>NW_006399852.1:12033512-12044858 GCF_000299155.1 Elephantulus edwardii
TGTGTGTGATGAATCAGAGATTTGGAGAGTCACTAGGGATGATAGAAAGAGAACTGATGCCTTTGAGCTATGATGCTGGAGAAAAGTGTTGAATATACCATGGACTACTAGAAGAACAAACAGATTTGTCCTGTAGATGATGAAACCAACCTGCTCCTTGGAAACAAGGATTCTGAAGCTTTGTCTGACATACTTTGGGCATATTGCAAAGAGGGACCAGTCCTTGGAGATGGACATCATGTTTGGGAAGATGGAGTGACAACACAAGAGAGGAAGTCCCTCAAAGAGATGGATCGATTCAGTGATTGGGGTAATGGGAGTGGGTGTGTTGGAGGCAGTGAGGTTGGCACAGGATAGAGCAGGGGTTAGGGCTCTTATCCATAGGTCACAAGTGACTCATTAGAACAACAACAACAACACATGGTTCCATACTTTGCCATTAGAATCTTTTATTGTTGTAACACGAGGCTTGAATTTCCTCATTTCTTTCAGCTTGAGAAATGTAGAGCATGTTCTTCCCATTAGTTTTCTAACTCTAGATTGTTGCATATTCAATGATAATATTTTGCATTGTCTTTAGTGCCCAAGATGTCAAATCTATTCTTGAGATGGTCTCTAAATTTAAGTGGGATACATTAAAGGTCATGCTTTGGCTTCTATGAATTGATTTTGTTTTCTTCAACTTAAACTTGAACTTGCAATTTGTCCCTGGCTTTGTCTGCTTATGTTGAGCATCTTCATCATCTTTATTCCCACAGAGGTAGTCATCAGGTGATGTTCACGTATTAGATGTCATCAAGTTGACTAGGACTTACTGAGATCCATTAAAAAAAATAAAAATTTTGCCTTATATTGTGCCATCCTAAAGACCTTTTCTATGCTTAATCAAATCTACTGTTGCAGTCACGGTGTCATTCTATTTCTTTGATCATCTTTCTCTTACTCTATACTTTTCTTGATGTTATGTCTTTTTCTAGGATCTAGTTTAAAGACTAATAAGATGCACCCGATCCAAACTGTGGTCTTTTAAAATTTCTTCCTCTACATCTGAAAATTCAACAATGATTAAAGATGGACAGAAAAATAATTGATGTCTTAGAGTTGTGGTACTGGAGAAGAGTGCTGAGTACCTTATGGACTACCAATGAACAAACAAATCTCTCTTGGAAAAAGTGTAACCAGGGTGCTTGTTAGTAAGGATCATGAAACTCCTCACATACTTTGCACATGTTGTTAGGAGACGTCAACTATTGGAGGACAACATACCTGGAAATGCGGAGGATCAGGATACGAACGCTAGTCCCACAAGATGAATTGGCATAGAGATTCTAACAATGGGTGTGAGTGTGTTTGAGATGGTGAGCACGGCACAGGGTAGGGTAGGAGGCAGATCTGCTGTTCATAGGGTGGCTACGAGTCATATTTGACTCAATGACACATAACCAAAACAACGATATGAAGAATAGATAGGAAGCTTGACTTACCCTGCACCATCTCTGACATGCTGGAGTCCATTATTGCAGTCGCTGCATCAGTAGGTCTTGGTGGGGTCTTTCTTCCTCCCGTCCAGCTTGAGCGACCCTGCTGGTATTTTAAAGAATAAGTGGCATAGCTTTCAGTATCACAGCAATATACAAGACAACACTGTATGACAAACTGAAGGAATAATTGGTGGGAAGTATGAATAAAGGGAACGCTGGTGGCCGAGTGGCAAGAAGCTGTGCTGCAATCTCAAAGGCATGAGGTCCAAGTTCACCAGCTGCTCTGCAGGAGAAGGACGGACAGTCTCCTCCCGTGTGATTAACTGCCTTTGAAAACCCGCCAGAGGGTCAGCTATGGGTCGGTTCCGACTCAATGCTACACAAAAATAAGAAGCAATGAATAAATGTGTAGTTGTGGTTATATATGTTTGGAGAGGTATGTCTCCCCCATTCTCCTACAGATTACAAGCAAAGATCATCAAAGTTTTTTGTTCGGGTGGGTTTTCTTTGTTTTGTTTTTTTAGATATAACATTTCTATTAAAATCACATGTCAAGGTTTTTGAGATTGGTCCTAGTAAGGTCTCAACTGTGTACTTCTTATTGCCATTTTAGCTACTTAAAAACATCTACACCTCATGCCAGAATAATCATTCTATGTATTACTTTGCTATGCCACTAACAAGTCCTCTTTGACTCCTCAAAACTTAGTGATGATTACCCTAGACATTAATTTCGTATTCCCAGTATTCCACAAGCTATAATTTTTCCTCTTCTTTTTCAGTTTGCTCTCACATTCTTCTAGAGAGTCTGTCCAAATTTTCTCCTTTTTCTCCCATCGTTTTAGTTATCTGTTCAAGCTAGCTTCTCTTCCTCAAGTGTGCCTTAGTTTTTTTCCTACATGTCAATCTCTTTCCCTTTACTGACAGCCTCTCTATTAAAATCTCACCAAAATCCACGGTAAACTACCCTTATTATCTGTATGATCTCATCTTTGACAATGTGAACGAAATAGTTTCCTCCATTTTTAGAGCATTTGACAACACAGTGGTAATGCTAGTTCACTTGAAAATGTTATAAAAGTTAGAAATGTACCACTGTGTTTGGAAATATCATCTGATGGAAACCCAGCTTTGTGAGCAAATTATGACTTCAGGTAAATTAGGGAGAAGAAAAGAAATGTCAAAACAAATCACCTTACAAAATGTTGCTACGGTGCTAACATTTTATAATTCATGGAGACTCGAAGTATTACAGGACTGTGATCTTTTGGGAAAGCAGATCAACAATCCTTATTTTCCTGGTGTTCTTGGACAGCTTAGGGAAATCTTGTGGCCTATTGGGTAGGGTGTTGCACTGCCAGCCTAAAGCTGGGTGATATGAATTCACCAGCTGCACCTTGAGATAATTAGTGACAATCTCCTGTGTGATTTACAGCACCTGAAGACCCGCTGGAGGGTCAACTATGAATGGATTTCAACTTGACAAGGAGTTATTCTAGATCTCAATGGGTTTGAGACACCAACCTTTTGCTGGCAATTCAGCATAAACCACATAAACCACACAGGGAACTTCTAGATTAGAAAAATGTACCCGTTAATATTTACAGATTCAGTTCTTTGTCATGATACAGATTAAACATAAGGCATATGAACTAGATTTTCACACTCCCTTCTGTTACTTTCTAACTGGATTACTTGCAATATATTATTTTACTTCTTTAGATTTCCTGTTCTCATCGTTTCTTGGCCTTTTGGATAAGATCAAGTGTAGATTTCCTTTGCTCACCTATAAAAGTTATAGCAATATAGAGGTCACAACATTGTTATGAATATTAAATAGCAAATGTACATTGCTTAGATGGATATCCTAATCAGTAAATCATACTGTCTTCTGTAACTATGATGTATTTTTGTCACCTTCCCCCCTCCCATACCTTGAATTATAATTTCTGGTGTGGAGATTGAATATATTTGTAGATACAAATACATTTGTTGTGTTTGTAATGAACTGTTCACTCATCATCATTTAAATACCTTTTACATGAACATTTGCAGCATTGTGTTTCTTAAAATGTGTTGCTGTTTTCATGTTGGCCTTAGTTAATGCATCTGTGTGACAGATTAAATGTCATATTCACATAAAATGTCATATCAAATCTATATGACCACAGAAAATATAAATATGAGAAAATCATCTTGTTAGTATGCCTGAGCTTGATTTAAAGTTATGATGGATTTTGAGAAAGACATTTGTTAGTATGATCAACTGTTTCCATTCAAATAATGAGGGCAATTTCCATTTTGTGAAAGACAGTTTGTGATAAAATATCAGATTACTGAGCACAAAATTGTCAAATTCACCTAGCTATCTGGAGGGAAAAGAAGCAATGGAGATGATTCTTCACACAATATCAAAGAAAAAGGTCTTAGCTCTGACCCATACAGATTACCTTCAGAAGCGACAAGGCAATTTATTTTTCCAACCTAGACTCATTCAAATTCTTGTCTTCTCTGGCAATATCGCCGCAGGTTATATTCAGTGGACCACATTCCTATCAGTCTTTTAACCTCTCCAGAGCACTTTGCAACTGCATGTCTCGTCTTTGAATGGGGCTTTTCCGATTTCGTAATTGGACCCTTCATGTCGAGAAATCTCCAGGGTATCAGGGGGAACAACCATGAAGATGTGAATGGAGAAGGGAATTGGGCCAGAAGATGATTTCTATTAAGCATTCCTATATCTGCTTATGGAAAGTGCTGTTGACTTCAATATTTTAACCATGTTTATACTGACAAAATTTCAAAGTCTCTCTGCAAAAACGAAGCATCCCAGGTAGAAATAATTTCTGTTCATAACAGGTTAAATATTTACAGATATTTTGATTTTCTTTGTAAATGCTTACGAATTATACTTATCATATATACTGTTGATAAAAAAACATGCAAGGCGAGCATTGCTTGGTCCTTTGAAACTAAAGTCTTACTTGCTTCATCTCTATGGTTGGGAAAAAAAATTTATGAATATCTTTTGTCAGATATCTGAAATTAGAAAAAAATCCATTTTATTATTTTTATTTGATATATAATTATATCACAAAAGATATAAGGAAAGGTGGTAAGATACTTGATTTTTGTAAAAAGGAACTTTATTTATAAAGAATAATTTGGTTTTGTGAAACTAATTGGCATTTAAATGTCAAGAAGTTGATACTTACATTAACTAATCTTTCAGTCTTCTCAAGATGGACATTTGCATTATAAACTTCACTTTCATAAATTAGGTGACTTAGTTATAGGAAATGTACTGCCAACACAAAGATGTATGGTTCCAGGTGGGCAATCTCCTCCCATGCTTCTGAAGGGAGGAGATTTACTGCCTCTGAAAACCCCCTTGGAGGGTCAGCTACCAGCCAATTCTGACTTGATAGTACACAACAACAACACCACCATGCTATATCAGTGCATGCTAATTAAAATGTGTTCTCAGAACTGAAAAGAAATGACTTTAGGGAATTTCTTCTTAAGAGCTAACCCTTAACTTTGTAAGAAATAAGAAGACAATAAAGAGAAAAAAGCTTTAAAACATCACATGGAGGGAGGAAATATCTTTTTTAATGAGATTACACACTACCACTTTGTTCAATGCTTATATTTGATTAACCTTGTTTTAACAGCTTTGCTTAAGGACCTATTTGACTTTAGATTGAACTGTATAAAACACTTTCGTGGTTATAGATAACAAAGCTCCCCCTCCCATGAATTATTTAGTGTCTATTTTATTGTAAATCTCTGAAACAGTTAAGTCAGGTATGACACTAGTGAGACTTGATTTTGTCCAGGTAAAAGCTTTTAATCAAATTCTTCCCCCCTCCCCCCATATGATAGTCAATGCACTGGCCGCAGCGCTCATATTAGCATGGGTTGAAATGAAATTCTGGAGTCATATTTTATTTTGTATTTTTTGTGAATTGTTACTTTGATTTTTCTCTTTTTGTCCTTTCAACTGAGATTCAGGAACTGTGACTCACAAACCCTCAGTAGGTGGCACTAGTGAGACACACAAGATGGAAATGCCAACTGCTATTGTCAGAAAAAATTAGAGTTAAGTAATAGGGATTTTGGGAGTATGATTGTACTGATTCTAATTTCAGGAATGCTGATGCCATATCCAGTGATTGTATACATTTCCACAATCTCTTATTTATACTGAATTTGAAGACAATGTTTATTCTTTTCAGTTTATTTCTTAGTATTTCAAAGACATAAAAATATTATCTCCATCTTCTGATGACTAGGCCCACTTGCTTACATAAATGAATGGCCCTTCAGTCATATGTTGAAAGAGGGGAAGAACTAGATCACATTGAAGTGATTCCATTAAACATGAAACATGGAATTCAAATGAGATTCTTCTCACCTTCACACTTCCAAGAAATTATAAACCTGCTTATCTTTGAGAGACACCTACCAGGCTATTTACCAGTTTTGCATTCAGGCTAAACATTCCATGTTGAAAACTTTCTTTTCCTTTTTACTCCCTGCATTAAATGAAAATCAGATGCACTGCGGCAATTAGATGCACTTCTCAGGATAACAAAATACTAGTTAGTGCAATAGGATTGAGATATTTGCTAACCTTGACATCTTTAGAAGTGGACTACCTTAAGAAGAATACTTAATGTATGTAACAAAGACCCTTATTGACTCCTGGATGAGGTATTTGTGAAGCATCACATAAAAAATAAAGAACAACCTTATAAGCTGGAGATTCAGGAGAGTTGGTTAAGGAATATGTGGTGTCTTAAGGCACATGTCCACGTAGGGTTCATTGGTCTTGACAATTCTAGTGTTTTAAAAGTTCTCCTATTCATTTTTCTTTTAGTAAAAACCAATGCCCTCCTACTAGTTTATTTTCATTTGGATACAATTATCTATTTCACATTCTTGTAATCTTATTTTAAATTAGTAAGTGGATAAAATTATTTAAAAGATTGTCCCTCTAATATGACTACGGGTAAGTGGCAAGGTCAAACTAAAGCTATAGAAAATCAAATCCACAAGAACCAAAGTTTGACCTTGAATTTATCCCTCTTGAATTTAAAAACCATCTCAGGAATAGGCTTGAGGCCTTGAACACTAATTAGCAAAGACCAGATGAGCTGTGGGAAAAATATCAAGAGGAGGAATGCAAAAGGCCATTACAAAGATGGAGGAAGAAGAAAAGACCACGATGGATGTCAGAAGAGACTCTGCATATTTCACTAGAGCACCAAGAAGCCAAATCAAAGAGAAGAAATCAAGATGTTAAGGAGCTGAATAGAAAATTTCAAAGGGCAGCATGGGAAGACAAAGCAAAGTATTATAATGAAATGTGCAATGAACCGGAGTTGGAAAAAAAACCTAAGTGCCCATCAACAAACAAATGGATAGAGAAGCTGTGGTATATTCACACAATGGAATCCGATACTGCATTGAAAAACAAGGAACTCATGCAATATTATTCAAAATGGGTGACCCTGGAGGACATTATGCTGAGTGAAATGTCTCAGCTACAAAAGGACAAATACCGCATAGTGCCACTGTTGTAGAACGGGACTGACATCAGGGTTGGGGGGAGACTGAGAAAGATGGAATAAATATACACTGTATTGAAACAGATGAGGGAAAGAATTGTTTAAAAGAGATATGTGATTCGGTATTATTGTCATGACAGGAGTCCAGAACGAAGGCTGCATAGTGGAGTGGACCTGGGGGAAGGGATTGTATAACAGTGAAAGAATTTTTCTTTTACTTTTCAAAGAGAAGAGAGAACTGGGGGGGTGGGGGAGGGCAGGGAGAAAGTGCAACAATGAATCAATGGAAATCGAAAGTCTCTGTAAATTTTCATTAAAATTAATAATAATAATAATAATAAGGAGAGGCCGTGGCAATAGAGACATTATTGCAATGTCAGATGGATCTTGGCAGAAAGCAAAGAGTACAGCAGGAATGTCTATGTGTGTTTCATTGACTATGCCAAGGCATTTGACAGACACTGTGGATCACAACAAACAGTGTCTTTGGGAAGAAAGGGAATTACAGAGCACTTGATCATGCTTATGTGAATCCTACCTATACTTATATCAGAAGGAAGGCAGTCATCAGAACAGAGCAAGGAAACACTACATGGTTCAAAAGAGGGAAAGGTGTACATCAGGGGCACATCCTATCTCCATACCTTTTCAATCTATATGCAGAACAGATCATCGGGGAGGCTGGGCTTTCTGAGGAGGAATGTGGCATCAGGATCGGAAGAAGACTCATCAACAACCGGTGTTATGCAGATAACTCAACCTTGCTTGCTGACACTGAGGAGAACCTGAAGCGTTTACTGCAGAAGGTCAAGGACAACATCAAGAAAACAAAGATTCTCACCACTAGGACCATTGGCAGCTTCATGATAGACAGTGAAGAGATTGAGATTGTTAACAATTTCAGCTTGCTAGGTTCTAAAATCAATGCTCATGGTACCAGTAGCCAGGAAATCAAAAGATGAACTGCATAGGCAAAATCTGGTGTCAGGGACATCTCCAGAGTACTGAAGAGCAATGATGTCAGTCTGGAGATAAAATGTTCTTGATCTAGGCCATTGTCTTCAAAATTACTTGCTTTTTTACATTCCATTTAGAAATCAATGCATCAGAAAGCTGGACAATGGCTAAGGAAGCCAGGAAAATTGATGCCTTTGAGTTGTGGTGCTAAAGAAGAGTATTAAATATATCATGGACTGCTAAGAGAACAAACAGGTCATTCCTGAAGTGCTTGAATCCAGGCTGCCCCTTGAGGCAAAGATTTCGAAGCTCTGTCTGACATACTTTGGGCATGATGCCAGGAGACACCAGTCCTTGGAAAGGGACATCATGCTTGGAAGGGTTGGGGGGACAGTGCAAGAGAAGGAAACCCAAGAAGAGAAGGATTGACCCAATGACTGGGGCAATAGGAGGGTGGGGTGAGTGTGTAGGTGTGTCAGAGACAATAAAATTGGTTCAAGAGAGAGCAAGGTTCAGATCTGTTATACATAGGGTTGCTATGAGTCACAAGCCACTCAATTACACATAACAACAATACATAAGTGACAGTCCAGTTACCAGGCTAATTAATAATGATGGCTAAATGAAATAATTGAAAAACTAATTTAATCATATTATTGTTGCTGTTGTTATGTGTCATTGAGTTGCTTGTGACTCATAGTGACCCTATGTACAACAGCCCTAAACTCTGCTCTGTGCCAATTGCACTGTCTCTGACACACCCATCCTGATTTCCCCAGTCACTGAAACAATCCACCTCATAGAAGGCCTTCCCCTCCTGCGCTGTCCCTCCACCCTCCCAAGCATGATGTCCCACTCCAAAGTATGTTAGAAGGAGCCTCAGAATCCTTGTCTCCAGGGAGCATCCTGGTTTAACCTTTCCAGGATGAATCTGTTTATTTTCCTAGCAGTCCATGGTACCCTCAATACTCTTCTCCAGCACCACAGCTCAAAGGCATCAATTCTCCTTCTATGCTCCTTAGTCACTGTCCAACTCTCTGATGCATAACAAGTGATAGCAAAGACCATGGACTGTATCAGATGCACCTTAGTCTCCAGAGAGACACCATTGCTCTTCAGTACTTTGAAGAGATAGCCAAAATTATTCCTAATTAAGAAAAGTTTCTTTTCTTTGGGTTTTGCTTCATTATATAAAACATTTTAAGTATTTGTAGTCTTTGCCTTTTTCTAACAGAAAATGACCCAGGTAATGAATTCTTTTGTGTACATGGATATCAACCCAAGACCATGTTTCTGTGAGTTCAGGTGTTATGAAGGGATAGGTGCAAATGTCCTAACATCTCTTAATGTTTGGTTGAAGTAGATTTACAGTGGAAAGTTATTGACTTCCTAGAAGGCTGAGAAAAACGAATATATTTCCTTTTCTTACAATTTGCATAATTGGATCTGTCTTAGTCCAATCTATCATGGGCCGAAGTTGTAAAGGAGTCTGATGTAAATTACATCCCTATTTAGAAATTTCTATTATCTAGGGAATCCACACACTAGTGGCTCCTCTGGAGAAAGACGAAAGTCTTCTCCCAGTTTATTTATAGTGAAGGGTCTGCTTCGAGTTGATTCCAACTTGACAGTCATGAGTTTTATGGATTTTTTTGAAAGGAAGCCAGCAGTACATATGCCAGAATTTGCAGGTGTTATTGTTTTTCCTCTCTTCCTCTTTCCCATCTTACTTTGTTCCTCCTCCTGCTTTTCTTATTCTCCCTTTTATTCTTCTTAAACAGTTTTGTTGAGCCATAATTGGAGTAGTATATATAAACCCATTTCTGTGTACATTTAAGTTGTTTTTAATAAATTGATAGTTGTGAAACTACCACTCAATTAATTTTATGTTTAATTACCCCAAAATAAATCCGTGTTACTAATTATCAGTCATTCTAATGTCTTCCTAGTTACTCCAGTTCTAGTCAATCATTCTAAGAAGTCTTACTTTATGTCATTATTGAGTACTGTAGAGTCAGAACAGACCCATAACTGACCCTACAGTGGATTTTCAGAGTCAGTTAATTGCATGGGAGGAGATCGTCTATCTCTATAGATTATACTTTTGTCTCTATAGATTTGCTTATATATAAATTTCATGTAAATTGAATTATGCACATCATTGTTGTTGTTAGGTACCATAGAGTCAAGTACAACCCATGGCAACCTTATTAGTAACAGATCTGAACCTTGTCCTGTCCTGAGCCATCCTTACACTTCTGGACCCTTGTGGGAATCACCATTACAATGCACCTGGTTGAGAGTCTTCCTCTTCTTCTCCAATCTTCCCAAGCATCATGTCCCTCTCCAAGATAAAACCTCTTCTAGCAACATCCCTGAAGCATATGAGGCAAAATCTCCAAAGAGCACTCAGACTACACCCTATCTAAAACATATTTGCTTGGTTTTTTGGCAGTCCATGGGATGTTCAGAACTCTTCTCCAACACCACAGCTGAAAGGTATCAATTACTCTTATGGCATCTTTATACATTGTTCAGCTCTCAGATGCATAACAAGTGATTGAAAGGCCATGACCCGAATCAAACACACCTTACTCTTCAAACTGACATAGTTACTCCTCAATAATTTGGAGATATCCGTAACTGCAGAATTTCTCAGTGCAATATGTCTCCTGATTTCCTGACTGCTGGTGCCAAGAGTGATCCAAGTAAGATGAAGTTGTTGACAATTTCAATATTTTCTCCATCTCTCCACTTCCTAAACAACATGCCTATAGAAACTCTATGAACTTTGAGAAACGATGATAGTTATAGAAAGGCTTCCGGTCTTTTGTTTATACAGTTGCTGAATCATGTTCAACTTGATGGCAATCAACAACTATAGCAACAACAATTGTGACGATGCCTATTGGTCCTAGTTGTAAGAATTTTTGAGATGCAATCCATGTTGAAGGCTGTTTTCTTTGGTTTACTGCAGCAACTTTGTCAAATTCGCTTCACTTTTGGCAAGCATGGTTGTGTAATCTGCATAATGCAGTTTATAAAAGAGTCTCACTCCGATAGTGATTCCACATTCCTTTTTACAGAGTCCAACTTCTAGGATAATTTGCTCATCCTACAGTTTGAATAGCAACCCTATGTACAGCAGCTCTGAAGCCTGCCCAGTTCTGAGCAGTCTTACTGATTCTTACACACCAACCTCCATGACCCAAGTTACTGTATCAATCTATCTCATCTAGGGTCTTCCTCTCCTGCACCATCTCTCCACCCTTCCAAGCAAGATGTTCTTCTCCAAGGATCAGTCCCTCCTGGTCATATGTCCAAAGTATGTGAGA
>NW_006399852.1:12045783-12058307 GCF_000299155.1 Elephantulus edwardii
TCTGCCATTAACAATAATGTCTCTAGTGCCACGACCTCTTCTAAACCCAGCTTGTATTTATGATAGATAGTTCTTTGTCAATGTATTGTTCCAGTCATTTCTGGATAATCCTCAGCAGTATTTTGCTAGCGAGTGATGCTAGTGATATTAACGATAATTTCCACACTCTGTCAAGTCACTTTTTTTTTTAATGGGAATAAATATGGATCTCTTCCAGTGACTTGGCCAGATAGTTGTCTTCCAGATTTCATGGTACAACCTGTTGAGCACATCCAGGGCAACAAATGTTTGCTGGAATACGTCAATTGGTATTCTATCAACCCCTGGGGCCTTGTTTTTTTACCAACTCCTTCAGAGCAGCCTGACCTTCCTTCTTCATCACCATTGCCTCTTGATCATATGCTGTTTTTTTAAAATTCTTTGTGTCAGTCAATTCTTTTTGATACAGTGACTCTGTATACTCCTTCCTGAATCATTCTATATTCTGCCCATGGCATCCTTAAGCATTGCAACTTACAGCTTGAATTTGTTCTTTGTTTCTTTCAACTTAAGAAATGCTGAGCAAGTTCAGCCCTTTTGATTTTCTGATGCCAGCTCCTTGCACATTTCATTATAATACTTTGCCTTGTCTTCCAGAGCTGCTTTTTGAAATCTTCTATTCAGCTCCTTAACTTCTTGATTTTGTCTCTTTGCTTTGGCTTCTTGGCACTCTAATACAATATTCAGAGTCGCTTTTGACATCCATTTTGGTCTTTTCTTCTTTCTTCTTTGTAATGACTTTTTGCATTGTTCATGGATGGTATTCTTGATATTTTCCCACAGCTCATCTGTCTTTGTTCATTAGTGTGCAAGGCCTCAAACCAATTTCTGAGTTGGTTTTTAAATTCAGAGTGGATAGACTCAAGATCAAATATTAGCTTTAATTTGAACTTGCACATGAGTAGTCTGTTCTCCAATCAGCACCTGGCCTCATTTTTCACTGCTGATATTGGACTTCTCTAATGATTCCTTCCACAAATGTTATCAATCTGATTCCTGTCCATACCATCAAGGAAAATCCATGTGTATAGCCTGCATTTATGTTATTTTATATAAGATATTTTCTTTATTAATTATTTGTTGAGATTTTAATGAAAGTTTATGAAGAACTTAAATTTCCATTCATTCACTGTTGCACATTTCCCTCCCTCCCCCTCCCCCACAAGTTTACTTTTCCCTTTAAAAAACTTTCTTTCATTCTTGCTCAATTTCCTCCCTCCATCTGCTCTCCAGTCCACTTCACTATGCACCTCTTGTTCTGGACTGTAGTCATGTAAGTTATACTTAATCATAAAAGGTATTTTCAATGAATAAATCATAGATTGTGCAGAATTCTATTATTCTTTCCCCAGCCTCAAATCCATGTTTTCCAACTACTGATACTTCCTGGTTCCTAACCTTTGCATTCCAGTTACCCATTATTATTAATGCATCTTGGTTACATGTTCAATCTATTTCTGACTGTAACAGTTGGTAGAAATCATCTGTTTCCTTCTCTTTGGCTCTTGTTTTTGGCAAATAAATTTGAACTATGGTGGTATTAACAGATCTTCTTTGTATGTGTATGGATATTATCCCATCACTCACAGTATTGTATTTCAAGATGGACCTAGAAATGGCCTTTTTAACTATGAAAGTGATTCCATTTTTCCTCACCTTTTCATCTCCAGCATAGTAGATCATATTGTCTGATTCAATATGTCCCATGCCAATCCACCTAATTTTCCTAATATCTAACATGTCAATATTTATGCCTTCCATTTCTTTCTTAACAATGTCCAGATTTTCTACATTCATGCTTTTCACATTTCATGTTTTAATCATTAATTTCTACTTACAACTGTTGCTATGGGTCACAGGTGACTTAACAGCTCATAATAGCAGCAACAACAATATAGACTGAATAGGTATGGAGAAGAAAAGACAACTCTGACACACTTCCTTCTTAATTTTAAACCATGTATTGTTCCCTTGTGTCCTCACAACAGCCTCCTGGTCTAAGTTATAGGTTTTGCATGAGCATCATTAAGTGCTCTGGGATCCCAGTTCTTCTCAATGTCAGCCATAACTTGATACTATCCACACAGTCAAATGCCTTTGTAGAGTCAATAAAGCATTTTATACATACTTCTGGCATTCATTACTCTCAGCCAGGATCCATCTGATATCAGCTGTAATATCTCTAGTACCACAGCCTCTTTTAAATCCTGCTTGAACTTTGGACGTTTCTTATATATGTACTTTTCTAGCTGTTTTGAATCATCTTCAGCAGTATTTTGCTGGCATGTTGCTGTTGTTAGGTGCCATGTAGTTGAGTACAACTCATAGAGACCTTGTGAACAAAAGATCTGAACCCAGCTCTGTCCTGCACCATCCTCACATTTCCTTACACTCAGGAGCCCATTGCAACAGTCGCCATGTCAGTCCACCTGCTTGAAGGTCTCCTCCTTCGCCGACTCTCTTCCCTTCCCAACATCATGTCCTTCTCCAAGGAATAGCATCTCCTAGCAATATGTCCAAAGTATGTAAGACAAAGCGTTCTCATTCTTGCCTCCAAAGGGCACTCTGGCTCTACCCTCTCCAAGACATAGCTGTTTGTTCAGTGCTTTTCTTCAATACCACACATCAAAGGTGTCAATTCTTTTTCTGTCATCCTTATTCATTGTCCAAGTCTTGGATACATAGCTAGCAATTGGAAAGACCATGCCCTGAATCATCAGATACACCTTAGTCCTCAAACTGACGTCACTACTACTCAATAATTTGGAAAGGTCCCTAGTTGTAAAATTTTCCCCATTGCAATTCATCTCCTTATTTCCTGACTGCTAGTACCAAGGGTGTTAATTGTGGGTCCAAACAAGATGAAGCTGTTGACAGTTTCAATTTCCTTTTCATCTATCATGACACTGCCTATTGGTCTAGTTGTAAGAATCTTTGTTTTCTTGATATTGAGATGTAATCCATACTGAAGGCTGCATCCCTTGATCTTCTGCAACAAGTGCTTCAAGTTCTCCTCACTTTCAGTGATCAAGGTTGCATCATTTGCATTCCTCTGTATAGACCCCAGCTTCTCAGATAATTTGTTCAGCATACAACCCTGATACACTCCCTTCCCAATTCTAAACCATGCAGTGCTTTCCTGCTCTATTTGTACAACAGTTTCTTGATCCAGGTATAGGTTCCTCATGAGCACAATCAAGTGCTCTGGGATTCTCATTTTCTCAATGTCAGCCACAACTTCTCATGATCCACATAGTCAAACACCTCTGCATAGTCAATAAAGCACAAATAGACATTCTTCTGGTATTCCTTACTTTTAGCCAGGATCCATCTGATATCAGCAATGATATCCCTGTTGCCACAGCCTCGTCTAAATACTACTTGCATTTCTGGCAATTCTTTATGTGCTGTTACAGCTGTTTTTGAATGATCTTCAGCAGTATTTTGCTTCCATGATATTATTCAATAATTTCCACATTCATTGGAACATCCTTCTTGGGAATAGGAACTGATATGGACCCCTTCCAATCCATTGACCAGACACCCACCCTCCAAATTTCTTGGAATAAACTGGTGAGTGCATCCAAAGTTTCATTTATTAATTGAAACAAGTCAATTGGTATCCCATCAATTCCAGTGCCTTCAGTACAGGTTCCACTTCCTCTTTCACTACCGCTGGCTCCTGCTCATATGGTACTTCCTGAAATTTTTCAGTGTCAATCAATTCTTTCTGGTATAGTGACTGTGTATTCCCTACATCTTTTTTTTTTTTTTTTGGTGTTTCCTGGGTCAATCAATACATTGCTGATAGCATCTTCCAACACTGGAACACGAAGCTTAAATTTGTTTTCAGTTCTTTCAGTTTGAGAAATGCAGAGAGAGTTCTTCCCTTTTTAATCTCCAATTCCAGCTATCTGCACATTCCATTATAATATTTTGCTTTGTTATCCCAAGCTTCATGTAATATTAATGATATTATTCAATAGTTTCCACATTCTACTAGATTTCCTTTCTTGAGAATGGAAACAAATATGGACCTCTTTCAATCCATGGACCAGATAGCTGTCCTCTAAATTTTCCGATACAGACTGGTGGGTATTGTGCACTATGTGGGCTTTTATATCTGGCTTTTTTTTTTTTTTTGCTTAGCACAATGTTTTCAAGTCCAGTAAGCTAAACCCCACTGCCATGTAGTTGATTCCATATCACAGCAAACATTATTTTCGGTTTTGAGGCTATATACATATATTAGAAGACTGTTTATCTTTTCCCCATGGAGTAGCTGGTGGATTCAAACCACATTTGGGTTAATAGTTCAAAAAGTCTTGAGCTATACCAGCATGACTTTCAAGGTCATCCGTATTGTATCATGTATTATTGTTATTATTGTTGCCAGACAGAGGTAACTTGTGGTCCCTGTGAAGCTGAACACTGTGACATTGATGTGTCAAACATGAGAATGGTAACACATGGTGGACAGTGTTTGGTGGAGCTCCCCGATCAAAACAAGTTTGGAAGCAGGAGTGGCATCCACTTCCATAAATACCTTGCCTCCGGTAACCCTATGAACCTGGAGAAAGGATGGAAATCGTGCTCTCAAGTGTTGAGGAATTTGATTTACAGGTTCACTATGAGTCGCCTAGTACTCGATGGCACTTAACAACAACAACAACAAGCATTATTGTTATTATTGTTGTTACATGCCTTTGAGTTGACTATGACTCCTAGTGAATCTTTGCACAATAGCTCTGAACCCTGCTCTATCCTGAAACAATCTTAATGTCCCTGACACACCTACCATTTTTACCTCAGTTGTTGTGTCAATCCATGTCATCTGGGGTCTTTCTCTCCTGTACTGTCCCTTGACCCTTCCAAGCATGATATCCTTCTCCAAAAACTGGTATCTCCTGGCTACATGTCCAAAGTACGTCAGATGGAGCTTCAAAATCCTTGTCTCCAAGGAGCAGCTTGATTTCACCCTCTCCAGGACTGACTTTGCTCTGATGGAATTGACAAAAAACAAGTCTCCAGGAGTTGACTGCATACCAATTGACATATTTCAACAAACAGACACTGCTCTGGATGTGCTCACTAAGTTGTGCAAAGAAATATGGAGGACAGCCCCCTGGCCCACTGACTGGAAAAGATCGATACTTGTTTCCATTCCAAAGAAAGGTGACCCAACAGAATGTGGAAATTATCAAACAATATCATTAATATCACATGCAAGCAAGATTCTGCTGAAAATTATCCAAAAACGTCTGGAACAATATGTCAAAAGCGAACTGCCAGATGTGCAGGCTGGATTTAGAAGAGGTCATAGTACTAGGGATACTATAACTAATATTAGATGGAGCTTGGCAGAAAGCAGAGAATACCAGAAGGATGTCTATCTGTGCTTCATTGACTATGCAAAGGCTTTTGACTGTGTGGATCACAACAAGCTGTGGCTGACTCTGAGAAGAATGGGAATCCCAGAACATTTAATTGTGCTAATGCGAAACCTGTGCTTGGATCAAGAGGCAGTAGTCAGAACAGAGCAGGGAGACACTACATGGTTCAAAATCAAGAAAGGGGTTCATCAGGGATGTATTTTGTTTCCATACCTTTTCAATCTGTATGCAGAACAGATCATCTGAGATGCTTGGCTGTACACGGAGGAATGTGGCATCAAGATTGGTGGAAGAATCATCAACAACCTGCATTATGCAGATGACACAACCCTGCTTGCTGAAACTGAGAAGGACCTGAAGTGCCTGCTGCAGAAGGTCAAGGACTACAGCCTCCTATATGGATTGAAGCTCAAAATCAAGAAAACAAAGATTTTCATTACTGGGCCTATTGACAACAGCAGTACGGATGGAGAAGAGATTGAGATAGTTAACAGTTTTAGTTTACTTGGCTCCACAGTCAATACTCTTGGTAATAGCAGCCAGGAAATCAAGAGATGAATTGCATTTGGAAAGCCAGCTGTGAGGGACCTCTCAAGAGTATTGAAGAGCAACGATGTCAGGCTGGAGACTAAGGTGTGCCTGATCCGGGCTATAGTCTTTTCAATTACGCATTATGCATCTGAGAGTTGGGCAGTGAATAGGCATGATAGAAGGAGAATTGATGTCCTTGAGCTGTGGTGCTGGAGAAGAGTGTTGAATATATCATGGACTGCTAGGAGAACAAACAGGTTTGTCCTGGAGAAGGTGAAGCTGGAATGCTCCTTGGAGTCAAGGATTCTGAAGCTTCATCTGACTTGCTTTGGGCATGTTGCAAGGAGGGACTGGACCTTAGAGAGGGACATCATGTTTGGTAGAATGGAGGGGCGGCGAAGGAGTGGAAGACCTTCTAAGAGATGGATCGATTCTGTGACTGGAGTGGTGGGAATGAGTGTGTTTGAGATGGCTAGGTTGGCACAGGATAGAATGGCGTTTAGAGCTCTTGTACATAGGGTCGCTATGAGTTGCAAGTGACTCACTGGCACATAACAACAACAAACAACAGGACTGACTTGTTAATTCTCTTGGAAGTCCATGGTATGTGCAATACTCTTGTCCAGCACAATTCAAAGACATCAATTCTTCTGTCATCCTTGGTCCTTGACTAGCTCTCTGAACCAAAGCAAGTAATTATGAAGACCGTGGCCTGGATCAGGTGCACCTTAGCCTCTAGACTGACATCCTTACTGACAGTAGATTTACCCAAATCAATTTGTATTTTAATTTCAAGACTGCTAGTGCCAAGAGTGTTGATTGTGGTGTCGAGTAAGCTGAAACTGTTAACAGCCTCAATCTCTTCTCCATTCATCTTGATGCCACATTCTTCTTTATATAGTCCAACTTCTTTTTTTTAATTTTATTTTAATATTTTTTGTGTGTGTACCATCAAATCAGATCTGACTGGTACAGGAAGAGATTGCCCCTCCTTCTCCAGCAGAGCATCTGGCGCAATTCAAACTGTGTACCTCTGGGATTGCAGTGCAGCTGCTTGCCACTAGGCCACCAGAGCTCCCTCCAACTTCTTGAATAATGTGCTCAGCGTACAGGTTAAATGGGTACAGAGCAAGAATGCAGTCATGATGCACACGCTTCATGGTTTCAACCATGTGATATTCCTTGTTATGTTCGAACAACTGCTTCTTGACATTTATATAGGTTTCACAATTAAATGTTCTGTGATTCCTATTCTTCTAAATATTATCCATATTTGTTATTATTTTTATAGTTGAATGCCTTTACATAATAAATGAACATAAATAAACATCTTTGTTATTCCCTGCTTTCTGCCCAGATACATCTAACATCAGGAATGATCTCCCTCATTCAATAACTTGTTCTGAATCTAGTTAATTTTCTGAAAGTTCCTTGTTAGTGTACTGTTCTAGTTATTTTTATTTTAATGCATTGGGATGCCACACATTTTTAATGTGCCATGTATTATAATTTTATATTTTTAATGACAGATGATATTTTATTGTAAAAAATAATATTTTTATAATATTTTACCTTATTATATTAGTCCATTCATCAGTCGATGTACATTTGGATTGTTTCCACTTTTTGCCTGTTATATAAAATGCTGCAATTTTCTGTGTAACTTTTACGTAGTTATGTCTGCACTTGTTTTTGGAAAAAATTTAGTAGTGAAATTAATAAAATAGTTTGGTAGATATATAAGATTTATCAATAAAATCATAGCTCTCTGATCCTTTGAGGAATTTCCAGACTGTGTCCAAAATGACAGTACCATTTTATATTTCTACCAGCAATGTATCTGGAGGACAACCACCTGGCCAACTGATTCTCATTCCAAAAACAGGTGATCCAACAGAGTGTGGAAATTATAGAATGATATCACTAATATCACATGCAAGCAAAATCCTTCTGAAGAGTATACAAAAGCTACTGGAACAGTATATTAACAGAAATCTATCAGAAATAGAAGTTGGGTTTAGAAGAGGTCATAGCACTAAGGACATAATTGTCAGTGTCAGATGGACCTTGGTTGAAAGCAGAGAGTGCATGAGAAATGTCTATCTTTGTTTCATTGATTATGCAAAGACATTTGACTGTGTGGATCACAATAAATTGTGGCTAACCTTGAGAAGAATGGGAATCCCAGAACACGTCATTGTGTTCATGCGAAACCTGTACTTGAACAGGAGAACGCCCTCAGAATAGGGCAAGAAAACACTGTATGGTTCGAAATCAGAAAAGGAGTGCCTCAAGGATGCGTATTGTCTCCATACGTTTTCAATCTGTATGCAGAACAGATCATTCAAGAAGTTCAATTGTATGAGGAGCAATGTGGCATTAGGATTGGAGGAAAACTCAACCAGCTGCATTATGAAGATGACACACCTTACATGCTGAAACAGAGGATGGCCGGCCCGAAGCATTTGCTGCATAGGATCAGGGATTATTTATGCAATATGAATTGAAGGTAACATAAAAAAAAAAACCCACAAAGATTATCACCACTGGACCACTTGGCTACATCATGAAAGTTGGAGAAAAGATTGAAATTGTTAATGATTTCAGCTTGCTAGTTTCCACAATCAACTCTCTTGGCACCAGCATCCAGGATATCAAAAGGCAAATCGCGTTAGGAAATTTTTCAGGGACCTCACCAGAGTGCTGAAGACTGAGGATGTCAATTTGGAGACTAAAGTGCACCTGATCCAGACCATAGTCCTTGTTAGTACTTGCTATGCATCAGAGAGCTGGGCAATGACAAAGTATAACAGAAGAATTGATGTCTTTGAGTTGTGGTGCTGGACAAATTATTGAACATACTATGGACTACCAAGAGAACTAACAGGTCTGTCCTGGGGAGGTTGAAACTAACCTGCTTCTTGGACGAAGAATTTTTTTAAAAATATTTTTTATTTTATCATTTGTGTGCACCGTCAAATCAGATCCGACCGGCACAGGAGCAGACCGTCCTCCCCCCCCCCCCAGAGCATCTGGTGGACTCGAATGGGCCGCCCCTGGGATTGCAGTGCAGCCCCCCGCCACTAGGCCACCAGAGCTCCCCAGACGAAGAATTTTGAAGCTCCGTCTCACATACTTTGGGTATGTCGCAAGGGAGACTAGTCTTTGGAGAAGGATATCATGCTTGGAAATTTCAAGGGATAGCTCAAGAGAGGAAGATCCTATATGAGATAGATTTACACAATATCTGGGGTAGGTGTATCAGAGTCAGTGAGATTGTCTCAGGATAGAGCACGGATCAGAGCTATTGTGTATCGGGTCGCTATGAATCATAGTCAACTTGACAGAACATAACAACAACACTAGCAATGCATTGAGAAGGACTCTGTGAAGAAGAATGAGGTATCAGGATCAGAGGAAGATTCATCAATAACCTACAATATGCAGATGACAAAACCTTTCTTGCTAAAAGTGAGGGGTATTTAAAGTGCCTGTTGCAGAATATCAAAGAATAAAACCTTCAATATGGATTGACTCTCAACATCAAGAAAACAAACAAATTCTCACCACTGGACTAATAGGCAATACCATGATAGATGAAGAAAAGACTGAAACTGTCAACAACTTCATCTCACTTGAATCCACTATCAACACCCTTGGTACTAACAGTCAGGAAATCAGAAGATAAATGGTACTGGGAAAGCCTATAGTGAGAGGCTTATTATTAAATGCTCTGAATTACTGAGGAACAATAATGTCTGTTTGAGGACTAAGATGTGTATTATTCAGGCAATGGGTTTTCATTCACTTGATATGGATTTGAGAGCTGGGCAATGAATAAGGATGACAGAAGGAGATTTCATGCCTTTGAGCTGTGATGTTCGAGAAGACTACTGACTATCCCATGGACAGCCAAAAGAATAAATGAGACTTGGAAAAGGTACAGCCAAGCCAAAGTATTCCTTAGATACAAAGATGGTAAAGCTTCATTTTACATACTTTGGGCTTGTTACTAGGAGAGGCTATTTCTTGGAAAAGATATCATTCTTGTATGGAAAGGTGAAGGGTTGGAAAAAGAGAGCAAAACCTTCAACCAGATGATTGGCACAGGGATTGCAGCAAAAGGCTGTATATCATAGATTATAAGGATGGCACAGGATGGGGCAGAGTTCAAAACTGTTGTTCTTAGGGTTGTTATGGGTCATACTCAACTCAATGGGACCTAACAATAACAACAAAGTAGGTGTGAAATAATATCTTATTGCTGATTGTTTGTTTTGTTTTTTTCCCTTTAATTTCCCTGGTGGCTAATGCAACATCTCTTCTCATGCTGATTGCCCGTTTGAATAGCCTTTTTTTATGTTTATTTATACTCATGTGTTTTATCTATTTTTAAATTCTATTATTTATCTTTTTGTTGTTGAGTTCTTTAGCAGACAGCTTTCTTACCAGATGTTGTTTATTCTTGTTTTGTATCTTTGAGTTGGAACTGACTTATAGATGACCTTCCAGTGGGTTTTTAGACTGTAAATCATGCAGGAGGTGGTTGCTCACTTTTGCCCTCTAAACTAGCTGATGGATTTAAACTACAACCATTTTGGTTGATAGTGCAACTCTTTATTAATAAACCACCAAAGTTTTCAGATAAATGATTTGCAAATCCCATTCTGTGGACTGTATCTCATTTTTAATGGTAATTTAGTAATTTGAGGATTCTCTTATTTTTTTTCTCTTGATCTGTCTAGCTAAAAGTTTGTGGATTTTGTTTTTTAATTTAAACAAAGTTTTGGTTTTCTGAATTTTTGCAGTTAAACTTCTACTGTGTCATTAATTTCAGCTCCAATCTTGCTGTTACTTTTTTCTTGATTTAACATGAGTTTATCTTATTGTTTTTAGCAGAATGCTAAGGTGCTGCATTGATATCTCTGTAAATATAGTTGTTTAGAACAACAACAACAAAATTCTTTCTCATTCTCTTCTTCCTCTTTTCCCAAGCCAATGATTTTGTTATGTCTTAGCTTTCCATTTGCCCATCTCAATCCACGTGACTTTAAATTTTTTAACTTGTTTGCTATTTGCTGTTATTAGGTGCCGTTGAGTATGACCCATAGTAATCCTGTTAATGACATATTGGAACCCTGTTCTGTCCTGTGCCATTCTCATTATCTCTGGTATATTTTTAAGCCCATTCATACAGTCACTGTGTCAACCTATCTCTTTGAGGGTCTTCCTCTACCTTTCTAAGCATGATAACTCTTTACAAAGAATAGCCTCTTTAACAGGTGAGAGCCAAAGCTTCACCTTACTTCTAAGGAGCACTCTGGCTACACTTTCCCCAAAACATATCTGTTCTTTTGTCAGTCCATGGGATATTCTGTAATCTTCTCCAACACCACTGTTCAAAAGCATCAGTGTTTCTTCTACCACCCTTCTTCTTGTTGTTGTTTTTGTGTACTTTCGAGTCAAAACTGACTGACCCATAACTGACCCTCCAGAGGGCTTTCAGAGGTGGATCATTGCATAAGAGGAGATTGTCCATGTTTCTTCCATAGTGTGTATTATTTAATTTCCCCAAATTTATTTTAGTTATTATAATAGGATTATATTACTTTGTTATTAGACAGAATGTGCACATAACTTTAAAAAATGGTATAGTAAGGCCTTTTTCATGGTTAAATATTTTAGTCTACCTTTGAGAGTATTCTATATTTGCTTAAAAATAAAATGTATTCTGGTGTTATTGAATGGACTATTCTGTAGATATCTGTTATAGTTTGTTTATAGTTTACATCTTATGATCTTTGGTGATTTTCTTCCTAGTTATTCTATTCACTATTGAAAGTGGAACAGAAAGACACCAATTAATATTGTTGAATTGTCCATTTCTCCCATCAGTTCTGTCAGTTTTTGTTTCATGGGTTTGGGGTTGTTGTTTTTTTGTGTATGTGTGTGTTCTGTTATGAAGTTACATATTGTTTCTTCATTTTATAATTTCTGTAACTGATATGAGAATTGGATGATTTTAAAAACCAGAAACTTCTTTTTAATAGGCTAGACTTCATGCAATGTCTATGCCTCAGTTCTCTCTGGGAGAAGACCCTTGTCTCAGCCTTTCTAGGTCCTGATGTTCCTCTATTTCCTGGAAATCCTTGCATGTGGTTCTGTCATCCCATTTGTTCTCACTTGTCTTTAGAATCTGCTCTTTATGTACCTTAAATTATTAGGTTTAAGACTCCAGTTATGCTGATATATTCTTATTAAAATAGCAAAAAAATCCTATATCAATTTTTATTATGTTCAAACAGATATTGTTTTTAGGTGCCATTGAAATGCTATCATCTCTTGGTGATCCTGTAGAAAAAAATCAATACTGCTCAATCCTGTGCCATCTTCATATTAATTGCTGTTTGAATTGAATACCAGAATAATGTTTATCTGTGTTTCAGTGATTATGCAAAAGCGTTTGACTGTGTGGATCATAACAAACTGTGACTGACTCTGAGAAGAATGGGAATCCAGAACATTTAATCGTGCTAATGCAAAACCTATACTTGAACCAAG
>NW_006399852.1:12061257-12070399 GCF_000299155.1 Elephantulus edwardii
AGTATTTTGCTTTGTCGTCATGAGCTGCCTTTTGAAATTTCCTGTTTAGCTCTTTGGTTTCTTGGTTTCTTCCTTTAGCTTTGGCTTCTTGGCACTCTAATGCAATACTCAGCGTCTCATCTGACATCTGTCTTGGTCTTTTCTTTTGCAGCCAACAGCTAATTTACCAAGCATGCTGTCCTTCTTCAGAGACTCACTTGTTCTTTCTGAAAACATTCTAAAGGACACGAGAAGAGTTCTTCACATCCTTGCTTCAAAGGAATTTGTTTGGTCTTGGGCAGTTTGTGGTGTAACAATCTTCTTCAACACCTTAATTCAAATACATAAACTCTTAGCTCTTTCTTATTAGCTGTCCAGCTTTGATATGCATATGAATGAGATAATTAAAACTACAACAGGATGGGTCAGACATACCGTAGTTTTCAAAGTAATGTGTTATATATACTTTTTAATACTTTAGTCTTCTGGGACAAATTTGCCCAATGCACTTAATTGTTTGCTTATTGGTCCACTGTGGGGATTTATTTTATTTTTTCAATTTTTTTGTAATTCCAAATCACCATATATTAAAAGTGTATGCATAAATATGTTAAGCAGTGTCTGAATATAAAGGGAATTAGCAAATATATTGTTGAATGTGTAGCTGATGGAATGTAACAGTCAGTCAGCACTTGGCCTGGTTTTGAGTATTTTTTTTAATGCTGCAGTGTAATCATACTGAAGGCTGAGGTCTTTGATTTTCACTGGTAAATGTCTCCAGTCTTCTCCACTTTTAGTAACACAGTTGTGTAATTGAAAAATCAGACTGTTAGTAATGAAATACCTTCTTAGATGATTTGCTCAGCATATCGATTAAGAGAAGTTCAAGGAGACAAGAATGAAGCACACTATTCCTGATTTTAAATAAAAGTTTTCCCTTACTCTGTTAACATTATTATGTCTTAGTCTAAGTACAGGTTTTACAGGACCATAATAAAATGTTCTGGAATTTTCATTCTTTGAAATCGTATCCATACTTTCTTATGACCCATGCAGCTGAATGATTTGCATTGTCAATAAAACACAGGTAAATATGAATGGAATTCCAAAATCTCTTTAGATGTTCATTGAAATGAAAAAGAAATAAATTAATTTAATTAATAAAAAGAAACAAACAAACAAAAAAACCCACAGGTAAATGTCTTTCTGGTATTAACTGCTTTCAGCCAATATCCATCTAATATCAGTAATGATATACCTTATATCTACTTTTGGGTTAAGCTTGACTTTCTGGAATTTTTCTATTGATGTACTTCTAAAACCACTTTCTATTATTTTCTGCAGACTTTTTTTGCATATGATATTGATATTACTCAATAATTTCTAAATTAAAAGGAAACACCACGTAAAGAAAATATTTTATGCATTGAACACTAATGACTGAAGAATGAGTTATCGAATTATGTCAAGAACATAATTCATAAAGAAAGCAAAATATTTTTATGGATTGAAGAGAAAAAGTATGTGTCATTCAGCATTTTCCCCATATGATTCTTCAGTATTAAAACTAAAGGCTTGCATGTATCCTTCAGTTCTCTTAGTTTAAGAAATGCTGAGCATATACATCCTTTCTGGTTTTCTACTTGCAGGTCTGCAAATTTCATTATAATTTGTTTTTCTTCCGAGCCTCCCGCCCATTGTTCAAGAGCAAGTGTCAGTGCCTCATATGATGTTCATTTTGCTCTGATCATAACCAAGACATGAAAGAAAGACCAGGAAGGACGAAGGAAAACAAAAGGAGTACACAGAGTCACTATGTTAAATGGAGTTGATTGACAGGAAATCATGTAAAAATCATGTTATATATAATCATATAACTAAGAACAAATGGTAGTAAAAGAATAAATCCCAGTTGCACTGAAATTGTTGTTGTTATGTTCCATTAAGTTGCTTGCAACTTGTAGAGACCCTATGTACAACAGCTTTGAACCCTGCTCTATCAAGAGCCAACCTTATCATCTCTGACATGTCTATCCCCACTATCCCAGTCACAGAGTCAATCCACTTCATCCAGAATCTTCCTCTATTCCACTGTCCCTAAACTCTCTCAAGCATGATATCCCTCTCCAAGAGCTTGTCCATCCTTGCAACATGCCCAAAGTATGTCAGACAGAGCTTTAGAATCCTTGCCTCTAAGGAACAGCCTGTTTTCACCCTCTCCAGGATGAACCTGTTTGTTCTTCTAGCAGTCCATAGTATATTCAACACTCTTCTCCAGCACCACAGCTCGAAAGAACAAATTCTCCTTCTATCATCCCTAGTTATTGCCCAACTTTCAGATGCATAGCAAATAATTGCAAAGACCATGGCCTGGGTCAGGTGCACCTTAGTCTCCAGACTTACATCGTTGCTCTTTGGTACTCTGAAGAGATCCTTACAGCAGATTTTCCCAATGCATTTCATCTTTTGATTTCCTGGCTGCTGTTACCAAGAGTGTTGATAGTGGAGCCAAGCAAACTATTGTTAACAATATTAATATCTTCACTCTCTATCATGATGCTGCCAATTGGTCCAGTGGTGAGAATCTTTGTTTGCTTGATGTTGAGCTATAATCAATATTGAAGGCTGCAGTCCCTGATATTCTGCAGCAAGTGCTTCAGGTCCTCCTCAGTTTCAGCAAGCAAGGTTGTGTCATTTGCATATAATACAGGTTGTTGATGAGTCTTCCTTCCAACCTGATGCCACATTCCTTCTCATAGAGCTCAGCCTCCCAGATGATTTGTTCTGTATCTAGATTGAAAAGGTATGGAGATACGACACATCTTTGTCATACACCCTTTCCAATTTTGAACCATGCAGTGTTTCCTTAACTCTGTTCTGACAGCTACCTCCTGGTCCAAGTATAGGTTTTGTATAAGCACAATCAAGTGTTCTGGGATTTCTATTCTTCTCAGAGTTAGTCACAGTTTGTTGTGATCCACACAGTCAAATGCCTTTGTATAGTCAATGAAACACAGATAGACATTCCCCCAGTACTCTGCTTTCAGCCCAGATCAATCTAACCTTAGTTATGATATCCCTAGTACCATGGCTTCTTCTAAAGCCAGCCTGCACATCTAGCAGTTGTCGATTGATGTGCTGTTCCAGTAGTTTTTGGAGAATTTTCAGCAGAATCTTTCTTTCATGTGATATTAATGATATTGTTCAGTAATTTCCACACTTTGTGGGTCACCTTTCTTTGGAATGGGAACAAACATGGATCTCTCCAAGTCAATTGACCTGGTGATTGTCCTCCAGATTTCTTGGCACAACTTGGTGAGCATGTCCAGGTCAGTATCTGTTTCTTGAAATATGTCAGTTGGTATCCTATCAATTCCTGGGGCCTTGTTTTTTACCAATTCCTTCAGAGCAATTTGAACTTCTTCCTTCATCACCACATGTTCTTGCTCATACATTATTTGATGAAATTCTTCTGTGTCAGCCAGTTCCTTTTGGTACAGTGACTGTGTATACTTCTTCCACCACTCAAAAAATATGGCCACAGGATTGATGGAATACCAATTTCGATGTATCAACAAGTAGATGCATCCATGGGAATGCATACTAATCCATGCCAGGAAACTTGGAAGACACCTACCTGGTTAAGGGACTAGAAGGGATAGATTTTCATTCCCATTCCAAAGAAAGTGACCCAACAGAGTACAGACATAGACATATTACATGCAAATAAAATCTTGCTAAAAATTCTCCTCCATGAAGTGGCTGTCAGTCAGCTGGGATTTTTACCATAGTCAACAAGGACACAAGGGTAGAGCATAGTTAAGAGCATTTGCTGGGTGTGTCTTTAAAATTGCATAGGGCTCTTGGGCCTGTTGCCCTCAGGCCAAATTTATTAATGTAAGAATGAACATTCTTTAAGTGGTACAGCAGTCATTTTTCTATTTGCTGTACTGAATAACTTGGAATTGCAAATCAATGTGCCATAGCTGTGTCAAATGTCATGATGGTTACTCATCATGGATAGTGTTTGGAGGAGCTTCCAGATTTATTTAGTTTTGGAAGCAGAGTGGCAACTATTTCCTAAAACGGATACCTCTTGAAACTCTATAAACTCTATTAACATAAAGAAACGACATTAATTATAGATAGAACAGAGTTCAGGTCTTTTGTTCATAGGGTTGCTATGAGTCTTATTTGGCTTGGTAACCCTTAAGCTAAGTGAGAGTAGTTTTGTTTTATTTTGGAAGAACGTTCTTCTACTTTGTACATTGCTCCTTGTTAATTTGCTATACTGAGGTAATCTGGATTTGCTGTAATGTCAAACCTTGTGCCATTGGGGTTTCAAATACCATAATGGCTTACCAATTGGGATAGTGTTTAGTGAAGCTCCTATTTGTAGGACAGGTTTAAAAGGAGGAGTGACATACACTTCCTAAACGACATGCCTACGGAAAAAACTCTATGAACTTGGAGAAACTATGATAGTTATAGAAAGGCATTAGGTCTTAGTCATAGAGTCACTGTAAGTTGTGCTAGACTCAATAACATTCAACAACAACAATCAACAATATTATAAAAAAATAGCATCAACAAGTAACTGCCAGAAGTTCAATCTAGTTGTTGTTATAGTTGTTATGTGCCACCGAGTCTCTTGCAACTCATTGCGACCCTATGTACAACAGTCCTAAACTCTGCTCTGTCCTGTGCCAATTGCACGTCTCTGACACTCTCATCCTGATTTCCCCAGTCACTGAATCAATCAATCCACCTCACAGAGGACCTTCCCCTCCACCCTCCCAAGCATGATGTCCCTCTCCAAGGACCGGCCTCTTTTTACAACATGTCCAGAGTATGTTAGATGGAGCCTCAGAATCCTTGCCTCCAAGGAGCCTCTCAGTTTGACCCTTTCCAGGATGAATCGGTTTGTTTTCTTGGCAGTCCATGGTACCCTCAATACTCTCCTCCAGCACCACAGCTCAAAGGCATCAATTCTTCTTCTATCCTCCTTAGTCATTGTCCAACTCTCTGATGCATAACAAGTGATAGCAAAGACCATGGCCTGTATCAGACGCACCTTAGTCTCCACAGAGACACCATTGCTCTTCAGTACTCTGGAGAGGTCCCTAATAGCAGTCTTCATCGAGTACAAGGTGTATATGCATTGTGAAGGATCAGAGGCCCAAAACTCTTAATTGTGCTTATGTGTAACCTGTACATAAAACCAAGAAGCATAAGAAGCATAATAAGAATACTTCCAGGTTTAAATTAGAAAGGTGTAAATCAAGGCTGTATCCTCTTCTCAGACATATTCAATCTGTATTTTGAGCAAATCACTTGAGAAACTGGACTAAATGAATAAAAATGTGGCATCCAGGGAGGAAGATGGGTCATCAGTTATACAAATGACACAACCTTGCTTACAGAAAGTGAGGAGGACTTGAAAAATTTACTAGTTACTAGACAAGTTCAAAGATTTCCACTTTAAATACTGAGTAGTTCTTAGTATCAAGAAACCAAAAGTAGTCACCAGTGGACCAATAGGCAATATCATCAAGGTTTGATATTGTTAATGATGTCTTTGTGCTTGAATTTACAGTCAACACCCATGGTAGCAACAGTTCGAAAATCAAAATGCATGTTGTTTTGGGAAAATTTGATGGTGAGGTCCCCTTTGAAGTTTGATTCAGCTCAGAATGAATGAATATAAATATGTTTTTGAGGCAAAAATCAAGACCCCAGGAATTGATGGTATACAAATGAACATATTTCAATAGACAGACACTGGCCTGAATATGCTCACTAAGTTGTGCCAAGAAATCTGGAGGACAACCACCTGGCCAACTGACTGGAAGAGATCTATATTTGTTCTCATCCCAAAGAAAGGTGACCTGACAGACTGTGAAAATTGTCCAACAATATTGATATCACATGCACGCAAGATTCTGCTGAAAATTATCCAAAAACCACTGGTGCAGCACATCATCAGAGAACTGCCTGAAGTGCAGACTGGGTTTAGAAGAGGCTGTGGTACTAGGGATATTATAGCTAATGTTGATGGATCTGGTCTGAAAGCAGAGAATACCAGAGGAATGTCTATTTGTGTTCATTGACTATAAAAAGGCATTTAACTGTGTAGATCATAGCAAACGTTGCTAACTCAGAGATGAATAGGAATCTCAGAATACTTGATTGTACTTATGCAAAACCTATACTTGGACCAGGAGGCAGTCATCAGAACAGAACAAGGAAACACTGTATGGTTCAAAATTGGGAAGGGTGTGCGCCAAGGAAGTGTCTTAGCTCATATTTTTTCAATCTATATGCATAATAGATTATATCCAGGAGGCTGGGCTCTATGAGGAAAAATGTGGTATTGTGATTGTCATCAACAATATGTGCTATGCAATTGATACAAACCTGCTTGCTGAAACTGAGGAGGACCTGAAGCTCTTGCTGTAGAAGGTCAAGGACTGCAGCCTTTAATATGGATAAGCTCAACATCAAGAAAGCAAAGATTCTCACAACTGGGACACTTGGCAGCATCATAATAAATTGTGATGAGATTGAGATTGTTAACAGCTTCAGTTTTGGCACACTTTTGGTACCAGCAACCAGGAAATTAAAAAATGAATTGCATTGTGAAAGTCTTCTGTCAGAATCCTCTCTCCAAAGTACTGAAGAGCAACTATGTCAATTTGGAGACTAAAGTGTGCCTGAAACAGGCCATGATCTTTGCAGTTACTTACTAAGCATCATAAAGCTGAACAATGATTATGGATGACAGAAGGAGAATTGATGTCTTTGAGTTGTGGTAGTGGAGAAGAATATACCGCGGACCGCTAAGATAGTAAAGAGGTTCGTCCTGAAGATGGTGAAACCAGGCTACTCCTCGGACGCAAGGATTCTGAAGATGTGTCTAACATACTTTGGATGTGTTGCAAGGAGGGGACCAGTCCTTGGCGAGGGACATCATGCTTGGAGGATGGACAGACAGTGCAAGAGAGGAAGACCTTTGATGAGATGGATTGATTCAGTGACTGGGATAATGGGTTCAGGTGTATCAGAGACAGTAAGATTGGCACAGGATAGAGCAGGGTTTAGGGCTGTTGTGCATAGGGTTGCCATGAATTGCAGGTGACTCGTAGGCACATAACAACAACAACAACAACAACAACAACAACAATTTTTAATTGACATTGTGATCTTTAATGTGCTGGAAATCTAACACTGCATTTAATTTTACAAAGGAATCTAGTTTTATTCTTACTTTTAATGTGAGTAATTTTTTTCATTAAGCAGCTTACTTATTTTCTCTATTTATTTTTGGTCAATTTTTTAGTATTACATTTCCATGCATACAGGGCAATTGTCATAGAATTTTCTACTCAATTCTATAGATCTATTTCAGTCAGCTTTGTTTTTATATTAAAACCTTTTATAAATTTATTTTCCCTTTCAAATCATGTGCTTTTATTTTTTTTTTTGTTTTTTTTACAGCATTCACAGGAATATTCTTAACTTTGTTAATTATAATAGACAATTATAATAATAATAGCTATCTTTTCATGTTCTCAATCTTAAAAAATTCTATGAAATTCTCCATAATATTGTAATTTTTCTTTAGTGTCCTTTACGTGACTGATACATTGGGCAGGGTAAAGATTAGAAAATAGATTTAAATTTCAGATTGTTAATACTGAAATCAATAACATTGCAAAAGCAAAAAGAGAACTTATTTCTGAATAATTTTTAACAGAAAAAAATGAAATGTCAGATGTGCATTCTCTAAGTACTGAATACCTCATACATCAAAGTGTATCCTTCAGTTATGTGAAAATCTTATTTTCCAGGAAATTTTATTTTCTGGGAATGATATGATAGAGTAGGCCTTAACGTCAAAGGTAATTAGCTTCAAAATGAGATTTTATTGAGGTCTTTATGGAATTAATCAAGTTATACTTCCTCTTTTAGTGTCAATTATCTCATTTATAAAGTTAAGATATAAATATCTGCCTCACAGAGAGTTATGCACATTAAATGATATTTGCCTCTAAGGAACTTAATGTGGTATTTGGTACAAAAATTATAGTAAAAATCTATGTCACTTTGATAGTTGTTTATTCTTGATGTATATTGAGTGTATAAAACTGAGATGTGTAGTTCAACTTAATTTTGAGAACTCTGATAGTGTGGTACATAGGGAATTGCACTGCAAACTCAAAGAAGGTGCTTCTCTAGCAGTTTGAACCCATCAGCTAGGCAATCTCCTTCCATGCTATCTACCACCTTGAAAGCCCAATGGGAGTCAGCTACGAGTCAGTTCAGACTCAATGTCAAGGGGTGAACCTTGACACTGAGACACACACACACACACACACACACACACACACAGACACACTCTTATATGTATATTTTGAATAAACTTAATAGTATTTTAATTGAATGCCAGTAAAACTGTAGTTATTAAAGTGTTATACTTTTCACTGCCATGCACTCAAGCTTTTGAGTTAATATATACAAATTATCTTGGGGTACCAAAAACATAAATCACTGAGATATATGTTCTCTTTCTTAAATGCTAGGCAATTGGACACTTGCATAATTCAATTTTTCATTAAATAAATGTTTTCTTCAATTATATGTTTAGCATCACACAGACATAATTGGAAGAAAATAAAGAAATTAGCATGATAAATTAGTTTTCATCATATTTGTAAGCAAGATAGATTAAAATGGGATAGTTGTAGCTTTACAATTTTAGCAACTCCATAATTTACAAGACTGCTTGAATAGTTATTTACTTTATATTATTAATTAGATGTTAAAAACAAACAAACAAAAATATTCCACTTCCACCAAGTCTGCCTCAACACTTAGCCAGTCTCCCAGGGTTTCTGAATCTGTAAATCTTTAAAGGAAAGACTATCCATGTCGTGTGGCAATTTAGTGTTATGGTCTTTAAGTTCAGGTATGATTTACTCAAGACTATATTTTGACCTTTACAGAATTGTTTCAATTTTTCTTCAGCTTCAACATTAGCAGTTCAGGATCTACTTTTCTTCTGACTGATAATAATGAATCCCAATACAATTGTTTCTTTCTAAAAATATAGAATACTATTCCTGGGAGTGAAATTGGGCAAGATCTATTTATATAGTGAATG
>NW_006399852.1:12071015-12081717 GCF_000299155.1 Elephantulus edwardii
ATAATGATAATAATAATAAAAATTTTAAAAAGTTAGTAGAAATCCTCAATTTCTTCATCTTAGGCTTTAGTATTTGGAGTATAAAATGGAATAATTGTTCTTAAAAGGTCTTCCTTGCGTATGTATGAATATTATCCTATCACAGACAACAGTGTATTTCAGGATCTATCTCAATTTCTTTTTGGCAACTAATGTGGCATGATATTGGGAAGGGTGGAGGGTCGGCAAAGGAGAGGAAGACCCTCAACCAAGTGGATTGATACAATGACTGCTACAATGGGATCTTGTGTGTCAGGACTGAGGATGGCTCAGGATAGAACAGGGTTCAGATCTTTTGTTCATAGAGTCCCTATGAGTCATACTTGATTTGGTGGCACCTAACAACAACAACAACAACAACAACAACAACAGTAATGTGATCAACTAGTCCATAGTTTGTCACTCCAGCCATAGTAGATCATGTGATTATCTGATTACGTTGACAGCTTTCCAAGTTTATACTTCATGTATTGCATATTCACTATTAGTGGATGTATTTCACTGTTTCTCCTCAGTTTGAGTAGTGCCACTACAGCAAATGAAGGTATTTCACGGGCTAAAAATTTTATTCCATCTCCATCATTAATGTATACTCTATTTGAGGTTCTTTCACAGTTATATTTCAAATGCCTTTCAAAGTGAAGAGCTCTATCTTCTACCACTATATCAGACAATGCTTTGCCGTTTATCAGAGGACTTTCAAGGGTTTATTATTTCAGAAATGATGAATTAAGTAAACTTAAGATTGTATAACTTCTCCTCCCACCCCCATGTATACATTTTACCAGCTATGGCCAGATCATTGTAGGAACTCATTAGCTAATCTATTTAATTGTTCACACACTTTAAATATTTTAATAACCATGAACTAGGCAGAAATAGTTTTCCTAATGAAAAGATTAGTATGTAGCTAATGTTGTTATGTACAGTTGAGTTGCCTGCGACTCATAGTGACCCTATGAACAACAGCCCTAAACCTGCTCTATCCTGTGCCAATCTCACTATCTCTGACACACCCATCCCAATTACCCCAGTCACTGAATCAATCCATCTCATTAAGGTTCTTCCTCTCCTGTGCCGTCCCTCCACCCTCCTAAACATGATGTCTCTCTTCAAGTACTGGTCCTTGCAACATGTCCAAAGTATGTTAGGTGAAGTTTCAGAATTCTTGCCTCCAAGGAGCAGCTTGGTTTAGCCCTCTCCAGGATGAACCTATTTGTTCTCTTAGCAGTCCATGGTACACTCAATACTATTCTCCATTACTGAAGCTCAAAGACATCAATTCTTCTTCTATCATCCGTAGTCATTGTCCAGCTCTCTGATGCATAGCAAGTGATTGCAAAGACCATGGTCTGTATCAAGATCACCTTAGTCTCCAGACTGACATCATTGCTCTTCAGTACTTTGGAGAGATCTCTGACAGCAGACTTTACCAGTCCAATATGTCTTTTAATTTCCTGGCTGCTGGTGCCAAAAGGTAGTATATAATGAGCTGAACTACCATTTCTGAGAAGTTTCTATTTGACCCACATAATACTGTCTTGGAAGTTATTTTATTCATAGGATATCCATTTAAAGGATCTTATAGGTTATATATCTAGGATCTTTATGGATCATATATCTAGAGATGGCATTGCTTGGTCGTAAGTATTTCCATTCTTTATAGATACTATTCACCAAGTTTCCAAAAGTAAAAAAAAAAAGTAATTAATTAAAAAATTGTTTCTGCTAAAGCTGATCCTACTAAACCACTGTGACTTAGCTAATTCACATCTGAATATTCAAACAGATGAACCCAGAAGACTTATAAAAGAACTCTAGTAGAAGCATTATTCAAATTAGCTGAAACTGAAAGAATACACAAGTGAGTCAACAGGAGAATGGAAAAAACTGAACAGTGCTATATTTGTGCAGTGAATATGAAAACATGAACACAAAATGAGTGGAACTCATAAAAAACTGAATGTTTCAAACTGGACAAAATGTTATTGAATGATGCCGTTTATATTGTACTCAAAAACAGGCAAACTAACATGCTAAAAGGCAGACCAGTACTTTGTGTGATAGCGGTTAAGACTGATGAGGGCACTTAACTGCTGTGCACTTTATGTTTTGATAAAATACATACATTCATATTTTGATAAAATACATACTAGAAATAATATGTCAGCTACAGAAGAGAGTTTCCATAATGGGAGTGAGAAAAGTGGATGATAGGAAGAGCAGTGGGAAAGACATTTCATTTACTTCATAATATGTCACTCATCCTCTTTCCAAATTTGGCAAGTTTCCTACAGCACGAACTTGCCAGCTCAGCTCCTACATCTGAGGTTCCCAAACTTCTTGTCTGGGGCTCCTCCCGCTTGGAGGCGGGTAAAGGACGGATCAATACCCAGACTTAGTGTGAGAGGGAGGGCTCTACTCTCCTCTCGCGCATACAGTACACCAGGCACGGTATGAATTAGAGGTGGAAGGCTGAGGGGCCAGCCAACACCGCAGCCACGAGCGAAGGCTGGGTGTTTCAGCAGCGGCGCGCTGGACAGCGCCAGGGTGACTTCCGCTCTTCCAGGCCAGACATCCTTGGGACACTTAATCCCAGAGGGAAAGATCACTGCTATCTAAGGGATAATTGTTCTCCCGCCAGGGTAAACATTGCAGAGGGGAACAAAGACACAAAGACGCAATCAATCTCTCGCCCACTTTTTTTTTTTAAATTCCTAGCCAACAGGCACCAATGGATTTCTTGCAGAACTGAAGCACTTGAGCATTTGGATAGAAGGAGTGACTACGTCCTTTTGTAAAGACAGAGAGGTGACATTCGCTCTAGCAGTAAAGTTGAAGCAACCAGAGAGAGAACTCAATTAAGCCCCAAACAGGTGGGCACCTGTGCATAGGAAAACTCCAAGCGATTCTGCTGGGACAGCGACCATGCCTCCCAGCTCTCCTGTCAACCTCTCCCTGACCACGGACGCCAATCACAGTGGTCTGGTCCCTTCAGAAAGGGACGTGGTGCCCGCCCCGGACGGCAGCACGGCCGAGCTGGTGATCCGCTGTGTGATCCCGTCCCTCTACCTGCTCATCATCTCGGTGGGCTTGCTGGGCAACATCGTGCTGGTGAAGATCTTCATCACCAACAGTGCCCTGCGGAGCGTCCCCAACATCTTCATCTCCAACCTGGCCGCCGGCGACGTGCTGCTGCTGCTCACCTGCGTGCCCGTGGACGCCTCGCGCTACTTCTTTGACGAGTGGATGTTCGGGAAGGTGGGCTGCAAACTGATCCCAGTCATACAGCTCACCTCTGTGGGGGTTTCTGTGTTCACGCTCACGGCGCTCAGCGCTGACAGGTAAGAACACCCAGGAGTGGTGGCCAAGGGGGGGAGGGGAGGAGGATGCACCTGGACCAGAATGGGGCGGAGAGATAAAAGTCTGAGAAGAAAGGGGGAGGCTGGGGGAGAGGAGAAGGAAAAACAAGGGTCTAGGGATTAGAATAAACTGAGTTAAAAGAGATGAAAAGGGAAACTTGGAAAAAACGATGGTAAGTAAAGTATTTTCAAAACCAAAGTTGCATTAAGTAGTTTGAAAGAAGTTTTTAAATGGTTTATCAGTGCCTCCTTTATAAGCATCTTTACTTAACTACATAGAAAAGTTCTAGAACAAAAATGTAATACTGCACTTAATCATATAGAAGGCTTTTTGTGTGTGACTAAAATCTCTTGAAAGTAATAGTTTAATATATAAGAATGACTGCCCTAATATTTAAAAAAATATTTATTTCGAATGTTTCTCATATAAAGGAAAGCGCATTTACAATTATTAATGAAATACTACTGTTTTTGAAAGAAAAACATTTAGCGTAATATTTTTTCTTCAGACAGGTGAATTCACATTCTTTTTCCTTAGTGACTAAGGCCATGTGTTATAGTCATGTTTTTCCTCACAAACAACTAAGTAACACATTTTAGTATCTTAACAGTTAATAAAAATATTAACCTCGTTAATGGTGAATCGATTTACACACATTTTAAGGGTATGTTATGCCCACCACTTTACTTTGCATGTCAGTTAGCGCAAGTATGTTATTACCAGGTGAAGACATTTAGGCTCAGAACATGTCATGCTCCCCTGGCAGGAGGGAGTGTTACTGGGAGAAGAAGCCAAGCCTCTTGATTCTTGGTCCGGTGCCATTTCTCCTGTTATAATCATGCTTTGGGGAAGTTAAACAGGAGATAATATCTAGGGTTGTAGTAGGCTGGGGCAAAGTGTAGAATTAGGCATAATTGAGTAGAGCTTTTGATCTAATTCCCTGGGAGAGAGGTTGACTTAACACTCTGTAGAAACACCATGTAACTTGGATAATTAAGGTGGTGGTTATTATCCTCCTCTTTAATTTACATACTAAATTATTAATGAAAAAGGAATCCGGATATGGATTTCCTGGTATTTGCAGTAATAACCTTACATTACTCTGGCATTGAAGAGCTAATCTCTATTGAAAGAAAGAGAAGATTCAGTGGGGAGTTGAGAGCTATTGTAATTTTTCTTTTTAAACTGAACACTATTAACTTTTAAACGTGGGCAATATACTCTCTAAAACTATATTGTTGTAAATTCAGGTGTCTTTTGTTCTATGAATCTCATTTTGTTTTCATGACATCATCTTTATTAATGAAAAACTTTGTATTTGACTTTCAAAACTAAAATGTGACCTTTTTAGCTTAGTTGTACTTTTTATGGTACCTGTTTTGAAAAGAAAGAATACTTCTATTTGATGATCAAAATCAAGTTTAATGTAAACCATCCCTACAATGTTTAAAATCACTGTCATTATGCTTTTCTTTGAGAAGATCCAGGGCTTGCATTTATTTCTCATCTTTTTTTCTCAATCTACTGATAAGAAAATATTAGTAAAATTATGTTGAACAACTCCAGGAAAAAATGCTGATCCTTTTATTTTTATTGTGTTTCTTCATTTCATATGTTTATCATATACTTCACGAATATAGCATGGATACATAAATAAAAGTAACAATCAAAAAAGGTGAGTTGCTTCTTCTCCTTGGTACATTTGGCTACCTTTTCCTAGCAGTGTGTGTTTTGGAAATATAAAATGAGAACACTGAGACACTAGTGACTAAACCAAATGATACATTCAAATATTCACTTGGAATGAATGGCTTGAAAATGAATTGTTACAAATTGACTGCATTTATATTTTTCAAAAAGAACATGATAATCAATTCATATTACTTGATCTCCCAATATTTTATCTCACCAACGTTTTGATTTCTTGTGGATTGGAAGTAATTATAATTCATATTACATTTTACACTAAGCCAAGATTTTTATATGAGTTTGTAATTCTGACAATACTATGAACTCATTACTCTTACTGTTACTTTTTTGTAGTTAAGAAATCTGAGAATTAAAATTAGCAAAGTTATCATGACTTAAAACTAAATTTTGGATTAAATTCAATGTCTTCACTTTTCATCAGATTATTACTTTCCCAGGAAAAGAAAATTTATTAGTGATCTTTCATAATTATAACAGACTGAAAAGTTAACATTAAAATAAAGCATCCAGGAGCAAAAAGAAATAAAAGGAAGGCAAAGCCTGTACAAAAGAGTGGAAAAAGTATAAAAAAATCTTGACTGTAAATTGAAAGAAGAACTTTGAATTTTAAATGATGTAGCCATTGCAACAACAGGAAAATTCAGGGGGAAAAAGCCTGTCAATGTAGAAAGTATAGATTTCTCCCCCCCCCCAAAAAAAAAAACAAATGGTTTTTTGTATAGCCAAATACTTCATCTTCACAAAATACCTTAATAGTTTTGTGTTCATAAGTAGAAAATGGAAAAGGAAAATGGAGAGAAGTAAATTACAGAACACATACTCCAAGATGAGGACTTGAGTGTTATAGATCACTGATGAAAGCTCCACTGGATAGCAGAGATTGAACTAAAATAAAATACAGTATCTAGGAATCTACCTCAAGACCTTAAGCTACGTTATTTCATATCATCAAAAAATAGTATGAGTGACACTTTGTGACACTTAATTTTTTTTTTAAATTTATGACTTCTCATACTCTTTTTCAATGGATCCATTGTTGGGAAAAAAAATTATTCAGTCTACCATAGAAATGATTCTGTTGTTCATAGGGTCGCTATCAGTCTTAGTTAACTTGAGGGTGTACACCACCACCACCACCACCACCACCACCAAAGCCATTCTTGTTGTTGGAGGCACAGGATAATGAACTTGTGTGGAGTGATACTCTTCATTTTTTGTTTTGCTTCACACACACTCTGGTGGCCTAAGGATATGGAGTTACTCAACTTATCCAAAGGCAGAATTGCAGAATCCACCAGCAGTCCCATGGGAGAAAGATGGGCCATCTCTTCCCATGTGATTTACTATCACTGAAAACCACTAAAGGGTCAATTATTATTCTGTTTTGATTCAATGATACCTGACAATAATGATGCATGTTGTTGTTAGATGCTGTTATATGACTGTAACTCCAAACAACCTTACCAACAACAGGCATGACATTTACCCCATCCTGCAGCAGCCTTATCATTTTTACCACGCTCAGAACTACTGTTGTGGTTAATGCGTCCATCCATGTCATTGAAGGTCTGTCTTTCTTTTACCTTCCATCTTCCCCAGCATGATATTCCCCCCCCTCCAATCACCTACTCTTCCTGACAAAATGCCCACAGTTACAGCTATTTCCACATTGATTATTGATGTGATGGCATTTCCAAGGATTGAATGTCATTACTTTGTATCTTGGAGACTTTTTTTAAAAACTAATTTCAATGAACATTTACAGAGATTTTGGATTTCCATTCATTCACTGTTGCACTTTTCTCCCCGCTCCCTACCCCCCGTTTGCTCTTCTCCTTGAAAAGCAAAAGAAAAACTCCTTCATCGGTATACAATCCCCCCACACCCCCAACCCCCCAACCAGAGTATACTCCACTCTGCAACCCTCATTCTGAATTCTTATGATAATCATAATGCCCTAAAATATATCGCTTTTAAACTGTTTTCTCTTTCATCGGCTTCAGTGCAGTATACATAATTTATCCAGTTTTTCTCAGTCTTACCCCCACCTTGGAGACTTTTTTAACATCCAAAGGACCATTACTAAAATGCAAATAACTTTTTTCTTAATTTTTACTAATTTTAATAAACATTTACAGAGATTTTGGATTTCCATTCATTCATTGCTGCACTTTTCTCCCTACCCACCTCTCCCCACCAGTTCTCTCTTCTCTTTGAAAAGAAAAAGAAAAAAAAATCCTTCATTGGTATACAATTCCCCCATCCCCCCCAACTTCCCCACATGGAGTACAACTCTCTATGCAACCTTAATTCTGGATTCCTGTGCTAACCATAATATTCAGTCATATATCGCCTCTAATCTGTTCTTTCCCTCATCTGTTTCAATACAGTACACATAATTTATCCAGTTTTTTTCTCAGTCTTACTCCAACCCTGATGTCAGTCCCGTTCTACAAAAGTGACACCATGCAGTACAGAATTCTTAAAGAGTAGTGTTAAAAAATTAAAAACTTTTAAATTTTAGATATCAATCCCTTTTTCTTATTCCTCACATCAATCATTATTTACTAAAATACATTTGTAAATTGTACTTGAAAACGATGAAAATCATAAAATGAAATTTATATTAATAGGAGATGCTAAATTCAAATAAAAATGCAAAATACAACTTAAGTTAATGTGCTTATTTAGTTGAAAACAATTTAATGAAATGATAACATTGTTTCAAACATGAGTAAAGAAAACGTGTATTAATAATTTCAAGTTTTTACTACTTAAGATAACTAGATTTAACTCCAATCCTGAACTGTATACAGAGACTTGAATTATTAGTGTTATTTGAGTATTCCATCAATACAGACAGTCTCTTCAATATAATTGTAAATTAAAATCTTACACTCAGCACTTTTTAGAGCTAATGAGGCCTTTGGTTAGCCTGTGTTCAGTGGTGAGATGAAGACTGCCATTTTTCACCAAAACCTTCTGACTGAAGATCAAGCCTAGGTTAACTAGGTGCTCCATAGAATATGCATTCTTCTTTGATCGAGAGTCCAGAGTAATATACTGGAGAACACTTATTTCTCAGTTTATATTGAGCTTGGCATTTATTGTGTGTGTTCTTGCTAATTGTTAAGAAAGCCCAGGCTTTTACTTCTTGGGAAAGAGTTTGTACTCATCCTACATATAACCCACGTGACTTACTCACTTTCAACTTGCTCCAAAAGAATTTTAAGTTAGGTTAAAAATAGAGCTACAGACAATAGACAACAGAAGTCAGAAATAGAGTACAACCAGAAGGAAAGAAAATAAAAGCTATCCTTTCACAGAACATAAGTGATAAATTTGCATGTGAGCTTTACAGCTGTCAACACAAAAAGGAAATTTTGTTTTCTATAACAATTGATTAGTTGTCATTTTTATGTAACCATAGAAATAGAGTGAATCATAACTTATTCCCTCAATTTATAAATTTTTAATTTGGATATACTTGGATTTTATTAGAAGCTGTGATATTTGACACTTGTAAATTGGATGTATTTTGCTCATTGCTCTCAAACATTTCTCCCTTATTTCTTTGTTTCTTCTGAAGAGAGTTCTGGTGGTATTATCCATAAGGAGTTGTGTTGCTAAAGAAGGTTACGCCTTTCTGGTGGTTCACATTCACATGTTCCATAAAGCAGAGTATTCATCATTTTCAAAATAAGAAAAATAATATTTACTATCAGATATATTGGAAAGGGTATATTTTAGGGATGTATCCTGTCTCTATACCTTTCAATCTATATGCAGAATAGATCTTCCAAGAGGCTGGACTCTGTGAGGAGGAGTGTTTACATCAGGATTGGAGGAAGAGTCATCAATAATCTGTGTTATGCTGATGACACAGCCCTGCTTGCTGAAACTGAGGAGGACCTGAAGTGCTTACTGAAGAGGGTCAAGGACTGCAACCTTCTGTATGGATTGAAGCTCAACATCAAGAAAAAAAAGACTCTTATCACTGAGAAGATTGGCAGCATCATTATAGATGGTGAAGATTGAGATTGTTAACAGCATCAGTTGGCTTGGCTCTACAATCAACACTCTCGGTACCAGCAAGAAGGAAATCAAAAGATAAATAGCACTGAGAAAGTCTGCTATCAGGGATCTCTTCAGAGTACTGGAGAACAATGACATCAGTCTGGAGACTAAGGTGTGCATGATACAGGCCATAGTCTTTGCAATTACTTGCTATGCATCAGAAAGTTGGACAATGACTAGGGATGATAGAAATAGAATGGATCTTTTTGAGCTGTGGTGCTGGAGAAGAGTATTGAACATATCATAGACTACCAGGAGAACAAACAGGTTCATCCTGAGAGGATGACATCAGGCTGCTCCTTAGAGGCAAAAATTCTGAAGCTTTGTCTGACGTATTTTGGGAATGTTGCAAGGAGTGACCTGTCTTGGGAAAGGGACATCATGCTTGGAAAAGTGGAAGGACAACACAATAAAGGAAGATTCTGGATGAGATGGGTTGACTCTGTGACTGGGGTAATGAGGGTAAGGTGTGACAGAGACAATAAGGTTGGCACAGGATAGAGCCGTGCTCAGAGCTTTTGTACATAGGATCACTATGGGTTGCAAACAACTTGACAGCATATAACAACAACAACAACAACCACAACCAGATTATGCTAACTAATATTTACTATAGGGCTGAGAGACTTTAGGTTTGATTACTTTGGGCATATTGTTAGGAGAGGCTGTTTTTTGGAAAGAGACCTCATGCCTGGAAAGGTGGAATATCAGAGAAAGTCAAACAGACCCTCTAAAGAGATGACTTGACACCGGGTTGCAACAATGAGATCAAGTATAGCAGAGATGATAAGGATGACACAGGATCAGACAGGATTCAGATCCACCGTTCACAGGATCACTGTGAGTTGTACTTGCCTTGTTGGCATGTAACAGCAACAACAACAAAGCAACAACAATATTGTCTCCAAGTCAGAAACAACTCATAACTGACTTTCATTGGCTTGCCAAAGCTATAAATCACCTGGGAGGAGACCGCCCATCTTTTTCCTGCAGAGTGGCTAGTGTATTCCAACTGACAGGGAGACATAACCTTTAAGAAATATATGGACAATCTTTCATTTTGAAAGTTTATTTTTCATTTTGTATACAAAAATGACATATTTAGTCATTAAATTTTCTATATTTTTTCTTGCTTATTTATTTATGATCAAGATTCTTTACAAGGAATAGCCTCTTCTAACATGTTGAATGTCTGTGAAATGAAACTTTGCCATCCAAGGAACACTATGATGTTACTTTCTCTAAGACATATCAAATGTTAGCAAAGTCTTGCTGAAGAAAATAAAATAAAAAAAATGTCTGCAGCTGTATGTTAACAAGATGTAAACAGAAGTTGAAGCTGTATTAAAAAGAAGAGAAAGAATGAAGGACGTTATTCTTTTTTAAAAAAATCTTAATCAAAATTAAGACTGAAGGCTTTTGGCTACTATACAATGCAGATGTCGGCATCTGTGTGTGTGTGTGTGTGTGTGTGTGTGTGTGTGATTGCCATTGAAAAAAGTGCTTTATTCTT
>NW_006399852.1:12081817-12083016 GCF_000299155.1 Elephantulus edwardii
AATTTTAAAGAATAAAATAGTAGAATTCTTAATTTTACTCATGTGGAGTCAGAAAATGGAACAAAAGACCATCATTCAAATATAACAAAGCAATACAATTTGGTTGAAATTAACAGAGGTCTATGGAGGAGTTGTACCATTTCACATTATTTTATCTGCCTGCTGAACAAACAATCCAAGTAGACTAAATACATAAACCATGGAGCCTTATTCTTTTCAATCACTCTCTATGTTATGTGTCTGAGAGCTGGACAATGACTAATGACAACAGAAGAAGAATTGATCCTTTTTAGCTGTTGTGTTGGAGAAGCGTACTAAATATTGTGTGGACTGCCAAAAGAACAAATATGTCTTAGAAAAAGTACAACCAGGATGCTCCTTGGAGACAAGGATTACAAAGCTTCATCTGACACCCTTTGGGTGTGGTGCTAAAAGAGGTTATTCCTTGAAGAAGGGCATCATGCTTGGAAAGGTGGAGGGTCAACACAAGAGAGGAGGACCCTCAATGAAACGAATTGACACAATGGCTGCAGCAATGGGCTCAAGCACGTCCGATATAATGAGGGTGGCATTGGAAAGGACCAGGTTCAGATCGGGTGTTCATAGGGTCATTATGACTCATACTTGAATTGATGACACCTAAAAATAGCAACAACAATTGCAAAAGATACATAGATATCATTTTGATGACTAAGGTGCACAAGACTCAAGCAATGATCCTTTGAATCTCACATAAACATCAAAGCTGTTGTTGTTATGTGCTATCAAGTCCATTACAACTAATAGGGACCCTAAGACCAACAGATCTGAACATTGTCCTGTCCTATGCCATCCCCATGGTCTCTAATTTTCTTACTCTTTGATATGCTCAATTGTTATAAAACTATGCAAATCCATTCTTTTGAGTATCTGTCTCGCTTTCTTGGATCCTTTACATTTCTCATGTCTTTTTCCAATAACTTGTCAGTCCTGACAACATTCTCAAACTATATGAGATGAAGTTGCACCATCCTTATCTGATTGCACTCCTTCAAGATAGATTGCTTGTTCTTTTGATAATCCATGGCATATTCACTATTACTGTTGTTTTGTGCCATTGAGTCAACTACAACTCAGAATGACCCTATGAACAATGGCCCTGAACTTTGCCCTATTTTGAGCTGACCTCATCATTTCAGACACACCTGGCCCCATTGCTC
>NW_006399852.1:12084436-12090768 GCF_000299155.1 Elephantulus edwardii
CTATCATAATGCTGTCAGTCAGCCTAATGATGAGACTCTTTTGTTTTCTTGATGTTGAACTTCAGTCCATATTGAAGGCTCCAGTCCTTGACTTTCTGCAGCAAGTGTTTCACGCCCTCCTTAGTTTTAACAAGCAAGGTTGTGCCATTTGCATTAACACAGGTTGTTGATGAATCTTCCTCCAATCCTGATGCCATATTCCTCCTCATAGAGCACAACCTCTCGGATAATCTCTTCCACATATAGATTGAAAACTATGGAGTTAGGACACATACCTCATGTTTACCTCTCCTTATTTTAAACCATGAGTGTTTTCTTGCTCTGTTCTGATGGCTGACTCCTGGTCCATGTATAGGTTTCACATAAACAGAATCAAATGTTCTATGATTCTGAATAATATAGTCATTTAAAAAAACAGCTTTGTTTAGGATTTTTTTTTTTGTTACAACAGTACTTTAAAATATCAACTAATATATCAGAAAAATGCACATATTTTATTCTAGAGCTCTGAATTTCTACTGAGTTTGCTTACTTTCCAATGCTGGTCAATGATTACTCCTTATGCTAGATTCCTTTACAGAAAGCTTGTAGAAAATTTCCCATTTTTACAATATGAAATGTGGTTTTTAAACTAGTTTGTACTCAGAATCACTTGAAAATCTTACTAAATATCAGTATCACAAGGTTCCCATCCTAAAGTCTTTACTTCTGTAGGTATGAAGAGAAATCTGCTATGTTTTGTTTGGTTTTTTTTTTTCTGTTCTGTAAGTGATTTTACAGATTTGTCCAAGTTTTCTGTTCCTAGACCAGGCTTTGTTCCTTTCCTCACCTCCATTTCTACTTCAAATAATATCAATGCCCAGAACATGGAGTAAAACATATGAAAGCTTTAAACCTGACAATCAGGGACTCCTCCTTTGCTATACCATGCATCGTACGCTTGTTTAGGGAATGGGATTGATAATATGAATTCTTACCATCTTCCCTTCTAAGAAGTTCTCTGTTCTCCTGAGAAAAATACTCGCTGTCTGTAGTATGTTCAATATTCTTCACCAACACCTTAGTTGAGCTGCACTAGTTCTTCCTCTGTCTTCCTTGTTCATTGTATAGCTTCACATGCCCTTGAAATGGTGTTATTTGGATTAGGGATAATTTAGTGCACAAAGTGACACATTTGCTTTTGAACACTGGATTTTACCTATGTCTGCTATACCTGTGGTTATAATCCCACGTGGGAATAAGGTTTTCTTTTTATGCTAATGTGATAGTGCATGGTAGAGTTTAAGTCACTATCCTTGATATATAAAAGAGCATATTAAGCAAGCAACAATAAGGCAGAGACGAAGGAAGACAGATGATCATTAGGATTGCCAAGGCAGAGAATCTAAACAGAAATAAGACTTTCCCCCCTGCAGGTAGAACACTTATCTCCTGAGCCAGTGCCCTGAATTTAGACTTCTAGCATCTCAAAATGTGGAAAAACAGTTTACTGTTTGTTAACACCATCCAACCATGGTATAACTACATAACATCACTAGATAATGGAGACAGCAAGTAAGAATTTTTTAAAGACAATAATCTGAGATGCATTGTATTCCTAGGTACAGAGCCATCGTGAACCCCATGGACATCCAAACCTCAGGGGCTGTGATGTGGACCTGTGTGAAAGCTGCGGCTATCTGGGTCATCTCGGTGCTGTTGGCAGTGCCAGAAGCCGTGTTCTCTGAAGTGACACCCATTGACAACCTCGAAAACGGCAGCTTCACGGCATGTGTACCCTACCCGCACTCGGACGAGCTACACCCCAAGATTCATTCAGTGCTCATCTTCTTGGTTTACTTCCTTATTCCGCTAGTAATTATTAGTATTTATTACTATCACATTGCAAAGACTTTAATGAAGAGTGTGCATAATCTTCCTGGAGAATACAACGAACACACTAAAAAGCAGGTAAGCATGGGTGTGTGTGTGTGTGTGTGTGTGTGTGTGTGTGTGTGTGTGTCCACGAGTGCTCAGCATGAGAGCTAAGGTCCAGCAATTGCTACTTTTGATATATTTATGTCCTCTGAATACCATGAAAGATTAGAAGAGAGTCAGAGGTTTCCATGGGACCTAAACTGGCCTTCACTAGAGGCAGTGTCAGGGAAATCTGTAGTTTGTGGTAGTATTAAAGCTTTGTAAATACCCACTAGTTTGGCTCCTACCTTTCCTGAGACTTGATGAGGGCAGGAAAACCATCATTTGTAATTTATTATCTATAAATATTTTTCTTTAACTATGAGACTATATGGGCAAAGAATAAAATAAAATGAAAATATCCACATTTTAATTAAATATTGCAAATTTAATTATGAGCATTTCCCCTAATAATACACTAAAGACGGCAAGGAAGAAGGCTGCAGGAGAAGAGGGCACTAAGGCTCTGTATGAGATCTGGAGATCAAATTGTAGGTGAGGTTCCAGAGCCGGGCACTGAGAACAGAGGGCAGCAGACAGGAGTGAGTATGATCAATACATAGACTGGTCTAGAGAAGTATTTACTTGATCCAATTTAACTGTAACTTTATGACTATTATGAAATAATTTAAAAATAAATCTATCATTCACTCCACCCCCCATAAAGGACACAGTACTAAATTCAGATAAAGTCAATGGTGTTAATACCCACACAGAGTGAAATAGTGTCATTCTTTGACATGTTGGTAACTTTACATATTCCAGGAGGAAGTGCTTCTAAAGATTTCTGCAGGTGAAGGGAAATTATGTGTCTTTCTTCAATTTATAGACAAAACTTTGACTCCCAGATCATTAAATATTTCTGAAAGTCCACTGAGGTCAATGTCAAGAAGACAAAGATTCTCACCACTGAGCCAATTGGCAGCATCAGGAAGAGATTGAGATTGCTCACAGCTTCAGTTTGGTTGGCTCCACGGTCAACACCCTCGGCACCAGCAGCCAGGAAATTAGAAGACTTATTGCCATGGGAAAGTGTGCTGTTAGGGACCTCTCCAAAGTCCTGAAGAGCAATGGTGTCTCCTTGGAGACTAAGGTGTGTCTGATACAGGCCATGGTCTTTGCTATCACTTGTTATGCATCAGAGAGTTGGACAATGACTAGGGAAGATACAAGGAGAATTGATGCCTTTGAGCTTTGGTGCTGGAGAAGAGTATTGAGGGTACCATGGACTGCTAGGAAAACAAACAGATTCATCCTGGAAAGGGTCAAAGGGGGCTGCTCCTTGGAGGCAAGGATTCTGAGGCTTCGTCTAACATACTTTGGACATGTTGCAAGGAGGGACAGGTCCTTGGAGAGGGACATCATGCTTGGGAGGGTGGAGGGACAGCATAGGAGGGGAAGGCCCTCTATGAGGTGGATTGATTCAGTGACTGGGGTAATTGGGATGGGTATATCAGAGACAGTGCAATTGGTACAGGACAGAGCAGAGTTTAGGGTGGTTGTACATAGGGTCACTATGAATCGCAAGCGACTCAATGGCACATAACAACAACCACAACCACCACTGAGGTACCTTTGGACACTTTATGAACAGCAGAACAATAAGAAGGTGGAAGATTATCTCCTTTGATTAGAGTCCATTTATGATCTCTGCTTTAATAAAACCAACAAATCAATAAAGTGATTGTTAAACTAATATATGCTGTTGTTGTTGTTATATGTTGTTGAATCACCTGTGACTCATAGCAACCCAGTGAACAGTAGCTCTGAAGCCTGCCCTGTCCTGAGCCAGTCTCACTGACTCTGTGACACCTACCCCCATTGCCCTAGTTACTATATCAATCCATCTCATCCAGAGTCTTGCTCTCCTGAACCATCCCTCCAACCTCCAAGCATGATGTCCTTCTCCAAGGATCAGACACTACTGGCCAGATGCTCAAAGTATGGGAGATAGAGTTTCAAAATCCTAGCCTTCAAAAAGATACTTGATTTACCCTCTCCAAGACAGACCCATTTATTTTCTTGCAGTACATGGTATGTTCAAGGCTCTTCTCCAACACCATAACTCAAAGGCATCAATTCTTCCTCTGTCATCCTTAGTCATTATCTTGCTCTCTGATGCATAGCAAGTAATTGTGAAGACCATGGCCTGGATCAGGCACACCTTAGTCTCTAGACTGACATAGGTTGCTTCTCAGTGCTCTGAAGAGGTCCCTGGCTGCAGACTTTTCCAATGAAATTTGTCTTTTGATTTCCTGACTGCTGGTGTCAAGAGTGTTAACTGTGGATCTGAACAAACTGTAACTGTTAAAAATCTTAATCTCTTCTCCATCTATCATGATGCTGTCAATTAGCCTAGTGATGAGAATCTTTATCTTCTTGATGTTAAGCTTCAATCCATATTGAAGACTACATTCCTTGACCTTCTGCATCAAGCACTTCAGGTCTTTCTCAGTTTCAGCAAGCAAGATTGTATCATCTGCATAATATAAATTGTTGATGAATCTTCCTCTAATTCTGATGCTTTATTCCTCCTCATAAAGCCCAACCTCCCAAATGATCAGTTCTGTATGTGTGTGGAGATAGATAGATAGATAGATAAATAGATAGACATATTTTTTTTTCTGTACTAACCAATAGGTCAATAGGCTACCATAGCATACACACATACAACCACCTATGCACAGAATTTAGGTATATGCCATTCACAGGAAACAAAAATTCAGGCCTTATATATATATTTAAAAACAAAACAAAAACTCGAACATGTTATTGCCAACTTCAATCTAACTCACGGCAAATCTCTGTGATGCCAGTACACTTTATAATTAACACACAGCTCTTATAGTCACAGTACTTTGATCCAATGTGTATTCCAGGGTGAGTATTTAGGGTTTTGCCTTGATATTTAAGTCAGGTTTCTACCCCCACCAGTCCTAGTAGTCTGCCTATTGATGTGGCTTTCCAAGTACAAATGCAAATGCAATCAATTGTCATTAAGTCAGAATCCAGTTACAGCTCATCCCTCAGTGGCATTCAGAGGCTAGAGACTGTGTGGAAAGAGACTGCCTCTCTTTATTATACAGAGCAGCAGGTGGACTTGAACTGCTTGCCTTTTGGTTGGCAGCACAATTGCAATAAAACACTTTGCCCCACTCTATCTGCTGGAGAAGACACAGCTTAGTATGGAACATTTCATGTTCAGTCGCTGTAATGTTTTGTTTGCCTGGCATGCCACATGGGTGTATTTGGAGTCCTACATCTATTTTCTCCTCTAGAACCATTTCATTTGCATCTTAGTTTACTTCCCCAAGTCCCTAGTCACTATTGCTCTTCAAAACAAAATCTGTTCCAATCCTAGCCCTTTCTAGTCTTAGTGGCATATTTGAGTTGACTTTTGAGTAGTTTTTGAACTCTAGTGGCCTAGCGGCAAGAAGCTGTGCTGCAATCCCGAAATCACTCAGTTCAAGGCCACCAGCTACTCTGTGGGCAAGGGATGGACTATCTCCTCCTGGGTAATTAACAGCCTCTGAAAACTCACCACAGGGTCAGCTATGGGTTGTTTTCAGTTACCCAGTACACAGCACACACAACACATACAACACAATGTGAGTTGTTTTAACTAAGAAAATATTGTGCTTCCTACACCATATTTTTTGAGAAATTATATTTTCACACTTAGGTTGTCACATTTAAATGGCATTTAAACAAATTAGACACATATGAGATAAATCTTGAACTCTCTCACCTCAAATTTATTGATGACAAGTCAGAATCAGCTCAAACTTGCCCTCCCACAGTGGAGGAGCGTGGCTATTTTTCCGAGTCAGTCACCTCTGTTGTTGAACCACAGGAAGTGTGGACTTTGGGTTAGCAGCGCAGCTCTATGGACCACACCACCAGAGCTCTCCACTATGTGTCTGTAAGTGGCTTCTAGACTAAAAGACGGTGTGCAAATTTTGAACTTTCCATTTAGTACATTCCTGAAGACCCTTTTATAAAACAATAAATAAGGAAAAAGTATTTTTAATTTAAAAAGTCATCTAACACAATAATGTTTATAAAATGACAATAATAGTAGATCCCTTTGATTTACACAAGCCTAAAATTTAAATCTCAATTATTACTTTTTTGTTTTGGTGCCGTAAGACATTAAAAAGTTATATCCTAATTCAATAGATAAGCAAGACCCTATGGTGATGAAGGAAGAAGTTCAGGCTGCTTTGAAGGAAATAGCAAAAAATATGGGCCCAGGAATAGATGGTATACCAATTGACGTATTTCAGCTAACAGATGCTGCCCTGGATGTGCTCATTAATTTGTGCCAAGAAATCTGGAGAACAACCACTTGGCCAACTGACTGGAAGAGATCTATA
>NW_006399852.1:12091451-12124856 GCF_000299155.1 Elephantulus edwardii
GCTTGGGAGGGTGGAGGGATGGCACAAGAGGGGAAGACCCTCTATGAGGTGGATTGATTCAGTGACTGGGGTAATCGGGATGGGTGTGTCAGAGGCAGTGAGATTGGCACAGGACAGAGCAGGGTTTAGGGCTGTTGTGCATAGGGTCGCTATGAGTCACAAGTGACTCGACAACAACAACTTTTTTCTGAAGTGCTTGCTGCAGAGGGTCAGGGACTGCAGCCTCCAATATGGATTGAGACTCAATGTCAAGAAGACAAAAAGTCTCACCACTGTACCAATTGGCAGCATCAGGATGGATGGTGAAAGGATTGAGATTGTTCACAGCTTTAGTTTGCTTGGCTCCACAGTCAACACTCTCGGCACCAGTAGCCAGGAAATTGAAAGATGTATTGCGAGGGGAAAGTCTGCTGTTAGGGACCTCTCCAAAGTACTGAAGAGCAATGGTGTCTTTCTGGACACTAAGGTGCGTCTGATAGCGGTCATGGTCTTTGCAATCACTTGTTATGCATCAGAGAGTTGGACAATGACCAAGGAGCATAGAAGGAGAATTGACGCCTTTGAGCTATGGTGCTGGAGAAGAGTATTGAGAATACTATGGACTACTAGGAAAACAAACAGATTCATCCTGGAAAGGGTTAAACCAGGTCGCTCCTTGAAGGCAAGGATTCTGAGGCTCCGTCTAACATACTTTGGACATGATGTAAGGAGGGACTGGTCCTTGGAGAGGCATCATGCTTGGTAGGGTGGATGGACAGTGCAGGAGGGGAAGGCCCTCTATGAGGTGGATGGATTCAGTGACTGGGGTAATCGGAATGGGTGTGTCAGAGACAGTGTGATTGGCACAGTACAGAGCAGAGTTTAGGGCTGTTGTACATAGAGTCGCTATGAGTCGCAAGGGACTCGACAGCACATAACAACAACAAGAACACTTTTTTCCTATTTGGAGTGTAACTTTTAAAAAAAAAACCACAATATTTAATATACATTGTGACTCATTAAAAAATAAATTAACTGTTGGTCTTTATGATAAACATATCATGACATGAATAGAGAAAATAGTTAAAATAAGAATGCAATTTAAACAAATTGTAATTTTAACATGTGGAACTATAGTCACCTATCCATAATATAACATCCTTAGATGGTAGAAAGAATTTAGAAAGAATTTGAATGTTAAATTAAAGGTTAATAGTTCCGGTACATTCATTGACATCACAGAGGGAAGCTTTTATTATCTTCTACCATAAAGATTATAATGATGAAAATTCTGTGGGGTAATTACGTTACACATGAATTTGGAACAATTCAAATTTGATTTGAGGCTGAAAGCAGACAGTACCAGAGAAATGTCTATCTGTTTTTCATCTACAATGCAAAGTCATTTGACTGTGTGGATCGCAATAAACTGTGGCTAACTCTGAGAAGAATGGGAATCACAGAACACTTGATTTTGCTTATGCAAAACCTGTATTTGGACCAGGAGACAATCGTAAGAACAGGGCAAGAATACACTGCATGTTTCAAAATTGAGAAGGGTGTATGCCAAGGATGTATCCTACCTCCATATTTTTTCAATCTATATGCAGAAAAGATTATTAAGGAGGTGAGGTTCTATGAGGAGGAATGTGGCATCAGGATTGGAGGAAGACTCATCAGCAACTTTTGTTATACAGATGACACAATCCTGCTCACTGAAACTGAGGAGGGCCTGAAGCGCTTGATGAAGAAGGTCAAGGACTACAGGCTTCAATGTGGATTGAAACTCAACATCAAGACAACAAAGATTCTCACCACTGCACCAATTGACATCATGATAGACAATGAAGAGATTGAGATTGTTAACAGCTTCAGTTTGGTTGGCTCCACAATCAACACTCTTGGTACCAGCAGCCAGAAAATCAAATATGAATTGCATTGGGCAAGTCTGCTGTCAGGGACCTCTCCAGAGTACAATGAAGTCATTCTGGAGACTAAGATGAACCCAATCCAGGCCATAGTCTTTGTAATTACTTACTATATGTCAGAAAGCAATGACTAGGGATGAAAGAACGAGAATTGATGCCTTTGAGCTGTGGTGCTGGAGAAGTGTATTGCATATACCATGAACTGCTAAGAGAACAAACAATTTCGTCTTGAAAAAGGTGAATCCAAATCTCTTCTTGGAGACAAGGATTCTGAAGCTTCGTCTGACATACTGTAGGCATGTTGCAAGGAGTGACCAGTCCTTTGAGAGGGACAGTGCAAGTGAGGAAAACCCTCAATGATATAGATTGATTCAGTGACTGCGGTATGAGGGCGGGTGTGTCAGAGACAATAAGGTTGGCTCAAGATAGAGCAGGGTTCAGAGTTGCAAGTGACTTGACAGCATATAACAACAACAACAATTAATGATTTATCATAAAATAATTTCCAAGATGTTAAATGCTTTTACATGAATATAGTGTAATAAATGAAGTAAACTATTAAAATTATAGAGGAAAATGCAGTTTATATATTTTCATATGCATTCAATTGCTATCATAAGTGCTATTATTTTCATGTTAGATGTGAATGCTTTTCTTTTTAACCAATTTAAATGTTTCCTTATATCTGCAGATGGAGACACGGAAACGTCTGGCTAAAATTGTGCTAGTTTTTGTGGGCTGCTTTGTCTTCTGTTGGTTCCCAAATCACATTCTGTACATGTACCGGTCTTTCAACTATAAGGAGATTGACCCATCTCTTGGCCACATGATTGTCACCTTGGTTGCTCGAGTTCTGAGCTTTTGCAATTCTTGTGTCAATCCATTTGCTCTTTATCTACTGAGTGAAAGCTTCAGGAGGCATTTCAACAGCCAGCTTTGCTGTGGGAGGAAGTCCTATCAAGAGAGATCAACCAGCTACTTACTCAGTTCTTCAGCAGTTCGGATGACGTCTCTGAAAAGTAATGCTAAGAACATGATGACCAATTCTGTTTTAATAAATGGGCACAGTATGAAGCAGGAAATAGCACTGTGATTTTGGTTATTTGACTCACTACTTAGAAAGGAATTACTATTTTATCCCTGTTGAGCACAGGAGACTGAAACAATTTTCCCATTCTTACTTCAGCTTAGCCACTTGATAAGATTACTTCATGATTAACTCAGAAAAGGCAAGGGAAATATAGCTAGCTTTTTCTATGAAGAGGGCATTAAATTTCAGTATTTCTTACATTAAAAATGATCTAAAAATCAGCCTACATTATGTACAAATCAATATTGCTTCAGGATTTAGGCTGTTATAAGAGCTAATTCTAATATATTTATGTTTAATTGGCTTTATCTGAAGCAGAAAATAAATTCTAATAACGACTAAATTATTCATTGAGGGCTTATTCAAGCTCTTATTATTTGAAATACAAATAATTTATTCCCTGATGAATTTCTGTCATAGTTATATTTGAATAAAATAGTAGAAAATTCAAAAGATACACCATAATCCAAAGCAAATAATGGATATTGTCATTCTTTGTGTGATTAATTAAATGATAAGGAATCATTTCTGTTTGTGACTTGTAAGTATATATAGAAAATTATTTGATGATATTTGTGTTGTGAAGTCACTTAGAATATACTTATGAATGTAAAAAAAGGTAACGTGTCTCCAACAGAAAACTAGGACACAAGAATGAATTTGATTCTCTGTATGGATTGCTGTCTATTTGATTGATTCTGCATGAAGATGAAATTTGTGTAGTTCTGTGAGCTCAACTATCTACTCATCCTTTTTAACAGTATTCATCTGACAAGAGTGTGGTACATCACTTGGGAAATTTTACTCTGCGTGACACTATAGCCTTATCTGAATCATCATCTTGATTTTCTTTACCAAACCAGTATATTCTTGACAAAAATGATAAAGCTACTCCCTCAAGCTTGTACTATCAAGTCTAATAAAAGTTAAATCTATTTATTTTATACTTTCAAAAATTGTTGAGCAAAAGAGGTAAATTAAATTTTGTTTAGTGAGTTCAAGTGAAAAACTTGATCATTGAGTTAGACACTAAGTGCGTTCTTAAATATACATAGGTGATACATAGGTGATAAGATGTGTAATATTCACTCATAACCACATGCTGTTAGGAGGCAACGAACAATAGACATGAACCTGGCCCTACCATGCACCGTCCTAGTGAGTTCTGTCATACTCAAGCCCATTGTGGTAGTTACAGTGTCCGTCCCCTCACTGAGGGTCTTATTCTTTTACGGGTTCTCTATGTTACCCAGCATTCTGATCTTCCTCCTGAAAATATGCCCAATGTAAGCGAGACAAAGTTTCACCATCCTTGTGCCTATGGAACTCTCTAGTGCACTTCTTTCAAGACAGATTTGTTCAATTTTTTTTTTTTGTGCGTGATCTATGGTGTGTTTAGTACTCTTCACTAACACTGTAATTCAATGGTATCAATTCTTCTATTATTTTTGTTTATTGCCCCATTTTCAGATGCATAAAGAAATACCTGAAAGTACCATGGCTTAGGTCAGGCACACTTTGGCTTTTAAACTGACATCCTTCCTTTTTAACACCTTTTTAGGTCCTTGACAGCAGATTTCTTCCTACAATTCTTTTGATTTCTTGACTGCTCCCACCAGAGATGTTGATGTTGGATCCAAGAAAAAGGAAATTATTGACATCTTCAATAATGTCTCTGTCTACCATGATGTTGTCTGTTGGTTCAGTGGTGAAGAGTTTGATTTTATGGATGATGAGATGTGGTCTGTATTGAAAGCTGATCTTCTGCAACAAGTGCTTCAGATCTTCTTCACTTTCTACAATTAAGGTTGTGATGTTTTCATAACACATGTTGATGTTGAGTCTTTCTCCAATCTTGATGCTACATTCTTCTTTATATAGTCAACTTCTCAAACTCTTTGCTCTGCATAAAGATTAAGTAGATATAGAGAAAGGATAAAACCTTGAAGCACATCTTTATTACTTTTAGTCCATGTAGTGTTTGCTTGCTGTGTTTTGACAACTACTTCTTGTTTTACATAGAGATTTCACATGAGCACAATTAAGTGTTCTGGGATTCCCATTATTCTCAATGTTAGAAATAATTTGTTATGATTCACAAATGTATAGTAGCAGTTAAATACGTTAGCATAATCAGTGAAACACAAGAAAACAACTTCTTGGTATGTTCTCCTTTCAGCCAAGATTTATCTGACATCATTGTATTATGGCCTTTTCTGGATCCAGGTTAAATTTCTGGCAGTTCACTGTGGACGTACTGCTCCAGTCGTTTTTACATAATCTTCAGCAAGATTTTACTTGCATGAGATATTAAGGATGCTGTTGTTGTGTACCACCGAGTCAAAACCTTCTCATAGTTCACCCACCAGCAGTTTTCAGACGTAATTAACTATATGGAAAGATATTGCCCACCTTTCTTTCACAGAGCAAGTGGTGGGTTTGAACCATGTGTCCTTGGGATGGCAGTGTCACTTCTTATCACTAGGCCACCAAAGCTCCCTGATTTTAATGATAATGGTTGATTCTTTGTGTAGTCTGTTGCGTCATTTCTTTTTGGAGTAGGAACAAATACGCATCTCTTACAGTCAGTTTGGGTAGTTGTTTCATAGTTGTTGACAGAAACACAGTTGTTGACAGGATGTATGTTAAGTACATCCACATTTGCATCTGCTTCCTGAAACACATCAATTGGTATTCTATCAGTTCCTGGGGCTTTAGTTTTTGCTAATGCCTTCAGTGCAGCTTGAATTTTTTCCTTCAGTACTATTAATTCTTCATCATACGCTACTTCTTGAAATGGTTCAGTATCAGACAATGCTATCGGTACAGTGACCTTGTGAATTCCTTCCATCTTCTTTTGATGCTTCCTGCACCAGTCAAGATTTTGACCACATAAACCTTCAGTATTACACTTCAAGATTTGAATTTATTTTTACATGTATTGCAGTTTGACAATGGATAAGTATATCCTTCCTTTGTGATTTTCTAACTTTGGTTCCTTGCACGTATCATTGTACTTTCTTTTGTATTTTTGAGCTGCCCTTTGAAACTTTCTGGTCAGCTCTCTTTACTTCCCCTCATTTTGGTTTCTTTTTGTTCTGGTGGAAGTTTCAGAGTGTCTTCTGACAACCATTTTTTTGTCTTTTCTTTCATTCTCTTTGTACGTTGAGAAACACTTTTTTAATTGGTTTGCATACAATAATTTGTTTCTATTGTGTTTCATTCACGTACATTTGTTTTCCACCTTTTTCCTCCACTCACCAAATTCTATGACCCTGATGATTTCCCCCTCCTTACTCCCAGCCCTGCCTCTTTAGGATATCCATGTATATCTTCCTGGTTAACCATCTGTTTTAACAATAATGGTCTTAAAAAGTATTTGTTCTTATGCACCTGAGATAGTTCATTCAGCATAACGATGCTTTCTTCATAGATGATGTCCTTGATATTATCCTATGGTTCGTCTTCTTTCATCAGTCATTAATCATCCGTGTCCAGTGAATCAAATCTATTCTTATGATAGTTTAAAAATTCAATTAGGATACACTCAAAGTAATATATAGGTTCTTGTAGATTTGTTTTCATTTTCTTCATTTTTAATTTGAACTTGCATATGAATAGTTGATTGTATGTTCCACAGTTAGCCCCTGGACTGTTTTGTTTATAGAGAACTTGGATTTCCATTCATTCATCATTGCACATTTTCCTCATCCCTCCCAGTTTACTTTAATCTTTGAAAAAAGTTCTTTTATTGTTGCACAATTTCTTCCACCTCCCCACCACCCCTGTCCAGTTCACTTTGCTATGTAGCTCTCATTCTGGACGGTTGTCATACAAATGATACCTAATCATATATTACTTTTAAACAGTTCTTTCCCTCATCTGTTCCTGGCCTGGTTTTGACTGCTGAAATTGAGCTTCTGAAACATCTCTTTCTGTAGATATAGCCAACAAAATTCCTGTGTAGTACATCACAAAAGCATAAGAAAAAAACTTGTTGTTACATGCTGTCGAGTCACCTGAGACTCATAGCAACCCTATGAACAATAGCCCTAAACCCTGCTCTATCGTATGCCAATCGTTTTGCTCTGACACACCCCCACACATTACCTCAGTTACTGATTTAATACATCTCATAGATGGCCTTTTTCTCTTACATTGTCTGTTCACCCTCCCAAGCAAGATGTCCCTCTCCAAGGACTGGTCCCTCCTTTCAACATGTCCAAAGTATGTCAGACGAAGCTTCCAGATCCTTTCCTCCAAGGAACAGCCTGGTTTCACCCTCTCCAGGACAAATCTGTTTGTTTTCTTAGAAGTCCATGGTACATTCAATACTCTTCTTCAACACCACAGTTCAAAGGCATCAATTCTCCCTCTATCCTCCCTAGTCATTGTCCAGTTTTCTGACACATAGCAAGTAATTACAAAGACTATGGCCTGGATCTGGTGCACCTTAGTCTCCAGACTGATATCATTGCTCTTCAGTACTTTGGAGATATCTCTGACAGCAGACTTTCCCAATGCAATTAACTCTTTAATCTTCTGGCTTCTGGTCCCAAGCATTTTGATGGTCCCAAACTAAAGCTTTTAACTATCTCAATCTCTTCACCATTTATCATGATGCTGCCAATTAGCCTAGTAGTTTTCTTGATGTTGAGCTTCAATCCATACTGAAGGCTGTAGTCCTTGACCTTTTGCAGCAAATGCTTCAGATCCTCCTAAGTTTCAGCAAGCAGGGTTGTGTCATCTGCATAATGCAGATTGGTGATGAATCTTTCTTCAATCCTAATGCCATATTTCTCCCAGTTCATCTGTTCAGCCTATAGATTGAAAAGGTACAGAGACAGGACACACCTGTGGGGTACACCTCTCCCAATTTTGAATAATGCAGTGTCCCCTTGCTCTGTTCTGATGACTGCCTTCTAAAGTGCCTGTGACATGTGGATAGGAGAAAGGTGAGAAATCTCATGTATAATTTATAACTTAGGAAAACCACTGGAGGGTTAGCTATGATTTAGGTCCAATTTGACAACATTGTAGATGTGTGTGAGAGAGTCCTTATTAAAAAAATACAGTTTTTCAGATTTTATAATCTTGAAAAATATTACTCTTGTCTTGGTTTTATTGACTTCATGGTAAATACACTTCTCTTTTGATGTAGGCCTTGTTATTATCTTTCTTGTATGGTTTTTATATTGGCGTCTTCTGGTTGGGTGTGACTCACAGCAACCCTAAGAACAACAAATCAAGACTATGTCCTATCCTGTGCCATTCTTCTCATTTCTGACACATTTGAGCCTGTTGCTATAATAACAGTGTCAATCTGTCTCACTGAGGGTCTTCCTCTCTTTTATTGTCCTTCCACTTTTTCAACAATCACTTGCTATTTTGCTGAGAAATGGGAAATGGATAACGATAGCAGAAGATAAAATGATGCATCTGAACTGTAGTGTTGGAGAATATTGTTGAAGATCCCATGGACTGCCCAAAGAACAAATTTGTCTTGGAAAAAGTGAAGTCAGAGGGCTCCTTGGAGGCAGGGCTGATGAAATTTTGTCTCACATATTTTGTGTATGCTACTACTTTTTGGAGAAGGACATCATGCTTGGAAAGATGAAAGGAAAGGAAGACACTCAACCACGAGGATTGACCCACTGACTGCAACAATGGCATAGAGTGTGTAAGAGATTGTGAGGTTGGCGCAGGACAGGACACAGCTTAGATCTGCTGCTCATAGGATCCTTATGAGTTGAACTTAACTAGACAGCACCTAATAACAACATGCTACAAGAGCTCCCTAATATAATATTGTGAAAAGAAGCATTCAATATTTGCTTTTATCATATACTTTGCAAGTCAAACAGATCTTCACATCTTCCATATACCCACAAGAGTGGGTTCATATCACATTAAAATTGGAATTGAACCTTTGGTGTTTATTGATTTCCATTTTGTTTACATATATTTGCTTTACACATTTATTTTAGAAGTATTTGCATTAATTTATAGATATTTAAAAATTCCAATTGTTCTTATTATCAGAGAACAAAGCTTAAGTTCAATAGATTAAGTACTTACTTAGTAATATATTATTTGCAGAAGTCCATCATAAGAGCTTAAGGCTTTATTCCGGTTTCCATTCTATGAATGAGGAAACTGGATGGGAAGGCTTGTTGAACTCATGTTTATTTCATTTTAAATTTGCACATTTAATCTCTAGTCAATACTGCTAGGAAAGTGGAATTCAGATAATTTGCTGGAGGTAGAGATAAGCAGGCGGAGATTTCCTTCCAGGAATGCAGAAATTACCTGAGGATGTGTGGTGGTGGTTGGAGGAGAGAAAGAACAGTATACTGAGCTAATCCTTGCCATTCCTAGGATAAAGGTAACTTACATTCCGTGCTACTCATAACCACCTCTATGAAAATAAACTTCATATATCTAAAGTGAATGGATTACTTCTGCCCTAAAATTCCTTTCTTCCTTTAGCACATACTAGTTACAATGGTGGGGCTTTGGCAGCCTAGTGGCTAAGGAGCTGTGCTGACAACCCAAAGGCAGATGGTTGCAATCCGCCAGTTTCTCCACAGAAGAAACAATGGTAATCTTCAATATGGTTCACAGCCTCTGAAAACCCACAGAAGGGTCAGCTATGAGTTGGTTGAGACTGAACAGCGCTGAGTTTGAGTGAATGAAAATGAGGGGAGAGAAATACAATTTAACGGCATATATTTCAATATGAAAATATTTTACAATTTTATTGTTAGAATATGTATTAAATGTTTAGATAATCTCATAGAATCATAGAATTCTTCCCTGGTGGCATTGAGCTGTAAAATGTTTAATGGTATTTGAACAAAATTAATTTTTCCATTCAACATTATTTTGCTACTGAATTCATTGCTCAGTCAAGAAATGCTTCCATTAAGTTTCTGAGAAATTAAATGCTTCAGTCATTAAGTTTTGCTTAAAATAAAATGTTGTTGTTATTTGTCATTGAGTCTCTTATGACTCATAGCAAACCAATGCACAATAGCTCTAAACCCAGCCTTATCCTGAGCAAGTCTCACTGTCTCTGACACATTTACTCCCGTTACTCCAGTCAATCCATCTCATCTGGGATCCTCTCTCCTGCACTCTTCAAACATGAAATCCTTCTCCAAGGACTGGCCCCTCCTGTCCATGTGCCCACAGTATCTGAGACAGTGCTTCAAAATCCTTACCTTCAAGGAAAACTTCGTTTCACCCTCTCTGGGACAGACCTGTTTTCTTGAAAGTCCAATACTCTTAACCAGCACCCAAATTCAAAGGCATCAATTCTTCTGTCATCCTTACACTGTCCAGCTCTGTGATGCATAGCAAGTAATTGTGAAGACTGTGGCCTGGATCAGGCGCACCTTAGTCTCTAGCCTGAGGTCATTAGTTTTTTAGCATTTTGGAGAGATCCCTAACAGCACGTTTTTCAATGAAATTTGTCTTTTGATTTTTTTTAAACTGCTAGCTCCAAGAATGTTGATTGTGGAGATGAGCACCCTGAAATTATTAACAACTTCAATCTCTTCTCCATCTATCATGGTTCTGCCAGTTAGCCTAGTGATGAAAATCTTTGTCTTCTTGATGTTGAGCTTCAATTCGTATTGACCTTGACCTTCTGAAGTAAATGCAGTCCTCAACCTTCTGAAGTAAATGATCCAGATCCTCAGTCCTCAGTTTCAACAAGCAAGGTTGTGCCATCTGCATAATACTGGTTGTTGATGAGTCTTACTTCAATCCTGATGCCACATTCCTCGTCATAAAGTACAGCCTTTTGAATAATTTGTTCCACATACAAATTTAAAAGGTATGGAGACAGGACTCATCTCTGACACACTCCTTTCCTGATTTTTAAAACATTCAGTGTTTTCTTGCTTTGTTCTGAAGACTGTTTTCTGGTCCAAGTATAGGTTTTTCATGAGCACAAACAAGTATTCTAGGATTCCTATACTTCTCAAGATTAGCCACAATTTGTTGTGATCCACAGAGTCAAATGCTATTGCATAATCAATGAAAAACAGCCAGTTGTTTGGTATTCTTTGCTTTCCCAAGATTAATGTAACATTGGTGATCATTAGTGCCATAGTCTTTTCTAAATCCAGATTGTATTTCTGGTAGTTCTCTGTCTATTCTAGTCATTTTTGGATAATCTTCAGCAGGATTTTGCTTGAATGTGATATTAATGATATTGTTTGATACTTTCCACACTCTATCGGATCAGCATGTGTGTTTCAATAAAAAATACTTTTGTGTATTTCTTTCTCTAGAGTTCAAAGAAAAGGGTAAAATATCAGTACATGATCAACTGTGGTCGAGCAAGCAATGTTTTGGAACTATACGAAAGAATAGAAGAAAGTACGCTAAAGAAAGTTTACATTGGGTTTTTCAATTATTATGATGGAAACATCCCTTATTGTGGTTACATATTTTACATCTTTTCTTTCTATAAACTATTATGTGAAATTGATTGTTGTTTGGGTTTTTTCCCTCCCCTTTATATACTGTCTCAACAAAATTTTAAGCAAGACATTTTCTTATATCGTAGATGTTAAACGTACTGAATGGGCTACCATTCATGGTGACTTTATGAATTTTGCCCTGTGCCATCTTCACAATCTGCTTCATGCTTGAATTCACTGTTACAGCCACAGTGTCAATCCATCATCTGAGGGTCTTCCTCTCTTTCCTTTCCTCTACATTTCCCAGTATGATGTCTTTTTTCAAATATGACCCCTGTTGACAACATGTCCAAAGGATGTGAGATGCTATTTTCCCAACCATGATGCTGAGGACGACCCTGGACACAGTACATACTAAACACATACACAGCCTTCAAGTAGATACACAGATTTTAAATGGTAGTGAACATTATATATTTTATGTACTACAGGGAAAAATTGATCAAGACCTCATTTTTGAGAAGTAATTCTCTCCTTGGGCAATAAGTAAATCTTCATTACACATTATTCATCTTTGTTGTCATTGTTGTTATGTATATCTCCTCCAGTATGACTCATAGGCACCCCAAGAACAACAGATCTGAATCCGGTCCTATCCTGTGCCATCCTTACCATCTCTGATACACTTGAACCCATTTTTGCAATATTGTGTCAATACATCTGTGTGGGGGTCTTCCTCTTTTTCTATGAATCTCCACCTTTCCAAATATGATATCCTTTTCCAAAGAATAGCTTCTCCAAGAAACTTGTCCAGAGTATTAGAGATCAAGCTTTGCTTTTCCATCCTTACCTTCAAGGAGCACTTTGGCTACGTTGCTTTTCAAGGCGTGCTTGTTTGTTCTTTTTGCAGTCCATGGAGTATTAAGTACCCTTCTCCAACATCACAATTCAAAGGCATCAATTCTTCTGCCATCTTTATTCATTGTACAGCTCTTGGCTGCACAAGTAATCCAAAATACCAGGATCTACATCAGGCCATAGCTGAAGAATAAAAAAAAATTAAGTCCTCTTAGGGACTTATTATGTAAAATATTACAACATATTTCACCAGCTATCCAATTGTCCTTAATGTAACTGTTTGAAATCAGACATCTGGAATGATTTGTGGCTTTCTGGCATTGCAGAGAAAGAAATCTGACATTGGTGTTATTGTTCTTTGGTGCATCGAGCCAACTCGAACTCACGCTGTTCGTAAGTGCTGTTGAGTCTACTAGGACTCAGTAACCCTCTGAACTACAGATTAGAATCTTGCCCTGTCCTTTGCTATGATAAATTCTGACTCTTAGCAATCCTATATATAATAAAATATAGCTCCATCTGACCTTGTGCCATCCTCACTCTCTCTACTGTGCTTAAACCTATTGTTGTAATAACTGTATCCATTCTTCTTGTTGAGAGTCTTCTCTTTCCTTGACACCACACACACACACTTTTCTAATCATGATGTCTTTCTCCAGGGACAGGGATTGGTCCATCCTGATAACATGCCATAATATGTAAGACGTAGTCTTAATATTCTTGCCTCCATGGAATATTTTGACTACAGTTCTTCCAAGTTCTAGGACGTTCAAACTGTTGTCTTCATATATTAGAAAATTGTAACTGAAAATGTGGATGTTCAGTTAAGACTTCCACTGTCTGACAAGTGTCCTAAATCTATTTGCTTTGTTGTTTTTCTGCTACCTTCTTCAAATAAAAAAAAAGTATATTTCTCTGTATCTTTTACTATTTTACTGCTATTGTTGTTAGGTGCCAGTGAGGTGAATATGATTCATTCAAATCTATGCTCAACTGGTCTGAATCTTGTCCTATCCCGTGTCATTTTAGAAAGATTCTTTTATATATGTACATAAAGAAGTGAACTTTCTGGGTAGAGCTTCAGTTCCGACTAGATGGTACACAACAACAACAACAATGGAGTTTAGTGTGTATGTTGTTGTTGTTATGTGCCATCGAGTCATTTCCGACTCATAGCGACCCTATGCAAAACAGCTCTAAACCCTGCTCTATCCTGCGCCAACCGCACCGCCTCTGACACACCCATCCCGATTACCCCAGTCACCGAATCAATCCATCTCATAGAGGGTCTTCCCCTCCTGCGCTGTCCCTCCACCCTCCCAAGCATGATGTCCCTCTCCAAGGACCCGTCCCTCCTGGCAACATGTCCAAAGTATGTCAGACGAAGCCCCAGAATCGTTGCCTCCAAGGAGCAGCTTGGTTTAATCCTCTCCAAGATGGATCTATTTGTTTTCCTGGCAGTCCAGGGTACATTCAGTTCCCTTCTCCAGCACCACAGCTCAAAAGCATCCACTCTCCTTCTGTCCTCCCTAGTCATTGTCCAACTCTCTGATGCATAACAAGCGATTGCAAATACCATGACCTGTATCAGGTGCACCTTAGTCTCCAGAGAGACACTGTTGCTCCTGAGTACGTTTGAGAGGTCCCTAACGGCAGACTTTCCCATCGCGATACACTTTTTGATTTCCTGACTGCTGGTACCAAGAGTGTTAACTGTGGAGGCGAGCAAAGTGAAGCTGTGAACACTCTCAATCTCTTCATCATCCATCCTGACGCTGCCAATTGGTCCAGTGGCGAGAATCTTTGTCTTCTTGACGTTGAGCCTTAGTCCATACTGAAGGCTGCAGTCCTTGACCCTTCGCAGCAAGTGCATGAGGTCCTCCTCAGTTTCAGCAAGCAAGGTTGTGTCATCTGCATAACGGAGATTGTTGATAGATCTTCCACCAATCCTGATGCCACAATTCTCCTCATAGAGCCCAGCCTCTCGGATAATCTGCTCTGCATACATGTTGAAAGGTTAGTGTGTATACCTATTAAAATCAAATATATTAAAATAGAAAATTAGTAATAGCAGTGCTATTTTTATTTATATTTGTAAAGTAAAGAAGAAATGCATTGGATAAAGAGAACCCTATAAATTAGAAGCGATAGACTATCAGCTAGAGGTTGGTGGTTATAATTTACTCAGCGGCTTCATCGAGCAAAGGCCTGAAAATCTACATCTGTAAAGATTCCAGTCAAGAACAGAGAAGTTCTAGCCTGTAACACATGGAGTTGCTGTGAATCAAAAGTAATACCAATGTGCCATGGGAGTACATGGTACATGCTGAATATCAGGTATGCTTGATCTGTCCACACTGGTTTCATAGTTCAGCCTAAGCAATAATAAACTGTCACGAATCTTGAAAAATTAGAATTTGTTTCTCCTCTCCAGGCACTTTGCCAAGAAGAATATTAATGAAACATAGCCCTGTTTGAATAAATGTGATTTGGCATATCTCACTGCACAGGACAGGAGGACATATTTCTTTCAGCAGCATTTATTATTGTAGAATGGCATCAAGAAAGAAAGCAAAGCAAAGTGTCTGAACATTTCCAGTGCTTTAGTCCTTCATTTTATATTGATTAAAGTCTGAAACTATCATATTGGCTTCTTTGTAATTAATGAAGTATTGATTAATAAAAACAAGGTGGGAAAGTTATGCATGTAGAGAATGAAGTTCAGAGTCAAGTTTTATAGTTTTCTGGAAACAGTAATTTGTTGTCAAGCAGGGTAGCATGTGTTTAAATCATCCCATAATTACGCACTTCCCCATTACTAACATTTCCTCAAATCACTCAACATTGAAACGTCACTGTAAATATAATTTCCTGTTAGGATAATTATATAATATTTTAGTCAAAATGAGAATCCAGCTAACTGCCTGTGAGGAATATTTTATCTTGGGTTTGCAATAATCAAGAAGAAAATTAAGCTTCTAATAATACAGCTTTCCTAAGCTCAAGATGCTATCTCTTCTTGTCAGCTTCAAATATCCTTTGTTTACAAATATATTTTGTATTTTATTGAGAATCGATAAAGATTTTAAAGTTCGCAGAATTGTGTGTATTCTAATTTGGTGATTTGCTGTCTTAGCCTAGAATTATTGAGGATATTAGTGTTAACTGTCTCAATCTGATTGTGCCACTTAGGTTTCCAAATTGTGTAGCCTTTTATTTCATTAGAAATATTTAGTAATTATTTTAGGAAAGCTGCTTTCCCCCTATCCTAGATTAGGAAATTCTGTAGAATACTAACAAAATGTGTTGTGATTATAAAAATTTTCAAAAATATTTACATAATTAAAATGTTTAATCTAATAAGTAATCAATATTAATCCTTTTATTTGAAATCTTAAATAATTAGATGTTACAAATAGTAATTTGATCAATTTTTTACAAACCACTGAGTATGATTTGAAACACAAATTGTGGGAAAGCACAAATTGGAGACTTAGTAAAAATTTCATTTAACATATAACTTTTCTGATTTAATTTTAAGTATAATGAATTCAATTAGAGTTGGGACAATAACATGCTATCTCATCATCTGTAGCAGTTTTACCTTAGATTCTTAGATTCATTTTGAATGTTGTCTCATTTTCAACTGGTCACTGTCATAATAGCCCAAAACCATTGATTGCAGTTACTTTATACTTTTAGAGTGTGTATATTTTACATTCCTTGACTTAGTAAGTAAACAAATCTTAGGGTATGATGGATCCAGGAAGCCTGGTGTTATAGTGCATTGTGTATTATCTTGCTAACCAAATAACTTTAATTCTTCTTATGGTAACATGAATTCATAAATAATAGCAACATGAATTCATAAATGTAGTTTGGAGATTATTCTGTGAAAGAAGCAAAAAAAGGAAAGGAGATATATAAAATTTTGCTGTGGCTTGTCATGAAGAGAAAAGACTGAGGAAACTTGAAATTCATAAATATTAGAAATACAATTTGAAGTTTCGGATATATTATTTTGAGTTGAGAAAATGTGGGCCTACTTTTAACTGCATACTGTAAGCAAACACAATCTCACTCTTTGCACTTCTTTAGAGAACATTTTTATTTATCCAAAGTTCAATTAGTGAGAAGTTGTACTTCATTAGTTGATGCATCCTGATGGTTGGTGAATCACGTGCAGAGTTTGCAATGGATCTAACCGTTCTTTGGGGTAATGATAAAAATACTGTTGAATAAAAGTATTTCTTGGTGCATACTGTTCAAAACTGTTTTTATAAAATATAATGTGTATTAGTATTAGAGTTCTTAAACGGTTTTAATATAAAGATGTAAGGAATACAGGAAAAGAAAAATTGTCTCAACGCAAAATTTTCATAAAGAAGTTAGGGCAAAGCAAAAAGATTGGTCTGGAATCTTAAAGTAGAAAAATACAGCACAGGATTGCTTGTTAAAGGAGAACATTTGCACATACTTTCTAGTCACATAGCATTCTTGTCTTCTAGTGATTTAAAAGACAATAGTATTTTGACTGAATGTTAATGTTCTTGAAATAAAACATCCACAAAATCAGTTGTTTCTTACTACTTGGAGCTCAGAAAAAATGTCTCCAACTCATCTGACCACAGTATTCTGATGTTTGTATAGCTGTGGAAACTATAGAACAGTGTCATTGATTTCACATGCAAGCAAGATTCTACTAAAGATTATCCAAAAGTGACTGGACCAGCACATCAGCAGAGAACTGCCAGAAGTCCAGGCTGCGTGTAGAACGGGTCATGGTAATAAGGATATTGTAGGTGATGTTAGATGGATCTTAGCTGAAAGCAGGAAATACCAGAAGAATGTCTATTTGTGTTTCTTTGATTATGCAAAGGCATTTGACTTTGTGGATCATAAGAAACTGTGGCTGACTCTGATAAGAAGGGGAATTCCAGAACATTTGATCATGCTAATGAGAAACCTATACTTGGAGCAAGAGGCAGTCATCGGAACAGAGCAAGGAAAAACTGCATGGTTCAAGACTGGGAAGGGCATACGACAGGGATCTGTCCTATCTCCATACCTTTTCAACCTGTATGCAGAACAGATTATCTGAGAGGCTGGGCTCTATGAGGAGAAGTGTGGCGTCAGGATTGGTGGAAGATCTATTAACAATCTGCGTTATGCAGATGACACAACCCTGCTTGCTGACACTGAGGAGGACCTGAAGCACTTGCTGCAGAGGGTCAAGGACTACAGCCTCCAATATGGATTGAGGCTCAATGTCAAGAAGACAAAGATTCTCACCACTGGACCAACTGGCAGCATCAGGATGGATGGTGAAGAGATTGAGATTGTTAACAACTTTAGTCTGCTTGGCTCCACGGTCAACACTCATGGCAACAGCAGCCAGGAAATAAAAAAACCGTATTGTGATGGGAAAGTCTGCAGTTAGGGACCTCTCCAGGATATGGAAGAGCAGTGGTGCCACTCTGGAGAATAAATTGCATCTAATACAGGCTATGGTCTTTGCAATCACTTGTTCTGTATCAGAGAGTTGGACAATGACTAGGGAGGATAGAAGGAGAATTGATGCCTTTGAGCTGTGATGCTGGAGAAGAGTATTGAATGTACCATGGACTGCTAAGAAAACAGATTCATCTGTTTTTAAACCAGATGAATTAAACCCGGCTGCTCTTTGAGGCGAGGAGAGGGTTAAACCAGGCTGCTCTCTGAGGCAAGGATTCTGGGGCTTCGTCTGACATACTTAAGATATGTTGTAAGGAGGGACAGGTCCTTGGAGAGGGACATCATGCTTGGGAGGGTGGAGGAACGGCGTAGGAGGGGAAGATCCTCTATGGGGTGGATTGACTCAGTGACTGGGGTAATCGGGATGGGTGTGGCAGAGGCAGTGCAATTGGTACAGGATAGAGCAGGGGTTAGAGCTGTTGTACATTGGGTCACTATGAGTTGCAGGCGACTCTACGGCACATAACAGCAGCAACATAGCTTAAACTGTCATATGAGATCCTATCAGGTAGAGAGAGAGAGAGAGATTGTTGTTGTTATGTACTGTCAAGTCACCTGTGACTCAGAGCGACCCTATGTACAACAGTCCTAAACCCTGCTCTATCCTGTGCCAATCTCATTGTCTCTGACACACCCACCGTCATTATGCCAGTCACTGAATCAATTCATCTCATTGAAGGTCTTCCTTTCTTGAGCTGTCCCTCCACCCTCCCTAGCATGACGTCCCTCTCCAAGGACAGGTTCTGCCTTGCAATATCCCAGAGTTTGTCCAGCTTTCTTATTCATAGCAAGTAATTGCCAAATATGGCCTGGATCGGGTGCTCCTTAGTCTCCAGAATGATATTATTGCTCTTCAGTATTTTTGAGAGGTCTCTGAAAGCACTTTCCTAATACAATTCATATTTTAATTTCGTGGCTGATGGTAACAAGAGTGTTGGATTGTGAAGCCAAGTAAACTGAAGTTGTTAACAATTTCAATCTCTTCACTGTCTATTATAATGCTGCCAATCAGCCCACTGGTGAGAATCTTTCTTTTTATTTATGTTGAACTTCAATTCATGTCTAAGGCTGTCCTCCTTGACCTTCTGCAGCAAGCACCGCAGGTCCTCCTCAGCTTCAGCAAGCAGTGTTGTATCATCTGCATAGTGGAGGTTATTGATGAGTCTTTCTCTAATCCTGATGCCCAGCCTCCTGGATAATCTGTTCTTCATATAGATTGTAAAGCTATGGAGATAGGACACAGCTCTGGCATACACTTTCCCAGTTTTGAACTATGCAGTATTTCCTTATTCTACTCTGACGACAGCCTCTTGGTTCTAGTATAGGTTTTGTATAAGCCAAATCAACTGTTCTGGATTCCCATTCTTCTCAGAGTCAGCCATAGTTTGTTGTGAGCCACGCAGTCAAACGCCTTTGCATAGACATTCAAACTCCCTGCTTTTAGCCAAGATACATCTAACATTAGCTATAAGATCCCTATTACCATGGCCTCTTCTAAACCCAGCCCGCACTTCAGGCAGTTCTCTGTCGATGTTCTGTTCCAGTCATTTTGGGATAATCTTCAGCGGAATCTTGCTTGCATGTGGTATCAATGATATTGTTTGAAAATTTCTGCACTATTTTGGGTCACCTTTCTTTGGAACGGGAACAAATATAGATCTCTTCCAGTTCATTGGTAAAACTTCATAAGCACTTCCAGGGCAGAATTTGTTGAAATATGTCAATTGGTATGCCATCATATATATAATTTCACTTGTATTAACTCTTCTCAAGTTGAGTCAGTTTCCCCAAAGTACATGAAATGGATCTCTTTCTTAGTATTTCATCTAAGTTTCTAATAATTAATTAGAAATACTGAAAATACACTTCTTTATTTACAGGTGAAATTCTGTCTTAAGCATATAGTAATCATCATTGCAAACAATACATAGTGAAGCCTTGTGCAGCCCTAGAGTTATTTTGCAGCTATGGAAGATAGGAGACAATGACAAGGTCTGGTATAGAATTTACTCTGTAAGTCTGTTTCCATATGAAGCATTGTTCTCCATCCTACAGAAATAAGCCAAACTAAATAATAGGCAATGGACATGGCTTTGGTTGGAAATGGTTGTATGAAGTTGGCATATGACAGGCAAGGGAGTTCACATAATGGGGTATTAAGTAACATTAAAAGTCAGTGAAGAGTTTGTTAAAGTTGCTTCTTGAAGGCAAGGATTTTGACGCTCTGTCTCACACCATTTGAGCATGTTGCCAGGAGAAGGACATAATGCTTGAAGGGGTAGAAGGACAGATCAGAAGAGTAGACCCTACATGAAATGAATTGACATAGTAACTGGGGTATTGAAAGTAGTGTGTCAGAGATGGTGAGATTGGCTTAGAATAAAACAGTGTTTAGAGATATTGTGCATAGGGTCACTATTAGTCACAGTTGACTCAACAGCAAACAGTAACAACAATACAGCAAGAATAAGTCTAGAGGATATTATTTATGCTGAATGAAATAAATCAGTCATCGAAAGGCAAATGTTGTATAAGACTACTGTTATAAAAGTTTGGAGAAAGGTTTACGTATGGAGACTTGACCTAGTGTGGAGCTCTAGCAGCCTCATGGTAAAGAATTGGACACTGTCAACCTTAAGATATGTGGTTCGAATCTATCAGCTGCTCCAAGGAAGAATAACGGGCACTCTCCTTCTTTGCGATCTACAGCCTCTGAAAATGCTGGAGAGTCACCTGTGAGTTCATTCTGGCTCCATGGTTGCCTGGGAACGGAAGGTGAGAGGGGGGAGTAAAAAATTAGATAAAGAGGAAACATATCCATTAAAGACTGAGAAAACCAAAGAGGAAGAAGAGTGGAGGGAGCTGAGTCATTCTACTTATTTTCAACTTTCAACTTTTATCTAAGATGTTGATTTGCCTAAGAGTCTTAAAATCAGATTGCTAAAAAAAAAAAAAAATTCACAAAATTGGTTCTGGGATAGTAGCTGTGGTACAGATGAACAAATTCCACTGTTTCTACTCTGGATTATTTCAGTGTTGTCTTCAGTTCTTATTTCTGTAGCTAACTCGTAGATTCAAATTTGATTTCTCTTCACATTTTTATAAATATCATACCTTCATCCTTGAATATTATCCTTATTTCTTCTTTCTCTGCCTTTTCACATTCAATCCAGCAATAGTCTCAAATGATTCCACTTCCAGAGTATATCTTGAATATTTTTATCTCTCTCTATTTTCCACAGTTACCACATGCTTTTAAATCAACGTTCTCTCCTGATTACTGTAACAAGCTCTTAATTAGCCCTCTTGTCTTTTTATCTAATCATAAAAAACTGTAATATTTCAACTAGAAATCATGGTAAATCAAACCAGGACACTTCACATACTTGTTATGTGTAGAATAAAATCAAACGAAAACATTCCCCTACTTACCTGGCCTATGCAATTTGGTCCATGACTACCTTTTGAAATGTGTTTGCAACTTGGCCCACTAAATTTCTGCTTCACTGGTCCTGTCGTTTCTCCAGCACATATGCAGATATGTACGTAACCTCTTTGTACCATTGGGATCAATGAGTTCACAAGTGAAGAGAAAAAAATTTTCTCTCAAATATTTCACAAGGCTGATTCTTGCAGTTGGCTGTCCACTGTCAAGTAATCTACAGTATCCACTTTCAAATCCTTCCATTCTACTGTCTTGTCATGATTTTTTTTTTTAAATAACACTTATCTTGCTTTTGTTCTTACTGGTATACATTTTTAAGACCAAGAACTTGTCTGTCTTGATCTTTCCTATGTTCCTAGGTATTAAAACATGTCCTGGACTGTAGAGATTCCTGGGTGTTCCATTGACTACTCAACTGAAAGTGCTTGACTAACTGAAATGTTGGAAGTTCAAATCTACCCAGAGATGCCTTGGGAAGGAAAAAGAGGCTTACTATATGCTTGTGAATGGTCACAACCGTGAAAATACCAGGCAACATTTCTACCCTATAGTGTATCCATCAATCTATCTTCCTTTTTGTTTCTGGTATGTAGTATTAATGATATTGGTGTTTCAGATTATTAGACACTGAAAAATTAAGAACTGAAGGAAGATCTGGTGATCTAGTCTATAGAAGGTCTGTTATTAACCCAAAGGCTGCACATTTCTGTTAGTCAGAATCTAAGAGACTTGTTAGGAGAAAGATGGGCAATCTCGTCCTATGTGATTGGCTCTCCTCTAGCCAGTTTTCAGAGTTTGTAAGTCACACGGAAGGAGACGGCCCATCTTACTTGTGCAGAGCAGCTGGTGGACTTGAACCATCTACCTTTGTGCTGGTAGCAAACTAATCACTAAGCCAGCAGATTATATAGACTTGGAAACCCAACGAAGGATCAGCTATGAGGTGGATCCAATTTGGCAGCATTTGACAGAGAAGGATGGGATGCAAATATTTTTTACAAAGTCTCAAAAATTCCATTCTCCTTTCTTACCTACACTAAGTGCAAACATTTCTTTCTAATAATAATTGTTTATAATTGATGCTAAATTATTATTGAATTTAAATTAATACTGGGTTTATCATTACTTTATACTCTAAGTAATATTCTCTATTATGTAAAATCAACATAGATTATCCCATGTCAAGAAGTACCAAAATTTTACAATTTTGACCTTTTCAAAGCTTGCGGTTCCATACAGAACATACTTCAGGTGATATTTGACGGAAGAGATAAAGACAAAATCTCAAATTAGAACTTTTACCACAATAGTCATATTTTCATACCTTTGGATTTTACTTATTCTTTAATACACATGGTTTTGGTGTGAAAAGAAAGCTAACAGATTCTCATCAGTAAACAACTTCTGTGTCACTGAATGTAAGAAAGGAAAGAAAACAGTGCGTTATCAAGAGAAACTCTAGAACTTATTCATGAAATTTGAGTTCACTCACTAATCACAGAGTGAGTTGGAACTGACTCTCGTGGCTGACCCTCCTGGGTTTCTGAGACTATAAATTGTGGTGGAAATCCAAAATCTTTGTAAATGCTCATTAAAGTTAATAAAATAAAAACAATTGTGGTGGGAGAGGAGAGTTTGTTTTCTTTCTCCCCCGGAGCCAGTGATGACTCTGGCATGGCATTTAGGTTTGCAGCATCACTCCCTAGGAACTATGCCCCCAGAGCTCCCTCCCAAATAAAGCAGAGAATGCAAAAGTAGGATAGTGAAAGCAAATGAAGTTAAGAGTAACACTGAGTATTTCAAAGGACAATTGAGGAGAAAAAATAATGTGTAGAATAATTAGCTGGTATTAAAATACTGATAGATCAATTTTATAAGATAATACATAACATTTGTGAAAATGTTTGGCATATTTTTTCTCTTTTATATACTTATGGTTAAAATACAGAGTGTGGTAAGCAGTGGCAATATGTTCTTATAATAATTTCCTTATCTGAACGATTTCTCTTATTGAATATTCTTAAATTCTTAATGTTAGAAATTCTATACTTGCTGTGATTTATCATTCTCACAGCATAATTGTATTTTTTAATCCACTGAGGTGCATGCTGCTTACAAAAATGGCAATACACTAAAGTAATAGCCCTGGGAGTGTTGACATGTAATTCTTATCTTTTGTCCAGCTGAGTGCTGGATGTTTTCTTCATTCAGAAAGCTTGTTTCGTTTACTGACAGAAAATTAAGTGAAGATAAACAGTTGTGTAACTGCATTTTTTACTCCCTTCTTTTTCCACATTTTCTTGTTCTTAGTAGTAAAAGCAAAAGCTAAACAATATAACTACTCAAACAAGCAAATGATCAACAGTGGAATAATGATAAAGTAAAGCACATCAGGATAACCAGGGATTATACTTTGTGGTTCTAAACCTATTTTTATTTGCATTTTATTTCTATACTTGTAGGTTCTAATCCTATTTTTATCCCTCACTCTTGCAGTGAAAAGAGAGTTAAAACTGCAGGCTTGATGGCAATATTGAACACGGTTATTTCTTTTGGATTCATTGCATTCTCTTCTCAAGCACCATACATCACTAAACTCATAATCTGTGCCGAAGTTTTATCAGTGCCTAAAACGACATCCAGCCCCTTATTAAAAGAAAGGTAGTATCTCATCTTTAAAGTTCACATGAAAAATAATTGCATAGCTTTCTAGGTAATTTATTATAGCATATAGCTCCAACGTGAGAACATTTTTCTTTATAGTTTATATTCCTTTTCTTTTATTATGGCTCACTTTCGAGATTATTATTATTATTGCGGATTCTGGTACTCTCCAGATGAAGTGTTCCAAGAAAAGATTTTTTTCCCCTCACTTTATTTTAATAAGTACTCTATCAACCTAAAATGTAAATAAGTTAAAAAAGAGATGATACATTTTAATTTTATTAATTTCCTTTTTGCCAATTATTAATCTCTACAGTAGTATACTATGACTATTCATATTTGATTTTCTTGACTTGTATTTAAAGCCTCCCAGACAATTGGAATCTTAATGAGATCCAAAATCATTTAACTATTGGATTTCAAGTTTTCCCTCTGCTTGGGATCAAGGTCTTGCAGTAGGTTTCTTCACCTGAACTTGTACACTGGCTTAGCTTTCAGCTATGTTGTATGACAGCTTTTCTACTTTCTGGAATATAGATGAGGGTTATAGGATCCATTTTGAGAATTATGTTTTCTAAATTAGAGAGCATATAAATTTTATTTCAACAAATATTCAGAGCAACAAATAGGTATTCAGGCTTCTACTAAGACCTGGATTATGCAATTTGGAACTATGTAGATGTCAGAATCTTGCTTGTTGAAAGTGAGTTGGGACTTGAAGTGCTTGCTGCTGAAGATCAAAGACCACAGCCTTCAATATGGATTGCTTCTCATAGTTATGCAGACAGAAATCCTCACCACTGGACCAATAAGCAACATCATGATAGATGGAGAAAAGACTGACATTGTCAATTATTTCATCTCTCACTTAGATCCACAATTTCCACCCATGGTACCATCAGTCAGGAGATCAGGATATGTATTCCATTGGGCAAGTCTGCTGTCCAGGACCTTTTTAAATTATTGAAGAACAATAGTATCAATTTGAAGACTGAGGCATCTCTGATTCAGGCTATAGTCTTTTCATTCCGTTGTTATGCATCTGGGAGTTGAACAATGAATAAGTTTGTCAGAAGAAGAATTGATGCCTTTAAAATGTGGTGTTGAAGAAGAGTACTGAGTGTTCGATGAACTTCCAAAAGAGCAAACAGGTCTTGAGGAAAGTGCAGCCAGTGTGCTCTTGAAGACAAAGATGACAAATTTTTGTCTTACATACGTTGGGCAGGTTTCTAGCAGAGGCCGTTCCTTGGAAAGGGCTATCATTCTTGGCAGGGTAGAGGGTTAACAAAGAAGAGGAAGAATCTCAATGAGACAGGTTGGCATGGTGATTGCAACGATGGTCTTGAGTATGTCAGAGATGAGGAGGATGGCACAGGATAGGATAGGGTGGAGATCTGTTGTTCATAGCGTCATACTCGACTTGATGTTACCTAATAACAACAACAAATAGCTTGGAGCCAGTGAGATAGGTTGGTTCAGAGACAGGCATATAAAATACTAAGAATATATAGTGATTTGTTGTTGTTGTTCAACATTTTAAGTGTTGTGGTTACTGTTATGTGCTATAAATTGGGACCAATTCATAGCTAACACTCCAGTGGGTTCTCAGAGACTGTAAAGTACATGAAAGGAAATTGTTCATCTTTCTCCTGCAGAGTATCTGATGGATTTGTACCTTTTGACTTTAGGTTAGCACCATAATTTCTTATCGTTAGGCCAGCAAAATTCCATGTTTAAAGGAAAGGATAAAAAGTATCTTTACTGCAATTATTCTATTGATGACCTAGGAACCATTACCTCAGAATCAACTTTGGCTCATATAAACCTCATTGGACTGTACAGAATTGCCCTACAGATTTTCTGAGGCTGTAATCAGTACAGAAGCAAACTGCCTCAATTTTCTTCTCGCGAGAGGATGTGAAGTTCAAGCCAATGGCTTAAGTGCTCTGTTGCAGACAGTACAGATAAAAATAACAACTGATGTCCTGTATACTTGTGGTGGCATGAACATGGGAAAAATGGTCAAATTTAAGATCTAGTAAGAGAAGTTGTTAATGTACTGTTTAAAGTTATTTAATAGTAAAACCTTCCATCCTTGAATGAAAACTTTATTTATGTGCCTGATATTAATCTATTTTTTACTCAATAATCTTTTGGTGTTCAATGATAGGAATCTAAATGAGTTCTTAATTGATATTATATTAAGAAAAAATAAATAAATGAGAACTCTGTTGATAAAGAGTTATTTTGTCAACCCAAAGACAGGTAGTTGGAATCCAAAGTTGTGGAAGGAAGATGGGCAATCTCTTCTCCTGTGATTTTCAGCCTCTGAACACCCCCTAGAGCAATGAGTTAGTTCTTACATCATGGCACGTGAAAACAACAATTACAATTAACAAAGGTATATTAGAGCTTCTAGTGCAAATGTATCTACTGCAAGAGATGCTTTCTTCATTTTCTGTGATCTCTTTTGCTTTTGAGTCCTATTTTTAGGAAAAAAAAGTGCTACTTCTCTTTCTTCAAAGGCCAGTGTCTTAATTTTCTGTTGTTTTTGTTAGGTACAATCAAGTCATTTATGACTCATAGCAACCCTATGAACAATAGACCTGAACCTTTCCTGATTGTTTCAGTCACTGGGTCAGTCTTCTTTTCATTTTCTGATCTTCTACCTTTCCCAACATGATGTCTTTACCCAAGGATGGTCCCTCTTGAAAACATGACCAAAGGGAATGTGAAACCAAGTGTGTGCAAATCAAGCTTACCTTTAAGGAGCACCCTGGTTGTACTTTTTCCAAGATAGATGTGTTTATTTTTTTTTTTTTTTGGGCAGGCTGTGAGGTATTCTCTAGCACCACAACTCAAATGTATCTAATCTTTGCCTGTCATCCTTATTCATTGCCCAATTTTCAGATGAATAGCAAGTAATTGAAACCACCACGGCTTGGCTCAGGTACGCCTTAGTGTTTAAACTGACATCCTCGCTCTTTATCACTTTTTAAAGGTCTTTGCTGTAGATTTCCTCAATGCAACATGTCTTTCAATTTCTTGTCTGCTGCTACCATGGGTGTTGACTGTGGAACCAAGTAAAATGAAATCCTGACAAATTAAATATTTTCTCCACCAGTCGTGATGTTTTCTACTGATTTAGTGGTGCTGATTTTTCTTTTCTTGTTGTGGAGTTGTAATCCATATTGAAGATTGTAGTCTTTCATCTTTTTCAGTACGCTCTTCAAGTCTTCTTCAGCTTTGGCAAGCAAGATTGTGCCATCTGTGTAATGGAGTTATTGGTTAGATTTCCTGCAATCCTTATGTCACATTCTTCTTCTTACACTCCAGCTTCTCTAATGATTTTCTCAGCAGAGAAACTAAATAGGCATAAAGAAAGAATATAATTATGATGCATATGTTGCCAGGTTTTAAACCACACAATGTACCTTTGTTCTGTTCAGACAATTGCTTCTGAATTGCCTGAATGTATGTATTGTCCATTGTATAGGTTTTACATGAACACAGTTAAGTGTTCAGGAATTCCCACTGTTCTAAATGTTATCTGAAATGCCTGTCCACAGTCAATAAAGCACAGCTAAACATTCTCCTGGTGTATTCTTTGATTTCAGCCAACACCATCTGACATCAACAGAGTCATTACAGGTACCATAGCCTCTTTGGAATGCAATTTGAATTTCTATCAGTTTACTGTAGATATACTTGTTCTAGAAATGTTTTTTAAATAAAAATACACTTTTTTTAACTTGTATGTGGTATAAACTGTATTTTTTAATAATTTCCACATTATGTTGGATCTTTTTTTAAAAAAAATGAAATCTTATTTCTGTTTTTTTTTTAAATGAGAGTGGCCAGTTGGTCAGGTAGCTCCATTAGATTGAAACAGTGACTGCAATGGTGGGTTTAAGCATGACAGACATTGAGGGGATGGCGCGGGGAAAGGTGATGTTTCTATCAGTTGTTCACAGGGCTGCTATGAGTTGGTGTCCACTTGAAAGCATCTAACAACAAAAAAGTAACAAACCTATTTTGAACATTCAGAACATTGCTTTTGCATTCCTTCAGCTGGAATTACCATTCTTAATGTTTCAGAATCTATTTTCTTTTCTCAATTCTCAGATCCAATATCTTTCTTTTCAGGGTACTCTTTGCTAATTCTTCTGTCATCTGTTAAATTTTAATTCGTAGCAACACTATGGGTAACAGATTAGAAGTTTTCAAGTATTTTTTTCCTATAATATTTATGGAAACTGATCACTAGGCTTTTTTTTTCTGTAGTGATACTGGACAGATCTCAAGAGTGATTCTACAAATTAATAGTCAAATGCAAACCATTTTGCACAACTCTACTCAGGGACTATGGATGATAGAAGAATTAATATCTTTGAGTTGAGGTGCTGGAGAAGAGTATTAAAAATGTTATGGACTGCTAAGAGAACAAACAGGCCCATCCTGGATAGGGTGAAACCAGACTGCTGCTTGGAGGCAGGGATTTTATAGCTCCTTCCCATATCCTTTGGGCATGTTTTCCTTGGAGAAAGGCATTGTTCTTGGAAGGGTGGAGGGACAATGCAAGAAAGAAAGATCCTGGATGAGATGGATTGACTCAGTAACTGGGGGTAATGGAGGTAGATATGTTGGAGACAAGGAAATTGGCTCCAGATAGAGCAAGGTTCAGAACTGCTATACATAGGTTGGCTGTGAGTCTGAAGAATTTAATGGCACATAACAATAAAAACAACAATATAGAATCTACCCCAATATCCAGCTTTCTGGTTTACTTATTATCTCGTGTGTTTGTCTTCTTACTGGAATGTGAGATCCATGTAGACAAGGATAATCTTCAGCATGTGTTTAGGCTTATCCCTGGTGATTGACACAGGCACTGAGATTTAGCAGATACTCAACAAATGCTTATTGAATTCATGAATAAAACAGTGATTGAAGAATTATTTTGTAACTCTCCTAGAAAATTTATCTCCTTGTGGGTGGAGATAAAAATAAGCACAGATAACAATAATACTTGGAGAAAATGCATTCAATACCTTATGAGATAGTAGGAATTCATGGATTGAGAGGTCTTTGAAAAAAGAGATATGACAGAAGACTCTAAGAACTGGTGACATTTAACAGGAGCGTGGAGAAGAATTAGAATTGTAAAGTGGAAATCAGAAAGAAATAATATAATTTCTTAGCAGAAGGAAAATTATCTAATAAGTAAATCCTGTGGATGATGATTATTGTATTTTGGGTGAAGCATAAACTTCACAAATAGAATTATGTGAAAAAAGGTAGGAAAATTGATTCCAGACTTAGCAAAGTTTGAAAGACCTGGTAAGATTTAATTTTGTGATATTTGAGTTTGATTTGGAGCCAATGTGTAAATAAATGAGAGTTGTTGTTTCAGTTGACTAATTTGAATGTAATAAATAAAATTATTTGTAGAGGAATGAATCTATTAGGAAAAGAATTTAGAAGTTACTTATTGAAACAATACAGGTGTGTTGTGTGGATCTGAAAGGCAGTGTTGGAAGTGGGACTATAGAATTAAAATGATGAGTGCAAGAGATAATTCAAAGATACATCAAGTACAGAGTATACTCAATACCATATACAAAAATGCCCTACAGATATATTCTTTAATAGGTGCCTGAATATAAAATTTCTGACAAGGACAATTATTTCTTTTTGAGAAAACATGTCAATTGAAAAATTTCTTGGTTCACAAAGAGATCAAAGTCACTCTTAGATAGAAATGCCACAGAGATCTCTTGAAATTTACTGAGTATAAAGAACTCACTATTTCACCACTATTAAGAAATATTCACAGCAATGCAAGGCAAATTAGACACATTTAACCAGAAGTTGAGCACAAGTTGATTCATATGGGTAAAAATGTGAGAGTGGGCCAGCTCTTTTCATAACCGGGCCACTATTTGGGGTCTCTCACTTGCTCATTGACATCTAGGTGAAATCAACATCTAGGAGGTGACCTTCCATGTGGTTTCTGAGGCTGTAAATGTAATGGAAGGAGATGTGTCTTATTTTTCCCCATGATTCACTGGTAGAATTGAACCAGTAGAGAGACTTGACCTTTGCATTAATATAACAGAATCATGATAGACAGTGAAGAGAATAAGATTGTAAACAGCTTTAGCTTGCCTGGCTCCACAATCAATATTCTTGGTATCAACAGCCAGAAAATCAAAAGACAAATATCATTGGGGAAAATCTCCTGTCAGGGACCTCTCCAGAGTACTGAAGGGCAACAATGTCAGTCTAGAGACCAAGGTGCACCTGATCGAGGCCTTAGTCCTCACAATTACTTGTTATACACCAGAGAGCTGCAAAATGACTAAGGATGATAGAAAAAAAAAATACTGCCTTTCAATTGTTGTCCTGAAGAAGAGTATTGAATATACCATGACCTACTAGAAAAATAAAAAGGTGGTCTGGGAGAGGGTGAAATCAAACTGCTCCTGGCCTGAAACTTCACCTGACATACTTTGGGGATATTGTTAGGAGGACCGTCATTAGAGAAGGACATCATGGTTGGAAAGGTGGAGGGGCAGTGCAGGAGAGGAAGACCCTGGATGAGCTGGATTGACTCAGTGACTGTGGTAATGGTGGTAAGTGTGTCATTGACAATAAGTTTGGCTCAGGCTAGAGCAGGATTCAGAGCTGCTGTACATAGGGTTGCTATGAGTCAGAAATGACTCGATGACACCTAACAGCAATAACAATGGGCTATGTCATTAGAACAGCATATTTTGAAGTTGTTGTGTATCATTGAGTCAGAACCGACCCATAGTTGACTCTTCAGTGGTTTTCAGAGACGTAAATCACAAGAGGCAAGATTGTCTTTCTTTCTCCTGCAGAGCAGCTGGTTCATTTGAACCTTGTGCCTTGATTTGGCAGTTCAACTTCTTACCACTTAGCCACCAATGAAATGATTATAAAGTTTGATTTTGGTCTTTTGCATGAGGTTTACCCAAACAGTTGTTACTGCTTGTTAGTAATTATTCAAAGAGAACAAGTAGTAATGCTATTTTAACAAAATCAATAATACAATATATAATAATTGAAATTGTAGTATAAATGATTCATAATTTAGGCAATTATTGATAATAAGAACCTAGCTCAAATGTCTGAGACATCTACAGAAAATGTCCATTTTGTAAATTAAAAATTTCATAGAAGCATCTTCACTTTGTGACATAGAAGGTTCACTACTGGATTGTTGTTACCTGCCATCGAGTTACCTATGACTCATACTGACCATGTAAATACTATCTCTGAATCCTGCCCTATATTGAGCTAATCTCATGGTCTCTGACACACCTTCCCCCATTGTCACAATCACTGTGTAAGTTTATCACATTTGGAATCCTCCTCTCTCTTAGAACTTTCCAAGCATGATGCCCTTTCTCTAAACATTAATCCTTTCTGACAACCTGACCAAAGTATGTGAACCAGAGTTTAAAAATCCTCACCCCCAAGGAGAAACCTGGTTTTATCCTATCTAGGATAGACCTGTTCATTCTCTTGGCACTCCATGGTGTGTTCAATATCCTTCTCTAGCACAACTCAAAGGCATAGATTTGTTTTCTGTCATACTTATTCATTGTCAAAATCTCAGATACACGGCAGCAATTGAGAAGATCATGGCATAGATCAGGCACATATAAGTCTCTAGACTGACATCATTGATCTTTAACACTCTAAAGAGGTTCTTGACACAGACTCTTATGAAGGAACTAATTTTTTTATTCTCTGTCTGCCAGTGCCAAGAGTGTTGATTGTGGATCTGAGCAAGATGAAATTGTTGACAACATTAATCTTATCTCTGTCTGTTGTGATGCTGCCTATTGAACCAATGGTGATAATCTTTGGTTTGTTTTTTTTTTTTTTTTATGTTCAGATGCAATTCATATTGAAGGTGGAGATTCTTGAACTTCTGCAGCAAATATTTCAAGTCTTCCTTGGTTTTGGTGAGCAAGGTTGTGCTATTTACATAATGCAGGTTGTTGAGAGTCTTCCTCAAATCCTGATGCTACACTTCTCCTCTGGCAGCCCAGCCTCCTGGATAATCTGTTATGCATATAGGTTGAAAAGTTATGGAGATAGGACACATACCTGGCATGCAACCTTCCCAATTTTGAACCATGCAGTGTTTCTTGATCTGGTCTGACGACTGCCTCTTAGTCCAAGCATAGGCTTCATATAACCTCAATCAAGAGTTCTGGGATTCCCATTCACATGGTTTAAAATAAAGAAGGGAGTGAATCAGAATTGTATTCTTTGCCCATACATATTCAGTCTGTGCACTGAATAAATTATTTGAGAAGTTGAACTCTAAAGAGGAAAGTAGCATTAGTATCAGAGGAAGACCTGAGTTATGCAGATGACACAACTTTGCTGAAAGTGAGGAAGAGTTGAAGGACTTCTTGCAGAAGATCAGAGAATACAGCCTTCCATATGAATTGCATCTTAAGATCAAGAAAACAAAGATTCTTACCTCTGCACTGATAGACAACATCATGACAGATGGAGAAAATATTGAAAATGTAAAAAGTTCATCTTACTCGATCTACAATAAACACCCTTGATACCGGCAGTCAGGAAATCAGGAGACTTATTGCACTGGGGAAGTCTGTAGTTAGGGATCTCTCCAAAAAAACAACTGAAAGAAAACCAAGGTTTTCTCATCTGGTCAAATAAACAATACAATGGTAAATGGAAAAGAGATTGAAGTTTCCAAGAATTTAATTTTACTTGAATTCACAATTAATAACCATGGAAGCCATAATCAAGAAATCAAATGGACACAAATGTCCAACCACAAACGAATGAATTAAGAAATTATGGCACATTCACGCAATGGAATATTATGCAGCTCACAGGAGCAATGATTTTGTAAAAATTATGTAACTTGGAAGGGACTGGAGAACATTATGCTGAGTGAGCTAACTCAGTCCAACAAGGATAAGTATTGTGTAAAACCATTATTGTGGAATAAATATAAGGATCCAAGAGGGGTGGGAAATGTGGAAACAGAGGGATGAGGATGTGCGGGGGGCATGGGGGGGATTAATTATGGGATTGTATAATTTGATGAGTGGAAGGGCGAGGGAAATTGAAAAAATCTGATTTAGAAAAAAATGTGTTCAGATTTTGTAAATAAACTAGTATAAAATTAAATAAACAAAAAAATTTTTCTGGTGATCCAAGAAATGGATTTTACCTGTGGAAAGAAATGGTGAAATATACTCAACTCTTGAGTAATTTTATTTTATCTTTTTTAAGAAGAAAGTAAATATTTATCTATCTTATAGTAAATAAAACAAGTATTTAGAAGAACAGTATAAAAAAGCAATCAAATGGAAAAAATCTGTTGCAAAAGGTGTATAGCGTGGGTAAAATGATATCTTTAAAATATTGAAAAGCAAGTACAAAGGACCTTTTCCAAGAAAATTACAAAACATTACT
>NW_006399852.1:12126864-12135700 GCF_000299155.1 Elephantulus edwardii
AAATATAATTATAGAAAAAAAATATTGAAAAGCAAAGACAACTAAACTTTCAGAAGTAGATTTGGTCTTCAAGAAACTGACAGAAACTTCCCTAACCAAATACCTCAGTGCTATTTTTCTATGCTCTCACCCCAATTTCTAAATGTAATGTTATTATTTAATGTTGTGTATGCATGTGTGTGTTCTTTAATCTTTTAATGACTGGTGATACAAACACAAAGCTATATTTGCAAAATATTTGTCTGTCAGTCGCTAAAACATGTAGGAAACTCACTGCTAGTTAAAATGTTGTTTTTATGTACCATTGAATTGACCACAATTCATAGCGGCCCTTTGTCAGTTAAAATAGTTCCTGCTAAAACATAGACTGTTAAATTAGAAATTTTCATCCTGACTAGAAATTACTGATGTTGTTGCTGTTGTTAAGTGCCGTTGAGTCGCAGGTGACTCATAGCGACCCTATGAAAGAAAGTCTTGGACACCTCCTGAGTAGCTTTCGTCCTCTCTCCAGGTTCATAGGATTTCCAGAGGCAAGCTATTATGGGAGTGGATTCCACTATTGCTTCCAAAGAAATTACTGATATTATAGAAAAAATACATTCATTCATTGTTCAGTCAAGCTGAACAATTTTAAGCTTTGTTGTGGATTCTGGTGAAAGTGTTTTACTGTTTACCATCAGTCAGAATTGACTCAGGTTACACTCCAGTGGATTTTCAGAAGCAGTAAATCATGAGACGAGATCGCCCCTCTTTCTCCCCCAGAGTAGCTTGTACACTTGAACTGTATGTCTTTGGGTTAGCAGAACAACTCCTTATCACTAAGTCACCAGAGCTTCTGCTGATAGTATAGACATGAGGTGTGGAGAGTGGACCCCACAACTGTATGGAACATAGACTAAGTCTTGATACATAAGGAGTTTACACTGTGCTGGTAATTAAAGCCATCTTACATTGCAAAACAATGTACTTGAATTTTGTAAATAAACTAATAATAATTAAAAGAAGAAAATATTTAAAAAAGCAAACATGTCACTTTGAGGACCAATATGTATGTGACCCAAGTCCTAGTATGAAAATTTGAAATTTGACATTGCAAAATTACCTCGTATATGTGTACGAGTTAACGTGTTTATATTATGGTGTATTGAAGAGCATTGACTATACCATGCACTCCCAGTTGTTGCTAGTTTTAGGTGCTATCGAGTCTATGAGCATGGCTCATAGCAACCCTAGGAACAGCTGATCTGAATGCTATGCTATCCCATGCTGTTGTTATAACTTCTGACACACTCAAGCCTATTGCTGCAGTCACTGTTTCAGTTGAGGGCCTTCCTCTCGTTTGCTGATCCTCTGCCTTGACAAGCATGATGCACCTCTCCAAGGAACAATGTCTCCTAGTAACATATCCAAACTGTGTGAGATTTCCCATCATCATCTGGGCCTCTAAGGAGCGCTCTAGCTGCCTCTTCCCCAAGACATAATCTGTTTGTTATTTTGACAGTCAATGGGATCTTCAGCTCTCTTTTTCACTGCCACAGCTCAAAAGCATTCATTCTTCTGTCTTGCTTGGTCATTGTCCAGCTCTCAGATGCATAGCTAGTGATTAAAAGACATAGCCTGAATCAGGTGCACCTTAGACCTCAAACTGACATCATTACTTCTCAGTAATTGTAAGAGGTGCCTGATCACAGTTTCCCCAGTGCAGTATGTCTTCTCATCTCATGACTTGGTACAGACAGTACTAAGTATATTGACTAAAGACCCGAGTAAGATGAAGTTGTTAACAGTCTCAATCCTTTCCTCCCTCCGTCATGATGTTTCCTATTGTTCTAGTGGCAAGGATTGTTGTTTTCTTGACCTTCAGATACAATCTATATTGAAGGCTGCAGTGTTTAATCTTCTGTAGCAAGTGCTCCAAGTGCTCCAAGTCCTCCTCCCTTTCAGCAAGCGAGATTGTGTCATCCGCATAAAGAAGGTTATTGATGAGTCTCCCTCCAACGCCAATGTCACATTTTTCTTCATTGAGCCCAGCTGCTCAAACAATTTTCTCAACATATAAATTAAATAGGTATGGATAAAGGATACAACTCTGATGCATTTTTTGTACTTCCAGTGAACCTAATAGATTTCTATTGAAATAACTATAGTCAGAAATTCTCCTTTGCCCTAAGAATAACAAGACTTTGGACATATATTTGAATGGGTTTTTAGGAGGGATCAGTCCCCGAAGAATGATGTCACGCTTGGTAAGTTAGAAGGTCAGTGAAAAAAGGAAGATCTTTTAATGTATTGCCACAGTGGCTGCTAAGATAGGTTCAAATATAACATTTTTATTAAGATGACACTGGCCCCAGAGGTATTTAATTCAGTGTTGGTATGAGCCTAAATTGACTTGGTGGCATCTAGCAACCACATTTATCAATATCAGTATAATCAAAGCATCTATTCAAGTGATTGTTTATGAAACCTTATTTTATATAGAATATCTTTTTCAACAATGAGTTTTTCCAATAGGATAAATATATGCCTGTACATGAAAATGTTTCAATTTACTATTACATTTGCTGTAAGAAAAACACAATGTTGAGATATGTTAACATCTTAATTAGGTTATTCTTTACTTTCTTTAATCTCTGCTGTGGCTAGCATCTGAACATTTTAGACTGGTTATTATTTAGTATCCACATTCAGTATTTAATTTAAATGACTTTATCAACTATGCATACATTTTAATAAACTACTGTTGCATGTTGGATTATAGTTCAATTCTATTAAATAATTCACGCTGCCATTAAATTCACCTCTCAATGGTGTGGCCTGTTAAATATGCTGTTTTGGAGAAAATCCATATTACTGAACATTCACTGGTGACATGAATTATCTTCCAAAGATGGTGTTGCAATTCAAAGCAATAAGTTATTTGGACAGCTCTTACGGTAACTCTGTTTTAGTCCGTAGAACCTCATAACTCACTGCTGTCACCTGAAAAGACTGGGAGGAAGTCTTCAGATCCTGGATGCCCTCTTCCGTCAGTCCTCGTCTATTCTCTCTTAGGACAGAGAGTCTCCATCACAGCAGTCACTGGGGTCATTTCCCTTTGACCTGCATGGCTTATGCTCTGAATTGTTTTGGGTCTAAAAGAAAAGAGGCTTATTTAAACCTATTAGAAGAAACACAGATTTCCATCCTTTTAGGACCTTGTGTATTTATCTTCCTATATTCTGGAATAAACATTAGCATTAAGATATGTTTACTTTTTCATGATCCTTTGGGACAAATGGCTTATTTGCAACTTGATAAGTTCGCTCAAGACCTGGCTGGAAATGTGGCTTGCTGGACTGTTAATTCTGAGTTAGCGACAGCAGGTAAAAGCAGAAAAAGGAAAACCTACAGTTAGGATGCAGACTTGATACAATTATCTGTCATTTCGGGCAAGTGCCAGAAGATGGCAGTCCTATTGGCTCAGGACTTTATGAATTTTGCAAGACCCATGAGTCCTCTTTGGCTTCCACATGATCATAGCTCATGAAGAAACCCAGAAATTAGATTTTGTTGCTATAGAAACCAAATGGGATGTCTAGCCTTTCCCTACACTCTCTTAAAAGGAACAGTCTTTAAAAGCAGGTAAAAAGCAAAGCAAAACAACAAAAAAAACACCAAACCAACAAACTGCAAAACAGACACACAAGAAACCTCAACAAAGATCATTAGAAAAAAACAATTGTTAGGGGGAAAAACTCATCCATCCTGTTCCCCCTTAATGTATAATTCTGAAATTCTTGGTCCCTTAGAAATTCATTTATGTATTTTCTTTTTCCTTCTTTCTTTCTTCTATCCTTTCTTCCCTCTTTCCTGTCTTTCCTCTTACTGTTTTTTTCTTCTTCTCTCCTTTCCTTTCTTTTCCAAAAAAACATGTTGAAATTGGCATTTTAAAGATCCTATTGCTTTTTTCCCCTTGATTAAATAACACACTAAAATAAATTAAATTAATTCATATTTTTATGTGCAAAATCACAGAAATTAAAAGGGTTTTTAAGTAAAATAAATAGATCAGAATTATTTTCATGCTTTAAACAAAGTGTTTCTAGAAAGAAACCATCTGCTGAATTTAAAAAGCCAATGTATCTTTTCCCCCCTTTCCCCCCAAATCTTACTAATTCAGATAGCTTTGCTTTTACTTTCAGTGAATTTATTTACTATGCAATCCAAGTGGTAGATTCATCATTTTTGGCTACTCCAATCTGCAGTTTCAAAAAACACACTTGACCTTATGGCACCCAATTGAGCTCTCTCTTGGCATTTTTTATTTGATGGAGCCTATGGTTTAATTTTCATTTTACATGTGATCTACTATTTAATGAGCATGAGGATAGGCTACACACACACACACACAGACACACACACACACACACACACACACACACACCCCAACTGCATTTTAAAAAAGTGCTTTTTGCTTCTGTCTTGGGGGTAAAAAATCATATCGCCTTAGAGAGTGACAACGCAGAATAGAGGATCTGTAGGATGGGGCAAATTAACCCAAAGGCACTCATGCAATTTCCAAAGCGATTACACTGTTTGGCTCCTAGCTTCTAAAATGTCTCTTTTCACCTGGATACATAAACCCAGAAACCGTATCTGTTGCTGTTTTGTGGCTCCCATCTTCTCGAGATCATAAAGGGCAGTGTCGTACTGCCCCACACGGTTGCTGATATCATAATTCTTTATAGATCATTATATCTCTCTCCTGTGGATGTTTTGGTGTGTTCAAACTGTTGATCCTCTAGTTAATAGCCAAGAGCTTACTTACTCTATCAATTACCCTCCTCTAAATGTCTCAGTCTTATGGTGTATTGTAAACCAAGGAAAGGAATACTTTCAGTGTCATAGCTATTAGCAATTTTACCTATCGCTGATCTCGAATACCAATTAGGCTAACTTGGTTTCTGACTTGTCGTGAAACCTGCCTCCACTGTATTTGCCTCTCTTCTATCACCTTACTCTTCTTGCCTTACACCAACACCCTTGTTTAGGCCACCTGATATCCAGGGAACTCTAGTTTGAATCCATTGGCTGCTCTATGGGAGAAAGATGGGTAATCTTTTCCCACGTGATTTATAGCCTTGAAAAACTCATTGAGAGAGTCAGCTGTGTGTCATCGGAGATCTCACTGGAGAATCAGTTACATGGTGGTTCTGACTCTACAGCAATGAGTAAGTGAGTATGCATATCTTAATCCTAAAACATTTCTCTATGCTAGTGATTTTTTTGACTCCTAGCTTTTAAACCACAGTTGAATTGCTAAGAGCCTGCAGTCTGAGATCCATAGTGACCCATCTTCCCTTTCAGGACTTCTACATTTACTTTTCTCCTCTCAAATCTCTTGACACACATACATCCCCTTTCTGCCATGGCTCCTATGTTGTCTTCACTGTTGCATGCTGCAGGCTTTCCCCACATTTTACTTTTGTTTTTATTTGATAAGGATTCCTGGTGAAACAGTGGTTAAGCACTTGGCTTCTAATTGAAATGTTGGTGCTTTAATCTACCCGTCACTTCGTGGGAAAAAGATGTGGCAGGCCACATGCATGTGATGTTGTTGCTGTTGTTATTTGCCGTTGAGTTGCCTACAGCTCATAGTGACCCTGTACCACAGACCGGAACCCTGCTCTATCTTGTGCCAATCTTATTGTCTCTGATACACCTACTCCTATTAGCCCAGTCACTGACTCAGTCCATTTCATTGAAGGTCTTCCTCTCCAGTGCTGTCCCTCCACCATTCCAAGCATGACATCCCCCAAGGACTCATCATTCCGTGTAACATGCCTAAAGTATGTCAGATGAAGCTTCAGAATCTTTGCCTCCAAGGAGCGGCCTGGTTTTACTCTCTCTAGGATGAATCTGGTTGTTATATTGGTATTCTTCACCAGCACCACAACTCAAAGGCATCAATTCTCTTTATATCATACCTAGTCATTGTTCAGCTCTCTGATGCATAGCAAGTTATTGCAATCACCATGGCCTGTATCAGGTACAACTTAGTCTCCAGACCGACAAGCAGACTTTCCCCAGTGCAATATGTCTTTTAATTTCCTGGCTGTTGGTGCCGAGAGTGTTGTGGAGCTGTTTACAAACTAAAGCTGTTTACAATCTCAGTTTCTTCACTATCCATCACAAATATGCCAATTGAACCAGTGGAGATAATCTTTGTTTTCTTGGTATTGAGTTTCAATCCATGTTGAAGGCTGCAGTCCTTGACCTTCTGCAGCAAGCCTTTCATTCAGGTCTTCCTCAGTTTCAGCAAGCAGGGCTGTGTCATCTGCATAACACAGATTGTTACTGAGCCTTTCTCCAATCCTGATGCCACATTTCTCCTCATAAAGCTCAGCCTCCCGGGTAGTTTGTTCTGCATCTAGATTGAAAAGGTATAGGTGTAGGACACATCCCTGGAGTAAACACTTTCCAATTTTGAACCATGCATTGTTCCTTGCTCTGTGACAACTGCCTCCTGGTCCAAGTAAAGGTTTCACATAAACAAGATCAAGTGTTCTGGGATTCCCATTCTTCTCAGAGTTAGCTACAGTTTGTTATGATCCACACAGTCAAACATCTTTGCATAGTCCATGAAACACAGAGAGACATTCTCCCTGCTTTCAGCCAAGATCCATCTAACATTACCTACACTATACCTAGTACTACAATCCCTTCTAAATTCAGTCTGCATTTTTGGCAGTTCACTGTTGATGTGCTATTGCAGTTGTTTTTGGATAATCTTCAGCAGAATCTTGCTTGCATGTGATATTAATGATAATTGTTTGATAACTTCTAGACTCTGTCAGATCATCTCTTTTTGGGAATGAGAACAAACATAAATCTCTTCCAGTCAGTTGGCCAGGTGGTTGTCTTCCATATTTCTTGGCACAACTTGGTGAGCACATCTAGGACAGCATTTGTTTGTTGAAATATATCAATTGGTATGCCTGGGGGCTTGTTTTTTGTCAATTCTTTCAGAGCAGCTTGAACTTCTTCATTCATCACCACGGGCTCTTGCTCAGACATTGTTTCATGAAATTCTTCTGTGTGTGCTAATTCCTTTTGGTACAGTGACTATAATCTTTCCATCTTCTTTTACTAATTCCTGGATCATTTAATATTCTGCCCAAAGCATTCTTATATATTACAACGCAAGTCTTGAATTTGTTCTTCAGATTCTTGAGCTTAAGAAATGCGGAGCAAATTCAGCTCCTTTGATTTTCTGACTTCAGCTCTTTGCATATTTTAATACTTTGTCTTCCTGTACTGCTCTTTGAAATATTCTGTTCAGCTTCTTAATATCTTGATTTCTTCCATCTGTTTTGGCTTCTTTGCACTTTAGTGCAATGTTCAAAGTCTCTTCTGACATGCATTTTGGTCTTTTCTTCCTCCTCTGTGTTTGTAATGATTTTCTGTACTTTTCTGGATGATATTTGTGATATCCTCCCGTAACTCATCTTGTCTTCGCTCTTTAGTGTTCAAGTACTCAACATGGTTTTAAAATTCAAGTGAGATAGACTCTAATTTTGATTCTCATAGATTTAATTTTCCTCAGCTTCATCTTAAACTTGCATAAGTGTAGTTAGTGGTCTGTTTCACAATCAGCACCTGGCTTAGTTCTCACAGCTTATATTGAGCTTCTCCAGAAGTTTTTAACACAGATGTAATCAATCTGATTCCTATGTATACCATCAAGTGAAATCCATGTATATAGCCTGTGTTTATGCTTCTTATAAAATGTATTTGCAATGAATAAATTGTTGATTATGCCAAATTATATCATTCTATCTCTAGCTTAATTTCTTTCTTTCTTTTTTTTTTTTTTAGATTCCAATCAAGTCTCGATTTTATTGAAAGCACTCACAGCTTATATACAGAAGTACAATGGGGGGAGTGGAAAGGAGAAGTATGCAATCAGGGAGAATAACATCATGTCATTTCTAGTAATCTGAAAGTTATCTGGTAAACAGAAATTTAGCAGGGCGTTTCCTGAAACCTATCCTCCCAGGGTGGGGTAAACTGAAACCTATCCTCCCAGGGCAATATATCCAAACATGTTCTTGGAGAATTACAAAATGGTTTCAGAGAATTACAGAATGGCTTCAGCTAAGTTAGTCTTATAGCTCTCGACAGGTCCTCTCTGTTTTTATAATTATTTGAAGACTGCAAAAGCGCAACAGGATTACCTCTGGTGCTCTCCTGTTTAACCATGTATGAAACCGGTGCCTGTCTTAGGTTGGACACCGCACCTACTTATCTTACCCGTCATGGGCTAACCCAGCAGCTACGGTGGGGCGCCTGTCTTAGGTTGAAACAGGGGCCAGTGTCTCTTACCCGTCTCTGGCTGCCCGGTTTATTAGCCTGTATCATCAAGGATTTTCTTTATCGGCCATTTGCAGTCATTGCTAATGGACTTGTATGGGACGGAAGGCTATGGATTCAACCTGCTGCTTGAGAAAGCGTGTAAGTCTCTGTCATTGACAATGAGCCCCCCAAAAGAGTGACTGGTCCTTGACCGCATTCCCTTAACTTTTTTGGCCATAATTGATTGATTATACATTCTTTTGCTTTAAATTTTTGTCACAATATGCACTAACCCAATTAAAAACTTAGCCGTGTGGACTTCTTGTGTTGAAGCCACAGCAGAAGTAGAGACAGCAGCAATCATAGGGATAAGAGAAACAATTTCTACAATAACAAGACCTACACTGCATGGTTCAAAATTGGGAAGGGTGTACGCCAGGGATGCATCCTGTCTCCATACCTTTTCAACATGTATGCAGAGCAGATTATCCGAGAGGCT
>NW_006399852.1:12136605-12174565 GCF_000299155.1 Elephantulus edwardii
AATCATCTTTGGTAACAGAGCTAATATAGTTAGAAATTTTACAGGAACAACTTACATTAAATTTTGGATAATCACCAGTGATTACATTATTACCAATCTATAAGACATATGGTTCAGGTACACATGACATGACTCTGTCACTTTTGACATTATCTCCCTTACATTTATCTTTTGGGACACAGGGGACATTTATCGAATCCATATCCAGCTTCATTTCTGTCACCAAGTCCATGTTTTCTAATGACTAATCCTTCTCTGTTCCCAACTTTTGCATTCTAGTCACTCATTATTATTAATGCATCTCGATCACATGTTCAATCCTTCTCTGACTGTAAAACTTGGTAGAAACCTTCTGTTTCCTCTTCTTTGGCTCTGGTTGTTGGTGCATATATTTGAATGATAGTGGTATTCAATAAACTTCTTTGTATGAGTATAGATATTATCCTGTTACTCACAATATTGTATTTTAAGACAGATCTAGAAATAACTTTTTAAACTATGAAAGCAGCCCTATTTTTTCTCACCTCTTTATCTCCAGTATAGTAGATCATATGATTGTCTGACTCAAAATGCCCATGCCAGTCCATCTCATCTCACCAATACCTAGTATATCAATATTCATGTTTTCCATTTCTACCTTAACAATAATAATGTTTCTAGATTCATGATTCTCACATTCCAAGTTCCAATCACTAGTGTCTGCTTAGAGACACAACTGTGTCTCCTCTGTGTTTCCAGACTTGAAAGCTCCACCTCAGTTGCCCTATCTGCTAGTCTAAGTGTGTTCTATTGTACATAGGGTTTTCAAAGCCCTGGTATTTTGGAAGTGGATGGCCAATACTTCTTCCTAGTCTGTCTTAATCTGAATGCTTAGATTTAGAACAGTATCTGATGGACCATGTGATATAAACCTTAAAAACACCATGAAGTGTATGACAGTGAGTCAGAATCCACTTGAGAGCAGTGGGTTTGGTTAGGAGTGGTGTCCACTTCCTAAACAACACGCCTCTAGAAACTCTATGAATTTCAATAAACAGCGATAGTTATAGAAAGGCTTCAGGCCTTTTGTTCATAGGGTTGCTATGAGTTATGCTCGATTTGACAGTAATCAACAACATGATGAAAATGCGATATAATGGTTCGCTACTGTACAACTTCACTATATTTAACATCATACTGGTAACTAAAAAAAAAAAATCAGCCTTGGTGGGGGTGTTTGTTTCATGTGGATTGGAAGGTACTACAACCCACGATTTTTCTCAGAAAAAAAATTATTACTGTTTTCTTCTTAAAAAATGTATATTCAACCCCATTTTGCAAAACTATTGCTTACATGTGTGGTTCTTCATTGTTATTGATAGCAGAAATGCCATGACCTTGTGTTCAAGCCAGACCTTGAAGGATGGCTTTGATATCTCTCTGTAAAAGTGCTAGTCTGCTTTTTTCCTTTTTCTGTCATCTTGCCTGTCCTATAACTGTAGCTTCTTGACATTCTCTGGACTTCCTTCCCTTTTATCCATTTGTCAATGTACAGCACAAGTGACTTTTCTAAAGAGTAAGTCTCATTTTTAAAAATCAGTGTTTTCCATCAATTCCTATTGCTGAGAACTCGATTCGGACTCATAGTAACTGCATAGAAGAGAGTAGAATTAACTGTCTTATAGGGATTCTAACGCTGCAGTATTTATGGAAGCAGATTGCCACATCTTTTTCCTGCAGAAAATCTGGTTGATTCAAATCACTGGTCTTTTGACAAACATTCAACTATTATGCTATTAGGGTTGTTTTCATTTGAAACATAATTTCTTAGTGATTAAGAGTCATTTTGATGAAGGAATAGGGACTATTGAAAGTTCAAGGGAAAGTGTTCCACGCAGAAAGAATCTTATAATCCAGGATTGTAAAGACAACTGCATGTTCAAAACAACAAATATGGGGAAATACAGTTTCATCTCATGTACTATAAATGTTAAACTCTAAACCTATATTTTTATAATAATTTGCAATTATAAGTAGTCTCTGAGTATGACAAGATGTGTTCCTGAATGTGCCTTTAAGTTGAATTTGTAAGTCAAAACACATGCATATAATTCTTGTTTAGCCTCAATTTAGAGTGAAAAGGAAAGCTTTAGTGGCCTGCTCTGTAGGGAATTGTAGCGCTAATGTGAAGACCACACCTCTCTGGAGGTCGAACCACCAGCAGGAGAAAGAGGAGAAATCTTGTGTGATTTAGAGCCACAGAAACCTATGAGGGTTAGATGCCAGCTGATTCTGACTTAACGGTAATGTGAATTAGTGTTAAGAGTAGGCTTGAATCCTTTTTCAGAATTTAAAACTGCAGGTGAAGCAACAGAAGATGATTGGATGAAGAATTTGTTGTAAGAACAGGTTCAATTGTTTGAAAGTCAGAGCAGATTTATATAAAATTAAAGGAAAACTTTGAGTTTCCCATATTGTAAAGTTTGTAACCCAAGGGCTACCTGTAGTTGTATAACTCTGTGTGTGTATGTGTGCGTGTGTGTGTGTGTGTGTGTGTGAGAGAGAGAGAGAGAGAGGAGAGAGAGAGAGAGAGAAAGAATAATCTGAGCAACCAAGATAATTTTCCTTTTCATTTTATTTTTAACATTAGTTTTATTTTTATTTACATGGCTTTCTCTAACCATATTTCTTTTTTAGTAAATCACCAGCACACTTTCTTCACAATCTGTCTTAGCCTGAGAAAATACCAGTGGTATAGCTTTCAGCTTTACACCAACACACAAACCACCACAGTATGAAAACTGATAGTCAAGCTCCTAAACTTGGAAGGTCTTAAAATATGATGGAGAGGAGCCTTTGCCTCAAATAGAGTTAAACTTAATCATGTGAACAGAGTAAAGCTTTCAACACCTTAATTTGCTTACCTGGCATGACTCAAAATGAGGAGAAATAGATGTAAACATCCATCAGTAACTTGAACGTAGAATGTAAAATGTAGGAATTTAGAAAATTGTAAGTCATTTCTGGCTTAGTAGCAAGAAGCTGTGCTGCAATCCCAAAGGCACATGGTTCAAGGCACCCAGTTCTACAGAAGAATGATGGGCAATCTATCTCCTCCTGGGTAATTAACTGACTCTGAAAACCCACCGAAGGGTCAGCTATGTGTTGGTTCTGACACTACGCTGCACAACAACTGTTAAAAAATGAAATGGAATGTTTTCCAGTTGATGTTAGGCCTTAGCAAATGAAAATGCATTGGCACTGGCCATTTTGAATCAAGCTATTATATGGTCTAGTATGCAGGAGTGGCATCTGCTTCCTAAACAATGTGCCTCTGAAAACTCTATGAACTTTGACAAATGACGATAGTTCTTGAAAGGCTTCAGGCCTTTGCTCATAGGCTCACTATGAGTCATGCCTGACTTGATAGCAATCAGCAACAATAACAACAACAATGGCAAGAATGACAAACTGAAGGGAAATGAGGTTGTATTCATTGTCAAACCAGATTTTTCAAAATCTGTCCTGAAGTACACTATTCTCTGTGAAAGGAAAATGTACAGCAAAGAAGACAAGTTACTTAAATTTACACATCAATAACTATGTTGTTGTTGTTGTTGTTTTTATGTGCTGTCGAGTCGCTTGCTACTCATAGCGACCCTATATACAACAGCCCTAAATTCTGCTCTGTCCTGTGCCAATCGCCACTGTCTCTGACACTCCCATCCCAATTATCCCAGTCACTGAATCAATCCACCTCATAGAGGACCTTCCCTTCCTGCGCTGTCCTTCCACCCTCCTAAGCATGATGTCCTTCTCCAAGGACCGGTCTCTCCTCACAACATGTCCAAAGTATGTTAGACAGAGCCTCAGAATCCTTGCCTCCAAGGAGCCACCCAGTTTAACCCTTTCCAGGATGAATCTGTTTTCCTAGCAGTCCATGGTATTCTCAATACTCTTCTCCAGCACCACAGCTCTAAGGCATCAATTCTCCTTCTATCCTCCTTGGTCATTGTCCAACTCTCTGATACATAACAAGTGATTACGAAGACCTGTATCAGACGCACCTTAGTCTCCAGAGAGACACCATTGCTCTTCAGTACTTTGGAGAGGTCCCTAACAGCAGACTTTCCCATGGCAATGAACCTTTTAATTTCCTGGCTACTGGTGAGTGTTGACTATGGAGCCAAGCAAACTAAAGCTGTGAACATTCTCAATTGCTTCACCATCCATCCTGATGCTGTCAATTGGTCCAGTGGTGAGAATCTTTGTCTTCTTGACATTGAGTCTCAATTCCTCTTGGAGGCTGCATCCTTGACCCTCTGCAGCAGGTGCTTCAGGTCCTCCTCAGTTTCAGCAAGCAGGGTTGCGTCATTTGCATAAAGCAGACTGTTGATAGATCTTACACCAATCCTGATGCTGCATTTCTCCTCATAGAGCCCAGCGTCCTGGATGATCTGTTCTGCATACAGGTTGAAAAGGTATGGAGACAGGACACATCCCTGGTGTACACCCTTCCTAATTTTTTTTTTTTCAGGTTTTCATTTCTTCAAACCAAGCAGTGTTTCCTTGCTCTGTTCTGACAACTGCTTCCTGGTTGAAGTATAGTTTTCGCATTAGAACAATCAAGTGTTCTGGGATTCCAATAACTGATACAAAAGAAAAAGAAATTGAAGATTATTTTGCCAACTTCTACAGTCTTTAGTCTACCAAACTTAAAATCAAAGTTCTCGGATGATTACTAATGTTTGAATACAAAAGTTGGAAAATAAGAAGTATTGATAGTTGAGATAGGTGATAAAAAAGATACTAAAGAGAAGACTTTGCAAACCCAACAATCTGTACATTGTAAACAACAGTATTTTTCAGAAGCATACATGATAACTATACATGCAGACCTCACCTGTTGGGATTCATAGGCATCAAATCAACAGTATCTATTAGAAGTGATGATGGAAAAGTTCAATATCATCAGTAAAAACAAGGTCAAGGGCCTACTGTAACACATATTATTAATTGAACATATATTTATGAGGCCCTGACTATGACCTTGAGTATATACCATCTGCCATTTAGAGACCATTTTAAGAATAACTTTGATACATTGAGTACTAATGTGAAGATATCAGACAAGTTGTGGGATAACATTAAGGACATAATACATCAAGAAAGCATATGTCAACAAAAACGGGCAAAAAGAGACACATGTGAATGTCAGAAGAGACCTTGAACTTTGCTGTTGAATGTACAGTAAAGTGAGTGGAAGAAATGGTGTCATAAGAGCTGAGCGGAAGATTTCAAAGGGCTGCTCATGAATACAGCAAAATGTTACAATTAAGTTTATAGACTTAGAGTTAAAAAAATTAAAAAAGCACACTGAAAAAACGATCGAACTGAAATATCTAGAAAAATATTCATGATTCAAGTTGCAACACTGAATGATTCTTTGGGCACTATTTTAAATGATTCAGGAAGTATCAAAGAAAGACAGTAGAAATACATAGTCACTAACAAAAGGAAGGAATTATACTCTTCAATATATAAGAAACACTTAAGAAGAATTTGAATTATGATCTGAAAAATAATATAGAATATACCATTGTTGAACCTACTCATTGCCATCATGGAAGAGAGACCTTGAGAGCTGATTCCAAAAGGTCAAAGCCTTAAAAACCTTAGGGAACAGTTCAACATATCAGCAGCCACTAGTTGGACTCAATGTGGCACTGACAACAGCAATGCCTTAAAAATGGCTTTGATATTTATGTTTGTACATCGGGTTTTCAGAGACCTGCTATTTCAGAAGTGGATGGCCAATCCTTCTTCCTAGTGTGTCTTAATCTGAATGTTCAGATTTAGAGAAGTATCCAACAGAGAAGCATTTTACAGAAAAAGTGAAAGTATATCCCTTATTGTGGAATGCATCAGAGAGTTGGACAATGACTAGGGAGGATAGAAGGAGAATTGATGCCTTTGAGCTGTGGTGTTTTAGAAGAGTAATGAGCATACCATACCATGGACTGCTAAGAAAAGAAACAGATTCATCCTGGAGAGGGTTAAACCGGGCTGCTCCTTAGAGGCAAGGATTCTGAGGCTTCATCTGACATACTTTGGTCATGTTGTAAGGAAAGAATGGTCCTTGGAGAGGGACACCATGCTTGGGAGAATAGAGGGCAGGCACAGGAGGGGAAGGCCCTCTAGGAGGTGGATTGATTCAGTGACTGGGGTAATCAGAATGGGTGTGTCGGAGACAGTAAGATTGGCACAGGACAGAGCAGAATTCAGGGCTGTCATACATAGGGTCGCTATGAGTTGCAAACCACTCGACGGCACATAACAACAACAACATTGATATTTATGACTGTCAAATATCTTTAAGGAATGATGGGTAAACAGAAATGTAGACATACAATTTAAGGTAATTATATAAAGAAAGGAAAATTTATGACAAAATGCAGGCTCTGGTCATGTAATATAGTTACTGGATTTGTATAAAGTACAACAATTTAAAAGAAACTTAAAAAAAATCAATTTAAGAAGTTTGCATAGACAAATCAAATACTAAACACTTTAATATGTAAAAGGAAGGAATATCATAACACAGAGAGAAAAATGATAATATTGTTATTGTTGTGTATTGTCAAGTCAGAACTGACCCATAGCTGACCTCCCCAGGAAGATTTCAGAGGGAGGAGATTATCCATCCTTTTCCATATAGCAGCTTGTGGATCTGAACTCTGTACCTTTGGAATGACAGTACAACCCCTTATCATTAAGCCACCAATGCCCCCTTACAATATTAGGATCTGTGTATGTGTGTATACACACACACACACACACACACACACAGAGTCTCTCATGATTTATTGATTTCTAGATTCATTGTGTCATTGTGTATTCTGGTGAATTTCTTAAGATATTAGTTTTAGCTTGTTTCAACATGAACAAATATAAGAAGCGCTGATGATGCTAGAAAGAAGACATTCCAATAACATTTTTTTAAGAAAATCTCAAATGTTAAAGCAAAGGTCTTTTGAATTCTAGCAAGAATTTCTCTAAGAGCTGCAAGTTTAGCTGAAAAAAGAATAATAAAGAATACAGTTATATCAAAGGTAAAAATACCACCAAATATCACTGAGTGCTGTCAACATGAGCCTGTCTTTGTTCTGTTTCTTCTTCCTTTGACACTTTGGAATGAGATATTTTTAATACTGCCAACCATCTGATAGCCTTCATGAAAAACTCTACGAGCCATCAGTGTGAAGAGGAGAGGGAAGAGTGGTGAAATCTTGATTTGTAGCAAACACAAATGAAAAAAGAGAAAAAGCACTGAAAGGAAAGAAAATGCCCTTTGACAGTTACAATCTTCCATGATTTATGGAGAAGTTTTAGTCAAAATTTTCGGCATTGTGATTGACTAAAGCTGATCTTCTCTCTTCCTTAGTTGCTAAAGCTCATGATTCTATCTGTTCTGCAACTCTCTTAAATAGTTAACAAGCTGGGCAATTTCTAGATACATTCCTGTTTTGGAGATAGTAGTTAGATTTTTTTTTAAAACAAACACGAACTTAAAAAAGATTCAAGGAAAATTGGATACATAAAATTAAAATTCTCTTTATTTTATAAACACTTCTAGATACAGAATTCTATTCTCTTTGTTTTTGCTTAAGAAGAAAACTTTCGATGCAGAAAAATAAATTTTTCAAAGTTAATTTATTATGTTGTTGTTGTTGTTATGTGCCGTCGAGTCATTTGCGACTCATAGCAACCCTATGCACAACAGCCCTAAACCCTGCTCTATCCTGCGCCAACCGCACTGCCTCTGACACACCCATCCCGATTACCCCAGTCACTGAATCAAGAGGGTCTTCCCCTCCTGTGCCGTCCCTCCACCCTTCCAAGCAAGATATCCCTCTCCAAGGACCCGTCCCTCCTGGCAACATGTCCAAAGTATGTCAGACGAAGCCCCAGAATCCTTGCCTTCAAGGAGTAGCTTGGTTTAATCCTCTCCAAGATGAATCTGTTTGTTTTCCTGGCAGTCCATGGTACATTCAATACTCTTCTCCAACACCACAGCTCAAAGGTGTCAATTCTCCTTCTGTCCTCCCTAGTCATTGTCCAACTCTCTGACACAAAACAAGTGATTGCAAAGACCATGGCGTTTATCAGGCGCACCTTAGTCTCCAGAGAGACACCATTGCTCTTGAGGATTAAATACATTAGTACCAATAGATAATAATACACTTAGAACAATCTCAAGTGCATAGTTTTTGCTTTTATATTTATTCAGTTCAGTAAAGTGCATTAAGTTTTCCTAGCACAAAGTAGACTTTATATCAAATATGTCCCAAGTGTCTGGGCTCTCCTGATATACCACAAACGGAATATTGACTAGACCTGCACGGACTGGGGGAGTATTGCCTACCATGCTAGTGGGAGTAAGGAAAGTCATGTATGGATTAGAGTAGAAATGAAGTGAGGGGGTTTGAAATCTCTACAATATGCTTATTTAGGGTGAGCTCATAATTCTATGTCCTTGCTCTAAGTCAAGCGCTGGAAAAGACTATTTCAGAACAGTGTCATGTATAATCTGACTACATGAATTAGGGAGCTCTGGTGGTTTGGTTGTAATAACTTGTACTGCTAACACAATGATAATTGTGTATTGTAAAGTTGTGCTGTCTCATAATAGCTGAGCCTCCAGCTGGCTTTCAGAGGCAGTGAACTGCAAGTAAGCTGATTGCCCATCTTTCTGCCCTGCACCAACTGGTAGATTTGAACAGCCTTCCTTGGGGTTGTCAGTGCAATTCCTTACCACTAGGCCACCAGAGTTCCAACACAATGGTATGTGGTACAAATCCAACAGCTGCTCTTTAAGGATAATGTGGGCAATCTCTCTCCTGTGTCAGTTCCAACTTAATAGTGCACAACAACAATAACAACACTGCTTTCGCAACCCTGCTGATATTTTAAATACCTGTGACATCACGTGTAGAACACAGCAACACATAAACCAGACAAAGTGACCAATGAGCGGTGTCAAAATAAATTCTGAAGCAATGATAGGATTATATCTGTAGATATACAAGGGAGTCCTGTTAATATGACCATGACTCAAACACACAAAATAATTACAGAAAGCCAAGCTGGCAGCATTGAAGGTGTCTATAGACTTCTGCAGTCTAAATTTGATCAAATATATGATCAGTATGCATTAATAATAATTGATAACTGGAATACAAAAATTGGAAACAAAGAAGGACTAGTAGTTGGAAAAAATGATCTTGGTGACAGAAATGAAGTAAAAAAACTCACATGGTAGAATTTACTAATTGCAAACACCTATTTGTAAAAAAAAGGGGGCAAAGGCAAACTGACTTACATGTGGTCCTCCCTGATCAAATTGGCTACATCTATAAAAGAGATACTACAGAAGCTTAATATCAGTAGTTAAAGTAAGACTAAGGATCGACTGTGTAATAAATCATCCATTGCTCATATTCCAGTAAAAACTGAACTGAATAAAATGAAACAAGTCTATGGGAAGCAATACATGACCTTGAGTTTATCTCACTGATTTTAAAAACCATTTCAAGGATAGACTGAATGCACTGGATGCAAATGACTGAAGATCAGATATGTTGTGGCATGACATCAAGGATATCATCAATGAAGAGGCAAAAAGTCATCCTAAGACAGGGAAGAACATGAAAAGCAAATTAGGTAATAGAAGAGGCTTTGAAACTTACTCTTCAATGTTGATTATGCAAAATAAGGAGAAGAAATGATGAGGGGAGCTGAGCGGAAGATTTCGAAGAGCAACTTGAGAAGACAAAACAGTCTATAATGAAATATACAAAAAGTCAGAGTTAAGGAAAAAGTATTTTTTAAACTGAAATAATTAGAAGAACAAATTTAAGCCTGGAATTGCAATACTGAAGTGTTCTATAGACAAATTTATTGAATGACTCAGGAAGCATCAAAAGGTTAAAGCAGGCTGCTTCTTGGAGGCAAGGATTCTGAAGCTTCATCTGACATACACTGGATATGTTGCAAGAAGGCACCAGTCCTTGAAAAGGGATATTACACTGGGAAAATCCTCTGTCAATGGCCTCACGAAAGTACTAAAGAGCAAGGATACCGTCTTAGAGACTATAGTGCACCTGATCCAAGACATAGTCTTTTCAGTTGCTTCCTTCCTATGTATGTGAAAGTTGGACAATGTATAAAGAATGCTGAACAAGAAACAATTTTCCATTATGGTATTGGTAAAGAGTTTTTCAATGGTGGTATTGGTAAAGAGTTGTTGTTGTTGTTGTTGTTGTTATGTGCCGTCGAGTCGTTTCCGACTAATAGCGACCCTATGCACAACAGCCCTAAACCCTGCTCTGTCCTGCGCCAAACGCACCGCCTCTGACACACCCATCCCGATTACCCCAGTCACCGAATCAATCCATCTCATAGAGGGTCTTCCCCTCCTGCGTTGTCCCTCAACCCTCCCAAGCATGATGTCCCTCTCCAAGGACCCGTCCCTCCTGGCAACATGCCCAAAGTATATCAAACGAAGCCCCAGAATCCTTGCCTCCAAGGAGTAGCTTGGTTTAATCCTCTCCAAGATAAATCTGTTTGTTTCCTTGGCAGTTCATGGTACATTCAGTACCCTTCTCCAGCACCATAGCTCAAAAGCATCCACTCTCCTTCTGTCCTCCCTAGTCATTGTCCAATTCTCTGATGCATAACAAGCGATTGCAAATACCATGGCCTGTATCAGGCGCACCTTAGTCTCCAGAGAGACACTGTTGCTCCTGAGTTCTTTAGAGAGGTCCCTAACGGCAGACTTTCCCATCGTGATACGCTTTTTGATTTCCTGACTGCTGGTGCCAAGAGTGTTGACTGTGGAGCCGAGCAAACTGAAGCTGTGAACACTCTCTATCTCTTCGTCATCCATCCTGATGCTGCCAATTGGTCCAGTGGCGAGAATCTTTGTCTTCTTGACATTGAGCCTCAGTCCATACTGAAGGCTGCAGTCCTTGACCCTTCGCAGCAAGTGCATGAGGTCCTCCTCAGTTTCAGCAAGCAGGGTTGTGTCATCTGCATAACGGAGATTGTTAATAGAACTTCCACCAATCCTGATGCCACAATTCTCCTCATAGAGCCCAGCCTCTCGGATAATCTGCTCTGCATACATATTGAAAAGGTATGGAGACAGGATGCATCCCTGGCGTACACCCTTCCTAATTTTGAACCATGCAGTGTTACTCTGCTCTGTTCTGACTACTGCCTCTTGGTCCAAGTATAGGTTTCGTATTAGCACAATTAAATGTTCTGGGATTCCCATTCTTCTCAGAGTCAGCCAGCCACAGTTTGTTATGATCCACACAGTCAAATGCCTTTGCATAATCAATGAAACACAGATAGACATTCTTCTGGTATTCTCTGCTTTCAGCCAAGATCCAACTAACATCAGCAACAATATCCCTAGTACCACAACCCCTTCTAAACCCAGCCTGGACTTCCGGCAGTTCTCTGCTGATGTGCTGTTCTAATCGTTTTTGGATGATCTTCAGCAGAATCTTGTTTGCATGTGAAATCAATGACACTGTTCTGTAGTTTCCACACTCAGTTGAGTCACCTTTCTTTGGAATGGGAACAAATATAGATCTCTTCCAGTCAGTTGGCCAAGTGGTTGTTCTCCAGATTTCTTGGCACAACTTGGTGAGCACATCCAGGGCAACATCTGTTATCTGAAATACTTCAATTGGTATACCATCTACAATTGGTAAAGAGTACTGAATATAATCTTCTTCTGAAAGAAGAACTAAATCTGTTTTGGAGGAAGTGTACGGTGCTTCTTAGGACAGGACAAGAGTGGATAGTTAATGATCACTGCACTGGGACAGATGAAGAAAAGAACTAAAAAGAATGTAAGATTAGGCATTATATTTGCGGCAATTAACAAATTGGAATAAGAAGTGCATTACAAACTGAATTGGGGAAGCAAAAGAAAGGGGGAGGAAGGAAAATGTGCATTATTGAATGAATGAAAATCCAACCTTTCTGTAAACTTTCACCAAAATCACAATAAAAATTGTAAAATATAAATTTTAAAAGAATATTGAATATACTGTGAATATATGTCAGTTTGAAGACTAAAGTGCACCGGATTCAGAGCATGAGCTTCTCAATCACCTGCTACACATTAGGAAACTGGACAATGAATAAGAATGACAGAAGAAGAATTAATGCCTTTGAGATGTGGTGCTGGAGAGAAGTACTGAATATCCCACAGCCTTCCAAAAGAACAAATAGATATGTCCCGGAAAGGCTAGAGTGCTCCCTGGAGGCAAGGATGACTCAGCTTGTTTCTTTCATAGTTTGAACAGGTAGCTAGGTGAAGCTATTTCTCGGAAAGTGAAATCATACTTAGGAAGACGGAGGTTCAGTGAGGGAGAGGGAGAGGTCCAATGAGATAGATTGACACTGTGACTTCAGCAATGGGCTTAGTATCTCAGAGATGGTGAGGACAAAAGAGTGAACAAATCTGTCTTGGAGGAAGTAAAGCTATGGTACTCCATAGGACAAGACTAGTAAAACTCTTTCTTACATATTTGGGAAGGTTTTTAGGAGGGGCTAGTTTTTGGACTTGTTGTATGCAAGCAAAAATACTGCTAAAGATCATCCAATTTTACTACAATAGTACAATGATAGGAAATTGCCAGAATTTAAAGTGATATTTAGAAGAGGCAATAGCACCAGGTATATCATTGCTGATGGCAGGTGGATCCTAGCTGAAATCAGAGACTACCAGAAGAATATAATATATATTTGTGTTTTATTGACTATCTGAAGATACTTGACTGTGTGAATCATAATAAATTATGGCTAATGTGGAAAAGAATGGGAATCTCAGAACACTTAATTTTTTTTATGCAAAATCTATATCCAGACTAAGATTTGTTGTCCAAACAGGGCGAGGGAACACTGTATGGTTTAAAATCAGGAAAAATGTGTGTCATGGATATAAAATTTTCCCATATCTTTTCAATTTTTATGATGACGAAATTATTTGAGAAGCTGAACTCTGAAAAGTGCCATCAGTATCATCAACATCTGCGTTATGCAGATGACAGAACCTTGCTTGCTGAAAGAGAGGAAGACTTAAAACACTTGCTGCAGAAGACCAATGATTACAGCCTTTGATACAGATTACATCTCAACATCAAGAAAATAAATTTCCTCACCACTGAGACAATAGGCAGCATCATGATAGATGCATAAAGGATTGAAGTTGTCAGTGATTTTTCTTGTTTGAATCCATAGTAAACACCCTTGGGATCACCAGTGAGGAGATCAAGAGATGTATTGCTTTGGACAAGCTTGCTGTCAGGGACCTCTCCAAAATACTGAAGAGCAACGATGCCAGTTGAAGACCAAAATGTATCTGATATTCAAATAATAATCTTTACAATAATTTGTTATGCATTTGAGAGCTAGATAATAAATAATGATGATAGAAGAACTGATGTGTTTGAGTCGTGTTGTTGGAGACAGGTACTGAATATTTTATGGACAGCCAAAAGATTAAATAGATATACCTTGGGAAAAGTGCAGTCTGAGTTCCCTTAGAGGCAAAGATGGTGAAGCTTCATCTCTAATCTTTTGGGCAGATTGCGAGGAAAGGCTATTCCTTGGGAAGGGACATCATGTTTGGAAAGATAGAGGGCCAGCAAAAGAGAGGAAGACTCTGACCGAGATGGATTGACACAGTAATTGCGACAGGCTCAAGTGTGTGAGAGATGATGAGGATGGCACAGGATAGGACAGATTTGTTGTAAAAAAAGTCACTAGGAATCATACTCAATTCTATGACTCCAACAGCTACAACAAATAGTTAGAAAAAGACATCATGCTGGGAAAAGTGGTCATTCAGAGAAATGAAGGGAAGGTCCCGATCCCAAACAGGAAGTATGGGCATATAGACGATAACAGGCTTGAACATATTGTAACTCATGAAAGTGGCAAAGTTTAGGATAGGAGTCAGATTTGTAATTCATAGAATTGCTGAGTAGTCATGTTTGTCAGTCAATGGCAACTAACCAAAACAACAGTTGATTAATGTTTACTTGACATAGTGATTATTATTTTCAAAGACAGTCAATACCATGACTTTCTTATAAATGATCTAAGACAGAGATTTGGTGTCTTCTTCATTTTTACTAGGAGTTAGTTTCCATATTTTCTATCACCAGTGTTTATTGAGTCTCTTCTTTTAACTTAGATATTGGTTAATTGTATTTCCAACTACTCATTTTTATCCATTAAAAAATATATATAATTTTTTAGTTTTCCTCCACAAGCTTTATGATGTTTCTTAGGTTGTTCCCTAAAATAAATAAAATTGGTCAGTGAAACTTATGCCTCATTCATTAAAACCACACGCCTTCAATGAATTGAGGATGACAGATGCTATTACCTAAAACCATTTCATCATTGCCCAGAGGACTGAATGCATTAAAAGCTGCCATCCTTAAATGTTATTGAAAAAGATGAATATTTTTAACAGAAATCATTGACTGACTTGTGAAACTCTAAACAAATATTAAACCACTAAGAGAAATTCAATGAGGAATAACTAATTTTAGGGGGGAAAGAAGCATAATAGTCAACTCCATAAATGTTTTTCATACAAATGAAGCAATTTAGACCATAGAGATCTATTAATTTTTTGCAATCCATTTCTCTGTGAACCTGTTATTTAATATTTTAGCCAAAACATTTATTCTTTCTGAATTTTGCAAACCATTAACGCCTAGAAAATTCTGAAAATACCAAGAATTCCACTGACTTATAGGATCATTGCTTTAAAGTTATAGTGGAAACAAGCCAGAGGAAGGTCATATATATGCAAAAGAAGAAATCTTTTCTGGCCAATGAAATAAGTAGGAAGTTTAATTCTTAATTTATAACATATTGGTAATAGACAGGGAGCACTGGTGGCTTTGCAGTAAAGAGTTATGCTGCCAAAGGTACATGGTTCAAATCTACCAGATACTCTGAAGGAGGAAGATAGATAGATGGGCAATTTCCTCCTGTACTGTTTACTACCTCTGAAAATGCAAAGGAGAACCAGCTGTGAGCTGCTTCTCACTATATGGCATACAACAACAACAACAATGTAATTTCTTGTTTTAAAATATGAATTGATGTGGAATTCTTGAATATGATCCTGCAAATGCACTGGAGGCTCTTGGAAAAGAATGCTCTTATGTCCGCACATTTATGTTTAAGTGTAGAAAAATCTAATGATTTCTCCTTCTTCCTCTCAAACTACCTGTCCTTTCCTTTAATATTTTCTTGTGTTTTAGGTGAGAGTTTACAGAGCAACTTAGATTTCCATTTATAATGCCATTTTAATTTGTACACACATTGTTCTGTGACAGTGTTCACAATCTCTGAAATGTATCATTTTCCTCGCTCCTTCTTTCCTTCTTATTTTTACTAACTTGTAAATGTTGGCCATTTGGTCTTTTATAGGTGATTTTTGAAAGGAATACATTCTTCACAGATATTACTGTTCATTTTATGTTACTCTTGTGAGGTGTCTTCAAGTCAAATATCATGTGTAACACATAGCAACTCTATGAACAACAGGTGTGAACCATGTTCTATACTGTGCCATCCTCATCATCCCTGACACACTTGAGCCCACTGCTGAAGTCACTGTGCCAATCCACCTGGTTGAGTGTCTTCTCTTTCACTGACCCTCTATCTTTCCAAGCATAATGTCAATTTCCAAAGAATAGTCTCTACTAGCAACATAGAGAGTCCATAACAGGTTGCACCGCTAACCCAAAGACCCTGACAAGTTTTAACTCATTAGTTAACTTTCAGAGAGAAAGGTGAGCAATCTACACCCAAACGATTTATAGCTTCTGAAACCCAATGGAGGGCCAGCAATGAGTTTATAACAGTGAGTGGAGTTGGAGGGCCAGCAATGAGTTTTTAACAGTGAGTGGAGTTAATAATATATTATTTGGCAGAAAGGCCATATCGGGGAGTGGCTTCAGTTTCAGGTTTAAAACATTTCCTGAAAGCAAAAGGACTTTTAAAGTTTGTTTGTTATTAATTTGAGTTTTGCTCCCTGTTTGTTTTCTTGAACTGTCTAGTTTTGTATGAGGAATGAGTTATAGAATCTAAAAGCACAAAAATACCATGCTTGAGCTTCAGGATTATTATGCAAAGGCACTGTTGTAATAGCGAATGTCTTGATACCCAAGCTCAAATATAGAGATTTATCCAGTAGTTTTGGTAACACAATACTGTTTTGTGATATTATTTTTAGGTGATTGAATTAGGAAGTAGAGTAGAAGTGACTTTGAGGAAGAATTACCTGTCTCCTTCAGCCAACATTATGTGTTCTAAGGAAAGAATAAACATCTTGAGACACTACTCGACAACACACTGCAGAATTTAAGCAAACTTCACTGCTGCAGACATAGGGTCAAAACCCTCCAAACCCAACCCACTGCCATTAAATAAATTTTGACCCACAGTGACCCTCACCTGGGTTTTAAAGGCTATAAAACATTAAATGAGGAGAGTTTCCATCTTTTCCTTCTGAACCTCCAGCAAATTTGAACCTCTGAACTTTTGGTCATCAGCCGAACAGATAATGAGTGCATTACATTACTAAGGTCTTCATATCCAATTGAGTCTATGCCTTCTTTGAAATTCCCACTCAGGTATTTCACATAGTGATCAAGGACCTTCTCTAAATTTGAGAAGTTTGTCCTTTTTCATTATTGTTATTTTGAAATAAATGAAAATCTACAATTGGAAACAATACCAACTTCTCTTCTTTTTATTCCTCAATTAAGCAGTATTTCTCAAAATCTTCTCCTTGGAATTGCATGTGTTCTATTATATTATTAAATTCAAAGATACATTGAGTCAGAATCTCTAGAATCTCAGTGTTTGTTAAGCTACTTTTCTTGTTAACTCTTAGATACACTGACAACTAAGGATGTAAATGATAGGGCCTGCATTAAGAAAGACAAGCTAAGAGAATATTATCTCTATACTGTTATTGTTGCTAGGTAACATTGAATTGACTATGATTCAGAGAGACCTTATCCTTTAACAACCTCATGATTTCAGCCATGATCAAGCCATTGTTCCAATCACTGTGTCATTCCACTTCCTTAAAAGTCTTCCTTTCTGCCCCACAACCCTTTGCCCTCTTCCTTTCAAGCTTGGTCCCCCCAAAGAAGGATGGTGAGAAGAAGAAATGGTGACCAGAGAAGACACCATCAACATTCACAAGCGCATCCATGGAGCGGGACTTAAGAAGCATGCTTCTTTGAAAAAAAAAAAAAAGCAGCATGTTTCCTTGAGATCTGGAAATTTGCCATGAAGGGGATGGGAACACCAGACATTCGCATCGATACCAGGCTTAAGAAGACAATCTGGGCCAAAGGAATGAGGAATGTCCCATACTGCATCCATGTGCAGTTGCCCAGAAAATGTAATGAGGATGAAGATTCCTCAACCAAGCTATATACATTGGTTATCTATGTACTTGTCACCACTTTATTAAAAAAATCTACAGTCAATGTGGATTAAAACTAATAGCTGATTATCAAATAAAGTTATAAAACTGTTAAAAAAAAAAAGAAGTCTTCCTTTCTTTTGACTCTTTCCAGCATGATGCCTTTTTCCAAGGACCAGCCACTCGTGGCTACATATCCAGTGTATGTGAAAGGCAGTGTTACCGTCTTTGCTTTTAAAGAGCACCTTGGTTGCATGTGATTTGTTTCTGCTTTTTGGTGTCCTTGGAATATTCATCACTCTTTATCAAAACTACAATTGAAAGGAATAATTCATTGTTATTGTTATGTGCCATTGAGTCACTTGTGACTCATAGTGACCCTATGAATAACAGCCCTAAACCCTGCTGTATCCTGTACTAACCTTATTGTCTCTGACCCACCTACCCCCATTACCCAGTCATTGAGTCAGTCCATCTTGAGTGTCTTCCTCTCTGTCCCTTCACCCAAGTATGTTGTCCCTCTCCAAGGACTGAGCTCTCCTTGCAGCATGCCCAAAGTATGTCAGACAAAACTTCAGAATCCTTGCTGCCAAAGAGCAGGCTGGGTTCACCCTCTTCACAATGACCCTGTTTGTTCTCCTGGTAGTCCATCGTATATTTAATAGTTTTCTCCAGCACCGCAGTTCAAAGGCATCAATTCTCCTTCTTTCATCCCCTAGTCATTGTCCAGCTTCTCAACTCATAGCAAGTAATTGACTATGTAATTGACTAAGTGAAAAAGACTATGGCCTATGTCTTAGTCTCTAGACTAACATCATTGCTCTTCAGTGTTCTAGAGAGGTCCCTTACAGCAGACTTTCCAACTCATTAGTCTTTTAATTTCCTGGCTGGTGGTATCAAGAGTGTTGATTTTGGAGCCAAGCAAACAGAAGCTGTTAACAGTATTAATCTCTTCACCATCTATCCTGATGCTGCCAATCTGCCTAGGGGTGAAAATCTTTGTTTTCTTGATACTGAGGTTCAATTCATACTTAATATTTGATCCATATTGAAGGTGGGGGAGTCACCTCACCCTATACAATGCAGATACACCCACTTATCCAGATGTCTCGCAGGTCAGGCCTGAGTGCTAGCCTAGAATATCTTTTTTAGGTTTTCATTATTCATTGTTCAACATTCAAATGCATGTCAAACAACTGAAAATATCATGCCTTGGAACAGGCCCACCTTAGTCACTAAACTGATGTCTTTGTTCATAAGCACTTTAAAAAGGCTAATGACAGAAGGTTTGCGAAAGAAACATGTCTTTTGATCTGTTTACTGTTGTTACCAGAGGTGTGGATTATTGATATAAGCAAAATGAAATTGTTGACAACTTCAATTTCTTCTCAGTCATAATTTTGCTTATTGATTAGGTGGTGAGGATTTTTGCTTTCTTGATGTTAAGCTGTTACACATATTGAAAGCTTTGATATTCTGCAGTGAGTATTTTAAGTCTACTTTCTGCAAGCAAGGGTATGCGATCTGCATAATGTAGTTTTTTGATAAGTCTTTCTCCAATACTGGTACTACATTTTTCTTCTTAAAGTCCAGCTTCTTGAATGATTGGCTCAGCTCAGAATACATATTGAACAAGTGTGATAAAAGCTATCAACTCTTTTCCTGATTTCAAATCATACAGTATTTTCTTGTTCTGTTAGAACAACTGATTCTTGCCCTTTGTATAGGTTTTTCTAGAGCACAATTAATTATTTTTAAATTCCCATTCTTTTTAATCTTACACACAATTTATTATCATTTACATAGTCAATGCCTTTGTGTAGTCAAGAAAAACACAAATAAATATCTGTTTTTTTCTGCCTTCTGCCATGATCTATCTGATAATACCAGTGATATCCCTCATTCCATGGTATCTTCTGAATCCAACTTGGAATCTTCTGAATCCAGCTTGGAAAAGTATTTCCCTGACAATATACTGTGCTAGTTATATTTGAATAATCTTCAGCAAAATGTTACTTATAAACAACATTAATGATATTGTCTGATAATTTCAATACTGTATTGTATCACATTTTTGGAATGGGAACAAATATGGATCTTTCAGTCAGCTGGCCATTTCAGTGTATCCACATTTCTTAACAAAGTCTAGTGAACATGCCCATGTGTCCATCTTCATGCTGAAACATCTCAGTTGGCAACCAAAAGTTCCTGGGGCCTTATTTTTTCCCTTTAGTAGAGCTTGGACAACTTTCTTCAAAACAGTGGTTCTTAATCATATGCTACTTCCTGAATGAATACTGTGTTAACTAATTCTTATGGTATTTTTACTCTATACCAGTTGTGTAGTTCTCCCAGCTTATCTTTGGGTGCTTCTTACATTACTTTTTTACCAATAGATTCTTCAACATTGCAAGTCAAGACTTGAATTTGTTTTTCTTGTGCTTTTGGTTTTTTGTTGTTGTTGCTGCTAATGTTGTTGTTAGGTGTCATCAAGTTGAGTACGACCCAGACTGACCCGATGGACAACAGATCTAAACCTTGTATTGCGTCATCCTCACACTTCTTGAAACTCAAGAGTCCACTGTAGCTATCACTGTGTCAATACATCTGATTGAGGGTCTTCCTCTCTTTTGGCAATCCTCAACCTTTCAAGCATAATGTCCCTCTTCAAAGAATAGCTTCTCTCAGTGACATGTGTAAAGGATATGAGACACATCTTCATCTTTGCCTCCAGGGAGCCCTTTGCCTGCACTGCCTCCAAGATGTACTTGTCCTTTGGTCAATCCATGGGATTGTTAGTCCTCTTGTCCAACAACACAGCTTAAAGGCATCAATTCTTCTCCTGCCATCCTTATTTTGTCCACCTCTCGGAGGCATAGCAAGTGATTGAAAAGACCATGGCCTGAATCAGACATCCCTTCATCCTCAAACTGATATCATTACTTCTCAATCATTTGGAGAAGTCCTGACCCAAGACTTTCCCAGTGAAATATGTCTCCTGATCTGATTGCTGGAGCCAAGGGTGTCAACTGTGGATCCAAGTAAAATGAAATCATTGACAACTTCAATCTTTTCTCCATCCATCATGATGTTGCCTATCAGTTCAGTGGTAAGAATTTTTATTTTCTTGATATTGAGAGGTGATCCATATTGAAGGCTGCATTCTTTTATCTTCTGCAGCAAGTGCTTCAAGTCTTCCTCACTTTCATCAAGTGAAATATGTAATATGCATATTGAGGTTTATTGGCAGGTCTTCCTCCAATCCTGATGCCATGTTCTTCTTCATAGAGTTCAGCTTCTTGAATAATTTGCTCAGCATACAGATTGAATAGGCATGGAGATAGGATACAACCGTGATGGACACATCTCTTAATTTTAAACCATGTCATTTCCCCTTGATCCATTTGTACAACAGCCTCTTCATGTAGGTATAGGTTTCCCTGGAACACAGTTAGTGTTCTTGGATTCCCCTTCTTCTCAATGTTAGCCATAACTTTGTTATCATCCACACAGTTGAATATCTTTGCATATAAAGCATAAATAGACATTTTTATGGTATTCTTTACTTTCTGCCACAATCCATCTGATATCCTTGATGGTACAGTCTCTTCTAAATCCTGTTTGTGCTGTTAAGTTTTTTATCTATGTACTGTTCTAGCTATTTTTCAATGATCTACAGCAGTATTTTGCTTGCATGTATATTAATAATATTATTTGATAATTTCTATATTCTGTTGTATCACTTCTCTTGGGAATGGGAACACATATGGGTCTCATTCAGTTAGTCAGAAAGCAGTCCTCCATGTTTCTGGCATAGAATCGTGAGGATATCCAGGGCAACATCTGTTACTTGAAACATGTCAATTCGTATCCCATAAATTCCTGGGTACCTTCAGTGCAACTTATTTTTGCTAAGTTCTGTCAAGTCAGGTATGATTCATGGCAATCCTATGAATAACAGATCTGAATCCTGTTCTGTCCTGTGCCATCCTCATTATCTGTGACACACTTGAGCCCATTGTCTTACAGTGTCAATCCATCTCATTGAGGGCCTTCCTCTCTTTCTCTGACTCTTCATCTCAAAGCTCTTTCATTTCAAGAGTGTGTTTTTACTTTTCTATTATATGCTTAGGACAGATTATAAGCTGTTAAGTGTTGTTCTTCATATTTTGTTTTATGCTTTGTGTAAGATTATGATAACAAAAATTATATTCATTCGATGAACATTAATTAGGAATTATATACATATTAACACTAGCATTTGTCTTTTACTTCCCATCATGTTGGTTGGATAATCAAGAAGACTGATAGCTGTTCAGTAGGAAATGCTTTTTTAAAGAATTTAAATAGAATTTGGAAATTAAATTTGTAAACCAATGAGGGACTGAATAATTTAAAAGCGATGTATGATAGGGTATTATGGTTATCACAAGAGTCCACAATTAAGGTTGCACAGTGGAATGTACTTGGGGCGGTGGGAAGGGTGCGGGGGGATTGTGTACCAGGAAGGGAGTCTTTATTTTACTTTTGAAAGAGAGGAGCAAACTGGGGGGCGGGGGAAGAGGGCTGGGCGGGGAGAGAAGTGCAGCAATGAATGACTGGAAATCCAAATTCTCTGTAAATGTTCATTAAAAGTATTGAAAAAAATTGTGATTACTTCCCTCTGTAAGAAAAGTCATGAGGAAGTGAACACATTTTAAGTTTATTAATCTTTAGTGGATTTTAATAGGTTAAGTGGAGAGTCTTGAGAGTTGAAACCAAGCATTAATTTGCAATGCATATAACATAGGGGCATACAAATCTGAGCAAAGTGTTTGTTGCTAAATATAATGAGATCCACTTATATTCTGCCTACTGTGTTCCCAGACACTATTATAATCATTCCATCATTATGACAGCTCTATGAAACAGGTTTTATCCACATGCTCACTCTACAGAGGCAAAATAGAGTCACTTAGGGATTATATAATTTGCTGTCCAAGTTTATAGAGAGAATATGTGATGGCATTTGAATTATGAAATTTATCAGATTCTATTTAGAGTCAGTGGTCTTAATCACCACACAAAAGTGCCAAAAATTTATTAAAAAGAACAGGTGAATGTTATTCTTGTGTTGATAAATAAGCAGATATGAAACATTTGAAAAAAATTGTGGAGACTAATATTCCAAGATTATAAATTTTCTGTAAAACTGTTGTTTTGTTGTTGTTGTTATGTGCCGTCGAGTCGCCTGTGACTCATAGTGGCCCTATGTACAACAGCTAGAATATCAAAATGTGTAATTCAAGTAATTAAATTAATTAGTTGGTAAAAAATATACTGGCAGATAAATACAATAAATAGCTATCATGGATCTGGATCCTATAATGTAATTCATGATAAATTAATCCAGTGAAAGAGATGAATCATTCAAAGTATATTGCTGAGATTATTGATGAGCTAGTTTTAAAAATCCATTTTGATTTTACTTAGTTCCATTTCATCAAAATAAATTATTAATGAATGTGTGATCTACATATAGATAATGAAGCTTAAAAAATAGCAGGAATCATAAGTATTTAATCTGTTTTAGAGAAGAACTTTATAAATCAGAATAAAACCAAATCCCTAAAAAAAGAATCTATCTTTAAATATTAAAGTCTTTAAGTATTATTATTAGTTACCATCAAGTTTGACACATAGCTGACCCTCCAGACAGTTTCTATCTTGGGGTTTATACCCCAGGGAATGCCCTCTTCCCCAAAAGCAGGTAAAATTTTATAGAAAAGAATGTAGAATGACCTTTTTTTCAATGATAAACAATAATACACAGTCTAAAAGTAAGGATGCAAAATTATAAACAGTCCAAAATTTTGAGAGTAATGAACTTAAATATAGTCTCTATAATTCATTGAAGTCCAATCTATTCTAAAAATTAGACAAAATAGACTGAACTATGAGTCAGAGTTATACTTCAATGATTGTTTCATTACATACGCAAATTTTATGTGTGATTTATTTGCTAAAAATTTTTCATAGTGGTGGGAAAAATGTATGAAAAGTGCTGTGTAGTGGAAGCCTAAATAATTTTCATCTTTCTTTTATTTTTTCATCTATATTTTTAGTAGTTTTTTAAAAACTGAATGCTTATTCCTTCCAAACTCAGATTATTCATTTTTTTTTCTTCAAAGAAGTGAGCAATGTGAAAAGCAAAGCAATCATCTCATGAACAGAGGCCAGCAGCATGGTTTTCTCATGATGATAATCACTTCCTGGTAGAAAAGTTGTGTGTAAAATATGTGTGTGCTCCTGCGTTCCAGGAATTTGTCAGTGAAAAAGATTTTCTTTACTTAGTTCTAAATCACATAGGCTCATTGTTGTTAGAAGCAGTGAAATTGATTCCCACACATAGTTGTCCTATATACAATAGAAGACAACACTATCTGGTCTTGTAGTCTCCTCCTGAGTATTGTATGTTTGCACCCATTGTGGAAGCCGCTATTGCCAATCCATCTCACTTAGAGTCAGCCTCTTTAATCTGACGTTTTATGTTGCAAACTACATTGTCCTATTTTAGTCACTGCTCCCTCCTGATAACATGTTAAAGTATGAGAAATGAAGTCTCACCTACATGGCTTCTATGCAATATTCTGATACACTTCCTTTAAGATTGCTTGTTCTTTGGACAGTGCTTGGTCTATTCCTAGTTCTTGTCAATACACTAATTTAAAGACATCAATTCCTTTTTGGTGTTTCTCATTCATTCTTCAAATTTCACACACATAAGTGATGATTTAACATACAGTGGCTTGGGTCAGAATTCTTTTCGTTCTCAAGGTGACTGACTAATTTGATTTTTAACATTTTTTAAAAGTTTTTTTGCCACACACTTGCTTAACGCAATATGCCATTTGATTTCTTTACTGATACTGATTGCGGATGCAAGTAAGATGAAATCCTTGACAAAGTCAATCTTTGTTCCTTTAATCCTATTGCTACTTAATTGTTCTGCTGTGAGGATTTATGTTTTCTTTGTGTTGAGGTCTAATCCATGGTGGAGATTGTAGTCTAACATTTTATCAGTAAGTGCCTCAAGGTCTCTTCATTTTCTGGAAGAAAAACAATACTATCTTAATATTGTACAATTTATTGAGTCTTTCTCCCATGCTGACCCTGTGATCCTTTTCATATAGTCCAGTATTTAAAATGTTATGCTGAAAATAGAGCTAATATATATGATGAAATGTTATAGTTCTGACACATACTTTCCCTGATTTTAAACCATGCATTATCTTTTTGTTTTATACTAACTACTGCCTCTTGCTCTAGTATAAGTTTCTCATGATCATAATTAAGTGTTGAAGAATTACCATTATTTACAATATTATTCATTATTTCTTATGATTCATATGTCTCAGTGCCTTTGTTTAGTCAATAAAACATAATTACCCTATCCACTACAGGTGACTCTACTGACATTTGACACTCCAATGGCATAGCTTCCAGCATCCCCATGGTCCTCAAGTCATAGTACAGCAAAGTGACAGAAAAGCACTGGGACCTCTTCAAATTACTTGGAAGCAATGATGTCAGTGTGAAGACTAAGATGAACCTAATCAGGTCACGGCCACTTCAATCATTTGCTGTGCATTCGGAATCTGGAAAATGAATTAGGATGACAGGAAAATCGATGCCTTGGATTTGTGGTGCTGATTGGGAAAGAGTAGCGAATATCCTCGAACTACCAGAAGAACATAAATATATCCTGGAGAAAGTGTAGCTTGAATGCTGTTTGGAGAAGATGACAAAGCTTTATCTCACAAACTTTGGACATGTTGTTAGGAGAGGCTATTCCATGAAAAAGGGACACCATGCTTGGGAAGGTAGAGGGTAGGTGAAAGAGAGGAAGACTTTTAAGAAGTTGGATTGACCCAATGACTGTGCCAATGGATTCAAGTATGTCAGAAACTATGAGAATGCCACAGGATATGATAGGGGTCAGATATATTGCTCATAGAGTCTCTAACAACAACTGGTATCCCCTGCTTTCAGTAAAGATACGTCTAAGATTATTGCTCCATGTCCTTTTTTAAAAAAAAATTATTAATTTTAATGAACATTTACAGAGATTTTGGATTTCTATTCATTCATTGTTGCATTATTTCCCCTGCCCCTCCCCCACACCCGTTTTCTCTTTTCTTTGAAAAGTAAAAGAAAAATTCCTTCATTGGCATACAATACCTGTGGCCCACTCCCCCCAGACAGTCCACTGTGCAACCTTCATTCTGGACTCCTGTCTTAATCATAATACCCAATCATATATCGCTTTTAAACAGTTCTCTCCCTCATCTGTTTCAATGCAGTACCATTCCTTTATGAAATCCAACTTGAATTTCTGACAATTTCCTGTTAATGCACTGTTGCACATTTAAAAAAACTATCTTTAAAAAGATTTTAATTACATGGATACTAATAACCTTGCTCAGTAACCTCTGCATTTTGTTGTATCATATTTGTCGGTGATTGAGTAATAATAGATCTTTCCCAATAGTTGAGCAGATAGCTGTATTCCAAATTTCTTGACATAGGTCAGTGAGCACTCACAATCTTGTATATGCTTGTTGAAACACTGCAATTGGTATTCTGTCAGTTTCTGGAGCTTTGACTTTTATTAATCCTTTCTGTACAGATTAGCTTAAACATCTTCATTCAATATCAAACTTACTGGTTATTTTAATCACATGCTGCCTTCTGAAGAAGTGACAGGCTTGTTTTGGTCTTATGGAACTGTACATTGTTTCAATTCTCTGTGTCAGTATTAAGCAATACAAAGAATAAGAAAGTTGGATAGTGTGAGAATCTATATTCTTACAAATAATATAAAAGTTGTTGTTATGTGCCCTCAGGTTGTCTGTGACTCATAACAACCCTGTGTACAATAGCTCTGAACCCTGCCCTGTCCCAAGCCAGTCTCACTGTCTCTGAGACAACCTACTCTAATTACCCCCGTTACTATGTCAATTCATTTCATCTTGGGTCTTTCTCTCCTGCACTGTCTCTTCACTTTTCAAACATGATGTCCTTCTCTAAGGACTGGTCCCTCCTGGCCATGTGTTCAAAGTATGCAAGAGGAGCTTCAAAATCCTTGTCTTTCATAAGCAACTTGATTTCACCTTCTCCCATACAGATCTGTTTGATTTCCTGGTGGTTCATAGCATGTTCAAGAATCTTCTCCAGCACCATACCTCAAATGCGTCTATTCTTCTCTGCCATTCTTAGTCATTGTCCAGCTCTCTGATGCATAGCAAATACGTGAGAAGACCATGGTCTGGATCAGGTGCACCTTAGTCTCTAGACTGACATCCTTCTTCTTTAGCACTTTGGAGAAGTTCCTGACAGCAGATTTCCCTAATGAAAATAGTCTTGATTTTCTGACTACTGGTCACAAGAGTGTTGATTGTGGAACCGACCAAGCTGAATTGTTCAGTCTATACTGACAACGAAAGCCCTTGGCACAATTCAGGTCTTCCTCTGTATCGGCAAGCAAGGATGTGACATCTGAATATGCAGGTTGTTGTTGAGTCATCCTCCAATCCTAATGCTACATTCTTCCTCACAAAGACTGTTGTTGTTACATGCCATCAAATGGCCTGTGACTCATAGCAACCCTATATACAACAGCCCTAAACCCTGCCCTATCCTGTGCCAATCTCACTGTCTCTGGCACACCAACCCCCTTACCCCAGTCACCAAATCAATCCATCTCATTGAAGGTCTTCCTCTCCTGTGCTGTCACTCCACCCTCCCAAGCATGAAGTCCCACTCCAAGACTGGTCTCTCCTTACAACATGCCCAAAGTATGTTAGATGAAGCTTCAGAATCCTTGCCTTCAAGGAGCAGCATGGCTTCACCCTCTCCAGGACAAATCTGTTCGTTTTCTTGGCAGTCTTTGATATATTCAATACTCTTCTCCAATACCACAGCTCAAAGCCATCAATTCTCCTTCTATCATCCCTAGTCATTGTCCATCTCTCTGATGCATAGCAAGTAATTGCAAAGACCATGGCCTGTATCAGGCACACCTTAGTCTCCAGACTGACATCGTTGCACTTCAGCACTTTAGAGAGGACTCTAACCACAGACTTTTCCATCGTAATACATCTTTTAATTTCCTGGTTAGCTTCTTGAATTATCTGTTCTGCATACAGATTGGAAAGTTATAGAGGCAGGGTACATCCCTGATGTAGTCCTTTCCAGATTTTGAACCATGCAGTGTTTCCTTACTCTGTTCTGAAGGCTCCTTTCTGGAACATGTAAAAGTATGTATACATAATTAAATGCTCCTGAGGAAATACCCTGTTAAAGACTACCCAGTCTCACAAATAAAAACAACATGTGCTTTTAAATGAAGCAAAAATAAATCCTGGAATTGTTTAGTGAGGAGTAATGTATGTTTTTCTTTCTTTTTTTCCACTAAAGCCAGAGAAGATGGCTAAGACGTAGATTTATGGCAAAGTGAGCTAAAGATCAATATCTAGAAGTGATTAGCCAGGGTTCAGCAGTTATTTAAGGATGAAACCACCAAGTAGATGGAGAAAAGATTAACATTAAAAACAGAATACAGGGAAGTAAATAAGGATGTATTTTGAGACACAGCTCGTGATTTTTTTTCAATGTGTTCTTATTAGATAGGTCATAAATTTGATGTGGACAATTATAGTATCTCTTCACATCATTTCTTCAACTTCTCCATTCTATGGTCTTTTTTCGTGAAATAGACATAGTAAATGACAAAAAGTTATTATTATATTACTTTGTGGAACAAAACTATACATTGACTTTTCTCAGAGAGAAAACATGTCAGTCTTCCATAATCTACAAGTCGGTGTATAATTCGACCCTAATTGCATCTCCCTAGCAGTCAAAAAATCAAATTCCTTATTGCATTGAGTAAACTGCTACAAAATACCTCTTTAAGGTCCTACAAAAAAAAAAGTCACTTTAAGGGATAGGGTGCATTTCAGGCTCTAGTCTTTTCAATTACTTTGCATAGATAAAAAAGCTGGATGACTAATAAGAAAGACTAATTGATGGCTTTGAAGTATACTGTAGTAGAAAGAATATAGTATATATCAAGGTCTGTCCATAGGACTAACAAGTATGACTTGGAAGAAGTACACCATGGCAAAGTCCAATAGGACAGTAAGCAATAAATTCCGGAAAGGATGTGGAGAGATTGGAAAGCTCATACATTATTGTGAAATGATACAACTAGTGTGGAAGACAGTTTAGTTTTCCTCAAAAGATAGAAATTCTGAACATAGAAATTCTATATGGCCCAGAAATTCCACTGCTCATAATATAACCTGAGGACTACGGAACCAAGACACAAATAGAGATTTGTACACCAATGTTCATAGCAACATTATTTACAAAAATAAGTATATGGAAACAGCCCAAATGTCCATCATCAAATTAATGGATTGAGAAATTGTGGTACATTCACACGATGGAATACTATGCAGCACTCAGGAGTAATGAGTTTGAAAAACACTATATAGCATAGAATAGGCTAGAGTGAGAACATTATGCTGAGTGAACTAACTCAGTCTAATAAGGAAAAATACTACATAAGACCATTCTTGTAAAAATTGAAAGATTACTAGTAAGATATGTAACAAAGTCCAGAGCAGAGAATGGGGGGAGCAGGAAGGTTGGGGTGGAGGAAGTCATCTCATCACAAGGTTTGGCTGTTAGGGGGAGAAGAAATTATGAAGATCCCATGGAGACCTGAAAAAGCCAAGTAATAGTGTGCATAGATCAAAGGTGATTAATTTTATAAAATATAATGTTTGTGAATGACTATATGAAACAACAGGAATGAAGAAATGTATGAAACACAATGTATATGATTTGTATGCACATCAATATAAAAGAAAAATTGTTTAAAAAAGGAGAGAAAAATACACTTGTCATACAAAAAAGGTTTAGCTTAAGCATCCCTTAGACGTGAGGATGGTAAGGCTACATCTCACACACTTAGGATATGTAATCAGATGGGCACAGCCCCTGGAAAAGGATATCATTCTTGGAAAAGTAGAGATCATCAAAGAAAAGAAGATTCTCAAGAATATAGATTGACACAAAAGCAGTAGTAATGGACTGAAGCCCCAAACACTTTTTTAGAATGGTAAAAGTCCTGAGCAATGTGTCTTTTTCATGTACAAAGAGTGTCTCTGAATTGGAACTGATTATTGAGGAGTAATGATGTCAGTTTGTGGACTAAGGTGAGTCTGATTTACTTTCTGATTACTTGCTACACATATGAGAGCTGGGCAATCAAGAAAGATGACAGAAAAAGAATTAATGCATTTGAGCTGTGGTGTTGGAGAAGAGGACTAAACATCTCACGGATGGCCAAGAGAATGAATAGATTTGTGAGAGAGGGTGCAGCTGGATTGCTCTTTGGAGACAGGAATGGTGAAGCTTTTCTCCTCACACACTTTGGGCATGTGGCTATGAGGGGGTGTATTCCTTGGAGAAGGACATGATTCTGGGAAGGGTGGAGAGTCAGCAAAGTAGAGGAAGACCCTCAACCAGGTGGATTGACACAATGTCTGCTGCAATGGGCTCTTGTGTGTCAGGAAGTGTGAGGATGGCACAGGATAAAATAGGGTTCTTTTGTTCATAGGGTTTCTATGAGTCATACTTGATGGCACCTAACAACAACAACAACAACAACAACAACAACAACAACACAGTTCTGTAATGTAACTCTGCTTTAGCCTCATTGATTACCCATTATGTATAATGTTTGGATGAGCTTCCAGATTGATTTATGCTGGGAAGCAGGAATGGGATTCACTTCCTAAACTAGATGCCTCTGGAAACTCTACAAACTCTCTAAATGTACAGAAATTATTTTAGTTATAGAACAGAGTTCAGGTCTTCACTCTTCCACTTTGTACATCACTCTTTGTCAATGTGCTGTATGAAGTAACCTGGGTTTGCTGTGATGCTGAACCTTGTGCCACTGAGGTATTAAATACCAGAATGCTTTTCCAAAGTGGACAATATTTAGTCGAGCTCCCCATTTAAAACAGGTTTGGAAGCAGGAATGGTATCCACTTCCTAAACCACATGCCTCTGGAAACTGTATGAACTTGGAGAAATGACAATAGTTATGGGAAGGTGTTAGGTCTTTCGTTCATAGAGTCTCTATGAGTCACACTCCACTCCACAGCAATCAACAACAACAACAACCATTGAGAATAAAGTTGGCTCTTGCTTTTGCATATGTACTTTTCACTATGTTGAAAAAATTCCCTTCTATTCTGATTTTTCTGAGTGTCTTAATCAGGAAGGGGGTTTGGATTTGGCAAAATGCCTTTTCTGCATCAATTGCTAAGATCACATAGTTTTTTTTAATTTATTTTGTTAACATGATGAATTATGTTGATTGTTTTTCTTATGTTGGACCATCCTTGCATACCCGTTTATGAATCCCACTTGGTCATGGTGAATTTTTTTATGTGCTTTTGAATTCTATTTGCTAGAATTTTGTTAAGGATTTTTGCATCTACATTCATGAGAGATATTGGTCTGTAGTTTTCTTTCTTGTAAATATCTTTGTCTGATTTTGGTATTAAGGTTATGCTTGCATCATAGAACGAGTCTGGGAGTGTGCCTTCTTCTTCAATTTTTTTAAAATAGTTCAAGTAGAATTGGTGATAGATCCTCCCTGAATGTTAGGTAGAATTCAGCTGTGAAGCCACCTGGTCTAGGACTTTGTTTATGGGGAAGTCTTATTTTATGACCTTATCCATTTCCTCTTTTTTGATGGATCTGTTCAAGTGTTCTGTATCTGTCCTTGTCAATCTGGGTAGGGCACGAGTTTCAAGAAATTTGTCCACTTCCTGTAGGTTTCAAAATTATCAGAGTATAGCTTTTCATGGTATTCTGATATTACAGATTTAATTTCCTCTGGTTCTGTTGTGATGTCACCTCCATCATTTCTTAATTGAGTTATCTGTTTCTACTCTCTTTTTTTCTTTTGTTAAGTGTCAGTGGTTTTTTAATTTCATTGACTCAAAAATCCAGCTCCTCATCTTATTAATGGTTTCAGTTATTTTTCTGTTCTTTATCTCATTGATTTCAGCTCTTGTCCTGATAATTTCTTTTCTTCTAGAAGCTGTAGGATTAGATTGCTGTTCTTTTTCTAGTTGATGAAGGTGTTGAATTGATCATTCTTTCTTCCTTTTCTGTGTGTGTGCCTATTGCTATGAACTTCCCCCTGAGGACTGCCTTAGCTGTGTCTCAGAGGTTTTAGTATGTTGTATTTTAATCTCCATTTGTTTCAAGGAGCTTTTTAATTTCATTATTTATTTATTTTAAAGCCCAATCATGTTCTAGCAGATTTATTTAACTTGCATATGAATGACTTTGTAAGTTTTATGCTCCTGTGGTTAATTTTTAGTTTTATAGCATTGTGATCTAAGAAGACACTTTGTATTATTTCAATGTGTTGTTTTTATTTTTTTAATTTGTTTTGGCTTGCTTTGTGTCCTAATATGTGATCTGTTCTGGAGAAGATACTGTGTGAACTTGAGAAGAAAGTGAATTGTGTTTTATTTGGGTGTAGTTCCCCTGAATACACTCACTAGGTCAAGATGGCTGATTGTAGTTCAGGTCTTCTGCATCTTTATTGAATTTCTTTTGGGTTGACATATTCTTTGATGATAGTGGAGTGTTAAAATCTCCCACCACTATTGTGCTGTTGCCTATTTCTTTCTTAAATTCTATTAACTGTTATTTTATGTATTTTGCAGTCTATTATTCAGTGCATAAGTATTGCCCAAGTTTATGTCTTTTGATGTATTGTGCCTTTAATCAGTATGTAATGCCCTTCCTTTTCTTTTATGGTGGTTTTTATTCTGAAATCTATTTTATCAGAGATTAATATTGCCACTCCTCCTGCTTTTTTAGGCTGCTATTTGCTTGATATATTTTTTCCAAGCCTTTGACGTTGAGTCTTCATTTTTTAGATGTGTCTTTAGTGGCAATATATTGATGGGCTTTGTTTTTTAATCCATTCTGCTACTCTTTTGCTCTGAATTGGTACACTTAGTCCATTCACATTAAGTGTATTTATTGTCAGGCCAGGTTTTACTTTTGCCATTTTTCCATGTTTCTTTTTCTGTTGTTTATGGTTACTATGGTGCATGCTCTTTCCTTTGGCATCTCCTTTGGCATCACTTAAAATTACTTATAGTTTCGGTCTTGTTTTCACAAATTCCTTAAGTTCCTTCCTTTCTGCAAATTATTTTTTTCTCCTTCATATTTGATGGAGAGCTTTGCTGGATACAGGATTCTTGGATGACAATTGTTTTTTTTTCAACTTTCTGTATAAGTGATCTCAATGTCTTCTAGCTCACATGGTTTCTGCTGAGAAATCAGAACTTAAGCTAATTTTTTGCCCTAGGTAGGTGCCTCTTTCCTCCCTTCCCCCCAACATGCTGCTTTTAGATGTCTATCCTTATCTTTTAATTTGGAAAATTTGACTATGTGTTGATGTTTTTCCTTTTGGGTCTAGTCTCTTTGGTGTTCACCATGCTTCTTGAATGTGGATTTCTCCATCTTCAAAATACCTGGGAAGTTTTCTTCTAATACTTCTTCCACTATTTTCTCAGTGACTTCCCTGTCACACCTCTGTTCTGGAATTCTAAATGTTTGATGACATCCCACATAATTCTAAAGTTTTCTTCATTTTCTTTATGCCTCATCTCTGAAATTTCTCCAAGTATGTTTTCAGTAAGGCTCTTGTCTTTCAAGTCACTGATTCTCTGTTCCAACTCTTCAGTTCTACTTTTTTGTGGAACCAGTATGTTGGACACTTCTGCCATTTTGGTCTTAATGTTCTGGATTGCATTTTCATGCTTTTCTGTTATTTCAAGTACTGTGTTGGCTGTACCCTCTTTGTCTTGTGATGATTTTTTAAGTTCTTGTAACTCTATCAACTCTTTCTTCCATCTTTTGCCTATTCTTCCATAGCTGTTCAAGTTGCCCTTCATCAATGTATTTCTTCTGGACTGCTGTCTCTGTGCTATTTGCCTTCTTAATTGTTTCTTCCATCTTTTGCATTTTCTTCTATACCTGCTCAAGTTGTTCCTCATCAATATCTTTCTTTGGTTCTCTCTATCTGGGGTATTAATTGGTTCTGCTTTTTTAGTAGATTGTTTATTTTGGGATTTTTTTTCCTGATAACTGAAGCAGACTGCTGCTTTCTAGATGCTATGTGAGTCTTTTATTAGTAGATGTCATGTCATTGTAACTATATAGTAACCAAGAGTTTGGCAGTGCTTTTTAAAGGACCTGTATATTTGTGTTTCTTCTTGACCCAAGGCCCACAGGGCTGAGCGCCAAACAACAGTGATCCCCACAAAATACCTGACTGGAAAACCAGGGAGCCTTGGTTTTCCCTTTGAGAACTCGGTCCGCTGCATCACTCGAGCTCCAGCTGTTCCACTCCCTTCTGCCTGCACTCAAGGGATCCCATGTGGTACAGCCAAGCAGCAGCAATCCCCACAAATTACCTGAATTAGAAAACCAGGAAGCCTTGGCTTTCCCTTTGAGAACTCCTCCACTGTACTGAAATTCCAGCTGTCCTGTTCACTCTCGAATGCATCGTTCTCAGAGGCATCACTCTCAGGTGCCAACATTTGTTTCTTTAATCCTCTTCAGGAGTGGTTATTGTTGGCCTGATCAGAATGACTGAGTGATCGCTGGGTACCATCTTGCTGTTTTGGTATTGGGATAGAGGAGGTCATGGTTTATGTAATGAATTTGTCCCATAAACTAGTTTCTTCTATGAGTCTTCGGTTTTCTTCATTGTCTTTTTCTGTAAATAAGAAGAGTCCAAGAGTTGTATCTGAGATGGGCATACACAATCTTTTGAGCTCCCAAGTGATACTTATAAAGCTACAATATAGAACATACACTTCATCAAATCATGTGCCATTTAACTGATTTATCCAACAAGATTATGATCCTAAACTTTCAGACCCAGTAAGCTAACTCTTTGTGGTTATGTCTTGACAGGATTAATAATTTTCCCACAAGTTATTTTATTATATGTATGAATATATGTACAACACACCACAAACATGTATATACGTTGGCCTCCACATACACTTATACACGTGCACACACACATACTAATATACTTTTCTCTGCACATGTATATGTACCTATGTAACACTCAAGCATTTTTGGTTTATGCCACTGATTTTTATATTTATAAATACCTCCATGTATTATGAATTACTTCCATTTGTGAATACATTTCCACAATTACACTGACATTTTCTTGAGGCAATGGAGTTTCCTCATAAATCCGCAGACACAGAGTTGTCAGCATTAATCAGCTGCAACGGTATACTGCATTAAAAATTTATTTATAGCTATTAAGATCTTACTGCAAATTACCTTTTCAGTTTATTGCTGTTAGTACAGTGAGAAAATTAGAAAGCTGAGAGTTGGAGGAATAGTAATTTTGAAAGGAAGTTGAATGAAAAGATTTAGTGATGGATAGAAAGCTTAGGGAAAGCTAAAAATAGAAAAGAGGTATAAAGAGAAGAGTCATAAAAAATGGTGAAGAAAAGACAATTTACTTCATATAACTGGCTTTTATTGAGACATTGCCTTTTCCTATGATGCAACCTTAAAAATCCATAACTATAAGTTCTACAGAGTGACTGATAGATCTGTTTCTTTACTAATTGTTTCCTAAAAACTCATTATGAACATTTTCACATAAACTTCAATATTGACAAAAAAATTATAGTAAGCACCAGTAGTACATTTACTTCCTTGATTCTAAAATTATAATTTTAATCATCTATGTCTTTATACATTTTCAAAAAGTTGTAGAATCTTTACACTTTCATTTATTTATATCTGAATACATATTATAAATAAGAATTTAATATTTCTTATAGTCCTTTGCAATGTGTCATATAGTATGCTAATATATATCAGTGCTATCACAGGAGAAGTCTGATGTATAACCAAAGTAAGAGTGAAAGAGTTGAATAAAGACATATATGATGATTAAATTTTAAACTTCATTCCAAGGCTGATTGTTTATTGTTGCCATCCTTAGTATAAAAAAACCACAATGTATAGACATAATGTTAAATATCTTTTTTTTAAAGCACATGGAAATGTTACACATAGACATCACCTGATGGAATGCATAGAAGTGAGATTGACTACATTTGTGGAAGGAATCACTGGAGAAGCTCAGTAGAGCAGACAAACACAGGCCCGATGCTGAATGTAAAAAATACCATCAATTACTCAGGTGCAAGTTCAAATTGAAGCCCAAGAAAACTAAAACAAGTCCATGAGAACCAAAATCTGATCTAGACTCTGTCCTAACTTATTTAGAAATCATCTTAAAAGTTTGAAGTATTGAACACAAATGACCAAAGATCAGATCAGTTGTAAGATGACATCAAGGACAGCATTTGTAAAGAGAGAAAAAAGGTCATTACATAGACAGAAGAGAAAGAAAAAAAAAACCACAAAATAATAGAATAGATTCTGGAAATTCCGCTGAAGAGTAGAGAAAACAACATAAAGGAAAAAAAGATGCTGGAGTGAAAGGGCTGAGCAAAGATTTCAAAGGGCAGCTCCAGTAGACAAAGCAAAGTATTAAAATGAAATTTACAGAGAGCTGAAATCAGAGGGTAAAAACTTCCCTTGGCATTTATCAAGCTGAGAGAATTGAAGAACAAATTCAAGTCTCAATATTGTTGTAATTTTGAAGACTTTTATGGGCAAAATCTTGAGTGATCTAGATAGCATCAAAAGAAGATGGAGAGAGTACTGTGCCAAAAAGAATTGACTGACACTGAAAAATTCCAAAAAGTACTGTGTGAGTACCATAATAGATGGAGAAGAAATTGAGGTTGTTAACAATTTCTGCTTGCTTGTCTCCACAATCAACCCTCTTTACACCAACAGTCAGGAAACCAAAAGAAGAATTACAATGGGAAAATCTGCAGTCAGGAACCTCTCCAGAGTACTGAGAAGAAACAGTGTCAGTCTAGAGACTTAGGTATGCCTGATTCAGACCATAGTCTTTGAAATTTCTTGCTCTGTATCAGAGAGAAGCACAATTTCTAAATATGACAGAAGGATCAGTGACTTTGAATTGTAGTTCTGGAGAAGAGCATGAAACATACCATAAGAACAAGAGAACAGTCCAAGAGAAAAACACAAAAAAAACAAACAAAACAGGTCTGTCTTAGAAAGGGTGAAACCAAGTTTGGGTTTCACAACTAAATGAGCACAATTAAGTATTCTGGAATTCTAGTTCTTCTCAATGTTAGCCATTGAAAGAGATCCATATTTGTTACCAATACCAAGAAAGGTAACTCAGCACAATGTGGAAATTATCAAACACTAGCATTATGCTAGAAAAATACTCTTGAAGATAACAAAAAAAAAATGGCTAAAAGAGTACATTGATAGGTTACTGCCAAAAGTTAAAGTAGGGGTTAGAAGAGACTGTAGCACCAGGATGTCATTGCTGATATCAGATAGTTCATGGAGGAAAGTAAATGTTTTTATGCTTTCTTGACTTGCAAAGGTATTAGACTATGTGGGTTATGAAAAATTAAGGCTAATATTAAGAAAAACTAGAGCCCCAGAATACTTAATTGTGCTCATTTAGTTGTGAAACCCAAACCTAGACAAGAATCTGTTGTGTGAACAGAGAAAGAGAACACTACATGGTTGTATATTAAGAAAGGTGTATGTCAGGATTGTGTTCTCCCTCCGTACCTAATCTATACATATACTGAGAAAATTATTAAAGGAGCTGGACTCTGTGAAGAAGATTGTAGCATTAGGACTGGAGGAAGACATTAATAACCTACATTCTACAAGTGACACAATTTTGCTTGCTAAAAGTGAGGAGAAATTGAGGCACATGCTGCAGAAGATCAAAATATGCAGCCTTTAACATGGATTGCATCTTAACGTTAAGAAAACAAAAGTTCTCACCATTAGACCATTAGGCAACATCATGATAGATGATGTAACTTTTGTTTGGTTTTTTTAAATCAGCTGATAGTGTAAGAATCCAAACTGAAGAATAAAGGACATTAAGAAATTACTTAAAAAGGTAAAATTTGAGATGGTTTGTTGTTGCTGTTTTGATCAAGACAACTTTGACTTAGGGTCACTTTGATTAAGGGTGATAATATGTGTAAAGAAGAACACATTTCCATGCCAGGGCATCTTCACAACTACCGGTATTATACAATCTTGTCTATTATTGCGGCTGTTGTGAAAATTTCACGACTTTCTATTTCTAGTAATTGTTCTTCATGACATGTGTAAAGCAAACAAATTGAACTCTCACTATATTTGCTCTAACAGACAAAC
>NW_006399852.1:12176680-12180920 GCF_000299155.1 Elephantulus edwardii
ACTTTTGGTCACTGTAATACATCATGTTTGGAAAGGTCAGCAAAAGAATACTCTCAATGAGATAGAAAGACACAGTGATTGTAGCAAAAGGCTCAAATGTGTAAGAGATGATGAAGATGGCAAAGAGTTCAGATCTGTTGTTCATAGGATCCCTATCAGTCAGTTGTACTTGATCCAACAGGACCTAACAACAACAACATCATACGGTTTCTTGATTACTACTCCATGAGTATTTATTGTTTATTAAAGTATAATAAAACCATGGGTAAATTCCTGTGTTTCTCTGTCACTGTGGTGCTCTTTCTAGGTCCAACTGTGAGGATTTTTTTTCTTACTCAAATGTAGTCAGAATCCAGATTAAACCACTCAATATCAAGATTGATAGTTATACATATATAATGATGCACACTGATCTCACAAAACTAAAGGGAAAATAAAGAATGCTAATAGTGAAAAATGGAGTCTTGCTCCTCTACCCCTAGAAAAACAGGACAGCTGTAAAATGGAACATTTTTACTTGAATAAATATGGATTCTGATTTCCCATTCATGCTAGGACATTAAGAATTTCAAATCCTTTATGCATTATGCAAGGACTGACAAAGAATGCATCTCCACTTTATAATTTTGAATAATGTTATTTTTTTAAAAGGGCTGGCTCTTGATAATTTGCTTGACATAGCCAACAACACCTTCCCAACTTGAATAATCAGTTAACTAAAATGATGTGAATCACCAAAAAAAAGTTGACAATAGTGTTCTATAATTATGGTTGCCTTGGTTATAATGTAAAACAATCAATTAAAAAGCTTGTAAGAATGTCTTTTCTCATTCACACCAGGGGATTATACTTAATCATATGATAGGCTCCAACTGAGGGTATTAACTAGTGTCAAAGAGGATCACTATTTTTTTCCCCTTAAGACGACAATTGCAAAATATAATGCTGTGCTTGACTCACATTTTAAAACAAAGAGATTAACATAATAAAAATGTCTTGGGCAGAAATTGTGCTATTTTGCTTTTGTCAAACTCTGAGCTTTTTTGCAAGGGAGAAATAAAAATTCTTCACAGAACGGAAATCTAGGCTTAAGATAGAAAAGGTAGAATCTTTAGAATCACTTTCCCTATTATGTTTGAAAACTACATTGGAATTATATGTAACTATTATGATGAAGATAGTTATTAAATATTATTCCTTTATTCTAACTATGGCTATGCTTGAAGACTTGATTTTGTCCTGAAAATTTATAATAGAGTATTTCACTCATAGATTCTTCAACTATTCTTTAGATACTAACTCTTTGCTAAGCATTATTGAAAGTTCTGGAAATGCATAAACAAGAGTAATTTTTAAAAAGGCTCTATCTTTAAGGAATTTGTTTTACAGTGGGAAGAAAAAAAACCTCCAGAAACAGATAATATATTAAGTTCTAGTAACAATTCTAATGTGCAGGAGAAAGAAGTTGTAGTTGTTGTTATGTGCCATTGAGTCAATACTGACTCTTAGTGACCCTATGAACAGTGGACCTTAACTTTGCTCTATCCACTGCCATTCCACTTCATAGAAACCAGATTCTCAAATACAGGTTGAATAGTATGGGGAGAGAGTATAACCCTGATCCACTTCCTTCCTAATTTTAATCATGTAGTGTTTCCTTGCTCTGTTAGCACAACAGACTCTTAGTCGCTGTAAAGTTTTCGCATAAGTACAAGGAAGTACTCTGGGATTCTCATTCTTCTCAATGTCACCCATAGTTTGGCAAGTACCACAGGTCAAATACCTTTGCATACTCAAGCAAGCACAAATAGACAGTTTTCCGGTATTCCTTACTTTCAGTCAGGATCCCTCTGACATCGACAATGATATCCCTTCTGACAGTTTCTCATCTACTTACTTTTCTAGCTATATTTTTAATGATCTTCAACAGTATTTTGCTTGCATATTATTTTAATGATATTATTCATTAGCTTATATATTCTGTTGGAACACATTTTTTTTTTTTTGGCGGGGGGGAAGAGGGTAATGGGAACATATAAAGACTTCTTCCAATCCATTGGCCAAACAGCTGTCCTCCACATTTTTAGAATAGAGTGGTGAGTACATCCAAGGCTGCATCTGCTCATTGAAACAAGTCAATTATTATCCTATCAGTTGGTATTCCTATCAATTCTTGGGGCCCTGTTTTTAGCCAGTGCCTTCACTTCCACTCTCACTTACTCCTTCATTACCATTGTCTTCCTGCTCTTATGGTACGTCTGGTCAGTCAGGTTTCGAGTTTTTTTTGGTTCAGTGATTCTGTGTATTCCCTCCATCTTCTTTTTATGTTTTCTTTGTTATTCAGTATACTGTCATAACTTTCAATATTGCAACTCGAGTCTTTAATTTGTTTTTCAGTTCTCTCAGCTTGAGAAAGGTAGAGTGAGTTCTTTCCCTTTCATCGCCAATTCTATCTCTTTGTATATTTCATTCTAATTCTTTGCTTTGTGTTCTCAGCTGCTCTTTGAAATCTTCTATTCAGCCCTTTCACTTCAGCATTGTTGTTGTAATGTGCCATTTAGTCACCTGTAACTCATAGCAACCCTATATACAACAACTCTGAACCCTGCTCTATCCTGAGCCAACCTTACTGTCTGTGACATATCTATCCCCATTACCCCAGTCACTAGGTTAATTCATCTTACCGAGGCTCTTCGTCACTTATGTTGTCCCTTCACCTTCCCAAGCATAATGTTTTTCTCCAAGTACTGATCTGTCCTTGTGTTAAGTCTGTATATTGCTCTCCAAAAGACCACCAACTCACATATGCAAACAGCAAGAACAAATTCCAGCATGCAGAGGTCCACCATTTCACAGAAAATGGCAACTCTGGGCGGGCACGCATAGACCTTTTTATAGGTCCAATGGGGTTGTTCGACCAGGGTGAGGTAATTGGGAACATGATTGGTGGGTGAGGGAAACAGTTACATGGGGCGGTTTGTAATTGGCTTGTGCCTAGGTAGCCGCCCTGCCTACCTTGGCCCTTTCCTGTGTCACCCAGTCACCTACATTACTAAACACAGATAGCTGACCTGAGATAAGAAGCTTCCCACTCTCCTGTGGTTGCTTTCTCTCCTGATTGGCTGTCTCCTGAGCTAAGCATTTTTATGGCCTGCTCCTGCTTCTGGAATGAATGAATTTTTAAAGGTTAGGCCCAGGTCAGGCTTGAGATGGAGGACAGACACAAAATGAAATTTGTACAGTCCTCTCACTTGTAATATGTCCAAAGTATGTCAGATGAAGCTTGAGAATCCTTGCCCCCAAGGAGCAGCCTGGTTTCTCCCTCTCCAGGTCAAACCTGTTTGTTCTCCTAGCAGTCCATGGTATATTCAATACTCTTTTCCACACCACAGCTCAAAGGCATCAATTCTCCTTCTATCATCCCTAGCCATGTTCCGTGTTGTGTTAGCCAAGTAAGATAAACCATTGACAACTTCATTTTTTTTCTCCATATATCATGATGTTGCTTATTGACCCACTGGTGAAGATTCTTGTTTTCTTTGAGATGTAGTCCATATTGAAGTCTATAGCCTTGGCTCGGCTTCAACAAGTGTTTCAAGTCCTCCTCACTTTCAGTAAGCAAGGTTGTATCATCTGTGTAAGACATATTATTAATAACTCTTCCTCTGACTCTGATACCACATTCTTCTTAATAAAGTCCAGTTATGCAAATTTTTTTCAGGATAAAGATTGAATAGATACACTATAATTATTGTTAAGTGTCATTGAGTCATCTATGACTCATAACAACTTTATGTACAGTATCTCTGAGTCCTGTCTACAAGGACACATGCTTAAAATGTATGAGAAGGACCTCAAATCCTTGCCTCCAAACAAAAATTTGGTTTCAGTCTCTCTAGGACAAACCAGTTTATTCTCTTGACAGTCTATGGTATGATCAATTCTCTTCTCCAGCACCACAAGTCGAAGGCATCCATTCTTCTTTCTGACATCCTTAGTCATTGTCCAGCTCTCTAAAGCATAACAAGGAAATGTGAAGATCATGGCCTGAATCAAACACCTCTTAGTCTCTAGAAAAATATCATGTTGTTTAGAAATGTGGAGAAGTCTCTACCAGCAGATTTTTCCCTTGCAATCCTTTTGATTTACTGACAGCTGCTGTCATGAGTGATGATTATGAAGCTGAGCAAGCTAAAATGTTAACAAACTCTGTCACAGTGGTGAGAATCTTTGTCTTCTT
>NW_006399852.1:12182181-12183468 GCF_000299155.1 Elephantulus edwardii
GATTGGCACAGGATACAGCAGAATTTAGGTAAATTGTACATAGGGTTACTATGAATCACAGGCGACTTGACGGTACATCACACGAAGACAACATTGAGTATTTGATGTGAAATTTTATATGGTTAATTTCGTAAAAATTGAAAGCATGCAAATTAAAAATAAATATATATTCTCTGTTTTATATATAACAATCAGATCAGTTTTTAAAATATTTTCTTCTTTCAGGAAGGTCTGATGCCCTACTCAGTGGAGCATTGTCCTACTGAACTAAAGCGAGGTGGTTTGGATTCACAAGCTGTTCCACAGGACGAAGACAGACAATCTTCTTCCATCTTATTTAAAGCCTCTGACACCCTGCTGAATAGTCAGCTGTGTATCTCAATGGCAATGAGAGTCTGATAGACTTATTTCTTAGAGAATAAGTTTACCAATAACAGTGATCAGAAACAATATGTTGTTGATGTCATGTGCCATCAAGTTGGAGCCAACTCTAATTGACACTACCTCCACACTGGCAGGTTTCAGAGGCATTAAATTAATCACATGGTGGGAGATTACCCATCTTTTTTTCTGGGGAAGAGCTGATGGATTCAAACTGGGTGCGTGTCTTCGCTTTGGAAACATAACTCCTGTCCACTAAGCCATTATTATAATGACAGAGAAATAAGAATATTCCAATGTATTCTCTTTCCCCTCCTACATCTATTTCTTTATTATTAACATCTTGCATTAGTGTAATACATATTTACTATTGTTGAATCAAGATGTGCACATATTTATTAACTATAGCCTGTAGTTTGATTAGGGCTCTATTTGTATTTTGTATAGGCCTATAGGTTTTGACAAATGCATAATGTCATGTTCTCACTCTACAACATTTTGTACAATAAAATTACTCCGTAAAAATCCATCTATTCACTTCTCTTTTTCACTCTCAGGATGACAAAAATAAATCCATTTTAGTAAGTGGGCTGTTGTTGTTGCTGTTGTTGACTACCATCAAGTTGGAATCAACTCATAGCTGACCTTTCAATGGGTTTCAGAGGCAGTTTAATCACATGGGAGGAGCTTGTCCATCTTTCTCCCATGGAACAGCTACTTTCAGCCAACATCCATCTAACATTAGCTACAATATCCCTAGTACTGTGACTTCTGGCAGTTCTCTGCTGATGTGCTATTCCAGTCGATTTTGGATAATCTTCAGCAGAATTTTGGACTGTGTACCTGTCTGTGTTTCATTGACTAGGGAGAATTGATGCCTTTGAGCATAGTATTGCATACACCATG
>NW_006399852.1:12186327-12210019 GCF_000299155.1 Elephantulus edwardii
AGCTTGGGTTCTGAGGCTCCATTTGATACACTTTGGACATGTTGCAAGGAACGATCAGTCTTTGGAGAGGGACATCATGCTTTGAAGGGTGGAGGGACAGAGAGAGGAAGACCATCCATGAGATGCATGGATTCAATGACTAGGGTATTGAGGTAGATGTGTCAGAGACAGGAAAGTTGACACAGGTTTCAGGGTTATTGTACATGGGATCTCCATAAGTCAGGATTGGCTCTATGTCACATAACAACAGCAGAAGAATCAATGAAGAAATGGAATTTGGAATTGTGGGATTTCTGGAAAATAATGAAAACAATTTGTGTAATCAGTTATGATATCCACTAAAAGAGTCTTTGGAAGAAAATTCACAGACTGAGATTTTGAAACTAAAGAGGTAATTTCAAGCAAATAATTTAGCTTTTCAATGTAAGATTTTTAAAAAGCAAACACTATGAGAAAATAAATTATAGAATAAATACAAAAGAGCTGAGACAAAAAGAAAAATCACCATCAAACCTAATGAAAGAAAAGAGAAAAGTGCATTAAAAAGAGTAAGTGATAAATCTCCAAGAAACAGTGGCACCATATAGCATTTGTCCCTTTGTGACTGAGATACCTCACTCAGCATAATGTCCTCCAGGTTCACCCATTTTGAATAATATTGCATGAGTTCCTTGTTTTTCAATGCAGCATAGTATTCCACCTGATGCACTTCAACCAGCAGACAGGGGCAGCCTTTGGATCAGTAACACAGCTCCCTATGGTCGACGCCACCAGAGCTTCTCAAGAGATCAGCAAAACTGTTTAGAAGTAACATGAGAACTTGGGTTTGAATATTGTGTAACTATTCAATTTATTATTGTGGATCAGTTACAATGGGAAGAAAGAATATTTTATACGGTCAAATCAAGTTAATAAAAAATTGGGTCACAAAAAAAATCTCCAAGAAAACAAATTAGAAAACTATTTTTTTTCAGTCTACCTACTCTTTCCATAGTATTATACAGAAATAGTTGTCAGCATTTCTTAGAGCCACCTGCTGTTGTGTGCCAACAGTGGGCATTGACTATGACCCACCAGCAATTTTTTGCAAGTTCTAAACTGAACAGGAGGAGATTGCCCATCTTTATCCCACAGGGCTGCTGGTGCATTCAAACTGCCTGCCTCTTGGCATGGCAGCACAACTCCTTAACCACTAGGCCATCAAGTACACCTTTTGCAATTGTATATATTATTTTTCCATTGTATCTTACAGACAATTATTTTGGCTTTTCCAGTTGGAGGATGAGATACCATATATTCAGCATGTTATTAAAAATTGATAAATTTGTGCTTTTTCTTAGCAATAGTCCTGAAAAAAGTCAAGACCAGTAGAAGGAATATGTAACAGGGGTAGGACACATTTTAAATTATTTTTTCTTCATGTTTGCTTTATTCTAAAAGATAAGTAAGAAAATAACTTACATCCTTCCTACTGACTCACAATTTTTCTCAGAACAAGATCTTGTTATTCTTTTAAATGGTAGAGAAACTCTGATGCAAAGTCTTGACATGGCTCTGAACTTGTTAGGTCTGTGGGGAAAGTTTCTTTGATTTTAAAATTCATATCTCCTTTCTGACACAGCTCTCTACACTTCTCCATCCTGGAAATGATCATGGTTGAAAACAAATGTTTTTGCGATTATTTGGTACTTGCTTCTTATCATTATGCGCCTCTAGTCATCTAGATCTCAAAGCAATCCTATGAATAACGATTCTGTACATTGCTCTGTCCTGAACCTACCTCACCATGTCCGACATACGTGACCCCATTGCCACAGTCACTGTTGATTTCCTGACTGCTGATGCCAAAGGTGTTAATTTTTTATTTGAACAAGATGAAATCATTAACAACTCGAATCATTTCTCCATTTATCATGATGCTGACTATTGGCCTAGTGGTGAGAATTTTTGTTTTCTTGATATTGAGAAGCAATCTGTATTGAAGTCTGTATTCTCTGATCTTCTACACCAAGTTCAAGTCCTCCTCACTTTGGGCAAGCATGGTTTTGTCTTCTGCTTAACAGGTTTTTGACAAATCTTCCTCTGATTCTGATGTCACATTCCCTTTCATAAATTACAGCTCTTGAGAGATACGCTCAACATATCAATTGAAAAGGTATGAAGAAAGGACACATCTGTGACACACTGCTTTCTTGATTTCTTGAACCATCCAGTCTCTTGGTCTAGGTATAGGTTCACAAGAGCAAAATCAAATGTTCTGCGAGTTCCATTCTTCTAAGTGTTAGCCATAATTTGTTGTTTTCCACATAGTCAAAGTCTTTGCATCAACAATAAAACACAAATAGACATCCTTCTTGTATTCTTTGCTTTCAGCCAAGATCCAAAGCTATGAGTGACAGGATATTATTCATATGCATAGAAGGAAATCCTGTTAATACAACTGTTATTCAATTATATGCACCAGTAACTAAAATCCAAAGAGGTAGAACATTTCTACTCATTTTTGAAATCTGAAATAGATTAATATTAATTAATAATACTTGGTGAATAAGATGCAAAAGTTGTGAACAAGAATGGAGTATGAGTAGTTTGAAATTACAGACTTGGAGACAGAAATGCAGCCGGGGAAAGAATAATGGAATTTTGTACAATCATTGATTTATTCATTGTAAATAAACTTTATACACCACACACAGCATCTATAAATATGGACATCACCTGGTGAACTACGTAGGGATTATACCAATTTTACATCTGTGGAAGGAATTATTGGAGAAACTCAATATCAGCAGTCAAAAGCACGTCAGATGCTGACTGTGGAAGAGACCATCAACAATTCATGTGCAAGTTCAAACTGAAGCTAAAGGAAATGAAAACAAATCTACAAGATCCAAAATACAACCTTGAGTTAATCCCATCTGAATTAAAAATTTTGAAAAACCAACAAAACAACAGCACAACATCTCAAGAACAGGTTTGAGGCATTGAGCTGTGAGGTGACATCAAGGTTAACACTCATGAACAAAGCATAAGGTCATTAAAGAGGAGGAAAACAAGGCCAAAGTGGTTGTTGGAAGAGACGAATATTCAACTAGAACACTGTAAAGTCAAAACATAGGGAAGAAATGATGAACTTAGAGCTGAATTGAAGATTTCAAAGGGCAGGCTGGTGTTGCTGTGACATGCTGATTTTCCTGAAAATGAAACCAAATGAGCTATTTAGTCATCTCCAACTCATTGCAACCACATATGTTGTCAGAGTAGAAAGAAAATCCGTAGGATTTCCAATGGCTAATTTTTCATGAGTTATCAGGTTTTTTTTGTTTTTTTTTTCTGGGGAGACTCGGGTAAACTTGAACTACTCCTTGAGTTGGTAGAGAAGGACATTAACCATTTGTACCACAAAGCACTCCTGTCGTCCTTGCTGTTCTTGTTATGTGTCATTGAGCAACTCATAGTGACCCTATGCACAACAGCCCTAAAACCTCTACTATCCTGCGCCAATCTTATTGTCTCTGACACACGTAACCCCATTACTCTAGTCACTGAATCAATCCATCTAATTGAGGGTCTTCCTCTCCTGCATTGTCCTTCCACCCTCCAAAGCATGACATCCCTTTCCAAGGACCAAGGACCAGTACCTCCTTGCAACAGGCCCAAAGTATGTCAGATGAGGCTTCAGAATCCTTGTCTCCAAGGAGCACCCTGGTTTAATCCTCTCCAGGACAAAGTTGTTTGTTCTCTTAGCAGTCCATGACATGTTCAACACTCTTCTCCAATAACACAGCTCCAAGGCATCAATTCTCCTTCTATAATTCCTAGTCATTGTCCAGTTCTGTGATGCATAGCAACTGATTGCAAAGATCCATGGCCTGTATCAGGCACCCCTTAGTCTCCAGTCTGATGTCATTGCTCTTTAGTACTCTAGAGAGGTTTCTGACACAGACTTTCTGAACCCATTAATAATAATGGGTGACTGTAATGCAAAAGTTGGGAACAGAGAAGAATAAGTAGTTGGAAAACATAGACTTGGTGACAGAAATGAAGCTGGAGATAGAATGATAGAATTTTGTGCAATGACTTATTCATTGCAAATACTTTTTATAAGGAACATAAACACAGGTTACACACATGAATTTCACCTGATGGTATGCATAGAAATCAAATGGATTACATATGTGGAAAGAACCTCTGGAGAAGCTCAATATCAGCTATGAAAACTAAATCAGGTGCTGGTTGTGGAAGAGACCACTAACTACTATCATCCTTATTAGACTTAATTTCTGTGAAGACATGATCTCTATTTCAAGTTGATTGTAACTCATAGCTACTGAATTTACTACATAAAGGAGCTACGTCTGAACCCGTGCCATCCTCATAATTGATACTATTGTGGTAGAGAAAAGCCCTGGCATGTCTTTAAAGCCCTTTATTTATTCAATGAATTATAGATAAATTAATAAATTATATTTCAGGATCTCCCTGGAAAAAATTCTCAGTATTTGGGCAGTCTCAGGAAACCCAAATTGAGTCTTAAGAATTAATTGACCTTCGAAGCAGGAGTGCCAATATTTCTAATTGAAAAATCTTGTTCTGTATTACTGCCACTCTGGTTAGCTAACTAAGGTGCACTTGATCCAGGCTATGATCTTCGCAATTGCATGCTATGCATTGGAGAGCTGGACAGTGATTAGGGATAACAGACAGAGAATTGATGCCTTTGAGCTGTGGTGCTGGAGAAGAGTGTTGAGTATACCCTGGGCTGCTAGGAGAACAAATGGGTTTGTCCTGGAGAGGGTGAAGCCAGGCTGCTCTTTGGAGGCAAGGATTCTGAAGCTTCATCTGACATACTTTGGGCAGGTTGCAAGGAGGGACCAGTCTTTGTAGAAGGACATCATGTTTCAGAGAGTGGAGGGACAGCACAGGAGAGGAAGACCCTCAATGAGATGTATCAATTTAGTGACTGGGGTAATGGGAGTAGGTGTGTTGGAGACAATGAGGTTGGCACAGGATAGCACATGTTTGGGGGTTCTTGTACATAAGGTTGCTATAAGTCACAAGCTACTCAACAGCACATAACAACAACAACAATTATGGCGTTCACTTTTAATATGAAATAATTTCTCACCAAGATAAATAAGACAAGAGAGTAATTTAGGACTAGTAAGTTGGTGACAAGAAGGTTAGTCTGTGCCCTGTTCTTCAAGGAAAGAGTGTATACATTGAAGCATTCTCGAGAATCACTCGGAGAGGTTGCTGCACTCAGATTCCTATTCCCGCTGCAAAGCTTCCGCCTGAGTAACTGTGATGTAAGGCCCGAGGATGTGCATTTCCATCAAGTTCTCAGAATGTGCTGCTGCTGCCGCTGCTGTGGGTCTGGGTACCACACTTGCAGACCACTACTTCACCATATTTGTAGTGGAAGATTCAGTGATTGCTTCCTTGGCACAGCTTCTTTCTACCAATTCTAGAATCATGATTCCTGGGTAAAAAGTACATTTATTGATGTTTGGAGATTTAAAATATATGACTTTTTATGGTATAAGGATCAAGAAATAACATTCCAATAATTCAAAAAAGCCATTTGTGCAGCTAGATTTATAGTGCTGAATGGTAACTCATTGTTTTCGGAAGTTCCCTAGAATGAGACTTCTTGGAAAGTAATTCTCAAAAAATAGAAACATTCATTTTCAGGACTTGGAAAAAGTGTCTTCTGAAGCATTAGGTTGAGAGAAGAAAATTTCCAATCTTTATTTCTATTGTTATTTCTGCTTTTTTGTTGAATATTAGAAAACTATTTAAAAGAAAATATGTGAATTACAAAGATAGAGAACATTTGGAGGCTAAACAATACTCATTTAAGTCTTATCAAAAGGTAAAAGAGGTTCACAGGAGTAGAAATTTAAATGAAAATATACTCAAACCATCTGAAATGAAAAACACAAAATGAAGAAAAAAGATAAAAATGCTTAAAAATTGGTAGCAAGGGTTAAGAAAATGCTCTATTAATACATGATGTTGTAGAGAGTATAGTAACACAGAACTAGTCAGGCATTACTGATGGGTGCATAGTATATTAATAATTTTCATTGTTGTTAGCTATTAAGTTGAAAGTGATCTGTATCTGACTCTCCAATCAGTTTTCAGAGGCAGTAACTTGAATAGAAGGATACTGTCCATCTTTCTTCCCAGGAGCATCTGGTGGAGTTGACTTTTATGCTTTTGGGATTGTGGTTTTCCAAGTGGGATTAGAATTCTAGGTCTGTTCTAGAGAAAGAGAAACCAGATTGCTCCTTAAAACCAAGGATCTGAAGATCCTCTCAGGGTTCAAATCTTTTGTTCACAGAGTTGCTATCAGTTTTACTTGACTTGATGCCACCTAACAACAACAACAACTCACATACTTTGTGGATGTTGCCAGGAGGGCTCAGTTCTTGGGTAAGAACATCATGTTTGGAATTGTAGAAAGTCAGCACAGGAGAGGAAGACGCTGGGTGACATAGATTGACTGTGGCAACGGGGTCAGGTGTGTTAGAGATGATGAGATTGGCTCAAGATAGAGCAAGGTTCAAAGCCATTGTTCATAGGGTCATGATGACACACCATAGCAACAACAACAACAACAATAATAACAACAAATATGTTATAAAATACTACACAAGAAGATAAAATATTTTAAAAACCTTTTCATTGTGCTTATCTTTATCTAGATTTCATGGCTCATAGGTATAGTAATAATATTTTCCTTGATTTCAAATAGTTTTACTGAAAAAACATTATCCCAAAATTATGAACTCAGATCATGAGTTTGTTTTTAGAATATAGAGTAGAATATTAGAATATTAATTGAATTTTAGAATATTAATTGAGTTTTAGAATATTAATTGAAAAAAATGTAAATGAAATTCAAGAGTCATCAGGAATCAGAGTAGGATTCTGGGATACAAAAAGAGATAGATTCTCTCAAAAACGCCTGCTTACCAGTGGATAAATTATTGATTGGCATATGTCAGAAACACTCTTTTAATTTAGTGTCAAATGAGAAGAAAATACATTTAAACAAAGAATGAGTCACAGATACTTATTTTCAACTGCAATTTTTCTGATTTATTGCACAAACTGAAAAATTTTAGGTTAATGACCTAGTATAGTGAGAAGAATGATTTTATTTAGTCTATTAGTTTTTCAGTTATTTGTATGTAAATGGAAGCTCTAACTACTTCAAAACAATATCTTTTTATTAAGTAGGATGAATTATCCTTCACACATCCTATTTATATGATTCAATAGCACTAGCAAAAGCTTTTTCTTAGATTAAGGTCAAAAGGGTTCCTGCTCATGTCTGAATGATACCATTTCAAGTGACTGGAATAAAATGTACTAATTTTACTTTCCAGTGTATATGATAACTGAATGAATGATTGGTGACAATATAATGTAGTTCTGTAGGAAAAAATAGTCATTAGGAATTTAATTTTTTAACAGACTGTATTCATGTTTGCATAATTGGCAATATATAGCTAATTGCTCCACAATAAATGTGAAACTAGTCCAGGGGTAGACTGTGGGTCAGACCATCAATTACTCACGTACAAGTTCAAATTGAGGCCAAAGAAAATTGAATCACATCAATGAGAACCAAAATATGATCTTGAATCTATTCTACCTGAATCTCAAAATCACCTTAAGAATAGCTTTGAAGCACAAAACATTAATGATTGAAGATGTGATGAGTGGTGGGATGACATCAAGGATATCATCCATAGAGAGAACAAAAGGCCATTATTACAAAGACAGAGGAGAAAGAAAACCAAAGTGGATGTCAGAAGGACTCTGAAAATTGTGCTAGAACATTGAGAAGTTTAAAAAAAAGGGAGGGGAGGGAGGACTGAAAGGGATTTGCCAACGTAAAAGAGCTGAACAGAAGATTTCAAAAGGCAGCTCGAGAAGACAAAGCAAAGTATTATAATGGAATGTGCAGAGAACTGGAATTGGAGGGGAAAGGGAAGAAATTGCTCTGCATTTATAAAGCTGAGGCAACTGAAAAACAAATTTAAACCTCAAGCCACAATATGGAAATATGCTATGGACAATATATTAAATTACTCAGGAAGCACTAAGAGAAGATAGAGGGAATATGCACAACCACTCTATCAAAAAGAACTGACAGTGAAAATTCCAGAAAGTAGCATATGAGCAGGAGCCAATAGTAATGAATAAGGAAGTAGAAGCTGAATTGAAGATATTGGCAAAAAATAAATTCCCAGGAACGGGTGGGATAACAATTGATGTGTTTCTATTAATAGATGCAGCCCTGGATATGCTCACCAGCCTCTGCAAGGAAGTTTTGAAGGCTATTGTCTGGACAATGGATTGCGAGTGGTTCATATTTATTTTAATTTCCAAGAAAGGTGATCCAACAGAAACGATGTGGAAATGATCAAACAATATCATTAATATGACATACAAACAAAAATACTGCTGCTGATCATTCAAAAATAGCTCAAACGGTAAAAAGACAGGGAACTGCCAGAAGTTCAAGCTGGATTTAGAAGAGGCTGAGGCACTTGGGATATACTACTACTGTCAGGTGGATCCTGATAAAGTAAAGAATACCAGAAAAATGTCTCTTTATTCTTTATTGATCATTCAAAGGCATTTGACTAGATTATAACAAGCTGTGGCAGACAATGAGAAGAATGGGAATCCCAGAGAACTTAATTGTGCTCATGCAAAACCTACCCCTAGCTCAAGAGGCTGTTGTGAGAAAAGAGCAAGGAAACACTAAATGCTTTAAAATTAAAAAGGGAGTACATCAGGGTTGCATTCTTTCTCCATACCGATTCATCTGCATGCTGTGCAATTTATTAGAGAAGCTAAACTCGATGAAGAAGGATGTGGCATCAGGATCAGAGAGAGATTTATCAACAAACTGTGTTATATGGATGACAACCTTGTTTACGGAAAGTGAGGAGGACTTCAAACCAAACACTTACTTAAAGAGATCATAGAATAAAGCCTTCAATATGGATTATATCTTAATGTCCAGGAAACAAAGATTCTTACCACCAAACATATAGGTAACAACATGATAGATGGAGAAAAAATTGAAACTGTACTCATATTCATTTTAAAAATATGGGACTGAGTTAGTTCATGTAACACAATGCTCTCCAGCCCCTCTCAAGTTAAGTATTAATTGATCCTGTATGCTGTATAGTATTCTATTGTATGTATATATGACAGCTTCTTAATCCATTCAATTGTGGTTGGACATCTGGGCTGTTTCCATGTTCTTACAATGGTGAATAATGCTGCATGAATATTGTATACAAGGCTCAATTTGAGCCTCTGTTCTCATTTTTGGGGGGTATATTCCCAGCAATGGGATAACTGGAAATTAGTACCTGACTTGGGAGGTATTGGTGAGCATTATGCTGAGTTAACTAACTCAGTCCCACAAGGACAAATACTATATATAAAACCGTTACTGTCTAATAAGTATGAGGATCTGAGAAGGGAGGAGAGTGAAATCAGAGGGGTGAGGATGGGCAGAGAGGTGGGATGTTAACATAGTGTTTCACAATTTGATGGGTGGAGGGGTGTGAAGGAAATGGGGAGAATCTTTTGTGGAAAAACAACTTATTCAAACTTTGTAAATGAATCAGCATAAAATTTAAAAAAGTAACTGCTCATGTTTGAAAGCAGGAGTGGCATCCACTTCCATAAATAACTTGCCTCCGGAAACCCTCTGAACCTGGAAAAAGGATGAAAGTCACGTAGGTATCTAGGACTGTTTTTCATAGGGTCACTATGAGTTGCCAACGGCTTGATGGCACTTAACAACCACAGCAATTGCTCATGTTAAAATAAAAATGATTGACACTGTCAATAACTTCATCTTACTTGGGTCCACACTCTGGGTATCAGATGTATTGTTCCGGGAAAGTCTGCTATTAGGATATCTTTAAAGTACCGAGGAGAAATTATGCCAGTGTGAGGACTAAGGTATGTCCAATTCAGGTGATGGTCCTTCCGATCACTTTCTATGCGTTTGAGAGCTGGGCAATGAATAAGGGTGAGAGAAGAAGAATGATGCCTTTGAATTGTGGTGTTGGAGTAGAGCACTGAGCAGCTTAAGGACTACCAAAAGAACAAACAAATGTTTTGGAGAGGGTGTAGCTAGATTGCTCTTTGGAGGCAAAGATGGTGAGGCTTCTCTTCACATACTTTGCCTTGGAGAATGACATGTTGATCAGAGAAGTAGAGGCTTGATGGAGAGGAAGATCCTTGACCAATTACTGTCTCAACGGGATCTAACCCGTCAGGAATTCTGAGGATGACACAAGGTAGGAAAAGTATACAGATAAGTTGTTCATAAGGTGGCTATGGATCGTACTTGATGACACATAACAACAACAACAACCACCTGGGCAATATATTGAATTACTTTGGAATCATTAATGCAACAAAACTCAATGAAACATAGTCCCTGTACCAAAAAGAATTGACTGACACTGAAAAGTTTCAGAAAGTACTATGTGAGCAGGAGACAACAGTAATAAGGGAGGAAGTTGAAACTACACTGAAGGCATTAACAAAAAATATGGCCCAGAAATTGCCAGAATATCACATTGACTTACTTCATTTAATAGGTGCAGCCCTGGATGTGCTCACTAGTCTATGCTAGGAAATTTGGAGGACAGCTATGAAAACAAATACTGTTGAAGATCATTTAAAAAAATGGCTAGAATAGTACATAAATAGGAAACTGTCAGAAATGTAAGCAAGATTTAAAAAGGATCATGGCACCTGAGATATTATAGCTCTTGTGAGTTGAAGCTTGGTTGAAAGTCAAGAATAGCAGAAGAATGTCCACTTATGCTTTATTGACTATACAAAGGCATTTGAATGTTTGGATTACAATAAATTATGGCTGACATTGAGAAGAATGGGAATCCCAGAGAACTTAATTGTGCTCAAGCAAAACCTACACTTATATCAAGAGGCTGTTGTGAGAAAAGAGCAAGGAACATTAAGTGGTTTAAAATGAAAAAGGATGTGCATCAGGATTGTATTTTTCTCCATGCTTATTGAATCTGTATTGTTATTCTTGTTGATTGCCACTGAGTCAAGCATGACTCATAGCAACCGTACGAGCAAAAGGCCAGAGCCTTTCTATAATTTCTCAACGTTCATATAGTTTCCAAAGGCATGTTGTTTAGGAACTGGATGCCACTCTAGCTTTAAACCTATCTTAAACTTGGAGCTCCACCAAACACTGTCCACCATGGGTAAGGTTATGGCATTTGACATCCCAATGGCACAAGGTTCATCATCACAGTCACCCCAAGTTACCTCAGTCAAGCATATTAACAGAAGTGTACTGTACCACTTAGAAGAATGTTCCTCCAAAACATAATAGCAACTTTTAAATATAAAGGCCCTCTCTGAGGTCTTGATGACTCTAAACAAGAGGCTTAAGTAAAAACAACCATTATTATATGTTGTTGTTATGTGTCTTTGAGTTTCCTGCAACTTATAGCAACCGTATGTACAACAGCCCTGTACCCTTCTATGTCCAGAGCCAGTCTCACTAATTCTACCACACCAAGCCCCATTGCCCCAGATAATGTATCAATCCATCTCATCTGGGGTCTTTCTCTCTTGCATTGTCTTTTCAGCCTTCTGAGCATGATATCCTTTCCCAGGGACTGGTCTCTCTTGACCGCATGCCCAAAGTATGGAAGATGGAACTTCAAAATCCTAGCCTCCAAGGAGAGACTTGGCTTCACCCTCTCCAAGACAGATCTATTCGTTTTCTTGGCAATCTCCAAATAACCCTTTTGAAATTCGTACCTGTATATCATCCTGATTTCTCAAATATAGAATGCCATGACCTAAACTCATCTTTTTAAGTTTGCCAGATATCTGTTTCTCTCTTCTTGATATCTATTATAATTAATGACATTATCATCTTCCCACAAAAATAACTTACAGAGATAACAGCTTTTAATTTAAGTGTCAAAATATTTTAGTAAAAGAGATAAAGCAATTACAGATATTGTCACTCTTTTACCAACAGTAGAATAAAATCTTTGAAATTAGAATTTTCCAAAGTCAATTAACATGAATGGGAGAAGTTAGATTCAAACTGAGGTTTATTTTGCTAAAAAGATTCTGATTTCTTTATTATACCTCTGATTTCAGAGACATGGAACTCGTTGTTTTATACCATAGTTGAGTCAGTACAGACTCATAGCTGAGCCTCCTGGGGTCTTTAGAGGCAGGAAATCTCATGGGAGGAGATTGTCTTTCTTCTGTGGAGCAGTTGATGGATTGAAACCACATGTTCTCACATCGGCAGCACAACTCCTTACCATTAAGCCACTAAAGCACCCTTGATGTGGAGGTAGCCCCAACATAATTTGGTAATTCAATTCATTATGAGCTAAGAAATAGATATTATTGTTGCTGTTGTTGTTAAGTGTCATTGAGTCAAGTACAATTCATTGTGATTCTTGAAAAATAGATCTAAATCCTGTACTGTCCTATCTTATGCCAAACTCACAATCTGGGACATAATCCAATTGCTTATAAGCTGCAGTCAATGCGTTATCTACCAGGTTGAGTGTCTTCCTCTCTTTTGTCAGCCTCCCTACCGTCCAAAGAATGATGTCCTTCTTCAAAGAATAGTCTTTCTTCGCAACATGTCTATAGTATGTAAGACACAGCTTCATCATCCTTGCTTTCAAGGAGAATTCTGGCTGTACCTTCTCAAAGACCTATCTGTTATTTTGGAAGTCCATAGGATGTTCACTACTCTTCTCCCACACCACAGTTCAAAGGCATTAGTTTTCTTTTCTGTTGTTATTCATTGTATGGCTCTCAACATCTCAGCAAGTGATTGAAAAGACCACGGTCTGAATTAAGTGCACCTTAGTCCTCAAACTGACATCATTGCTTCTCAGTAATTGGTGTCGTGACTGCAGACTTTCCAAGTACAATACATCTCCTGATCTTCTGACTGCTAGTATCAAGTGTATTGAATATAGATCTAAGTAAGATGAAGTTGTCAACAACTTCAGTCTTTTCTTCATCTATTATAATGTTGTCTATTGGTCTGCTGGTGAGAATTTTTGTTTTCTTGATGTTGAGATGCAATCCATATTGAAGGCTGTAGTGTTTGATCTTTTGCAACAAGAAATAGATGTATGATCTTTTTATTCCTCATTATTATCCTATTCACAAAGTCAGCTCTCAGATATTCCTTGTATAGTTATTCAACCTTTTTAATTTAGGATCTATTTCTCCCTATGTTTTCCCTTAATTAATGTCCTTGTTGCTTCCTTTAGGAATTATAACAATAGCTTTAGCATTTGTCTTTCTTATACCTGTATTTTTTTAATTACAGAACAAGGTAATATCTCTTCATTTTAATATCTACACAGTGAAATAGGGGCTTGCATATTTACATATTTACATACAACCAAATTTGGTAGTATTGGCTTTATTCTAATGTCTGATGACTCTGGGTGTGTATAGCATTTCATGTGGTTTTCAAGGCTATGATCTTTTGTAACAGATCTTTCTTATAAGGGGCTCTGCATGAATTTGAACAACCAGCTTTGTAACCTGTGCCCACCATGCACTCTACATCTATTTAGCACTTTTAGCAAAATATGTTCATTTTGAGAATAAGGCTAATAGGAAACTTAAGTCAAAATTATATTAAGCACCTTATTAGACTTGGGAGTAACTGGGTGAAATAATCTGTTTATATGCTCAATTGTTTTTGTTGACCAATTAATCAATGCAGGGATTCCCGTGTCTAATAAGGTGCTTGACATGATTTTTACTTCAGTTTACTATTAGCTTTATTCTCCACATAAAATTATTTTGCTAAAAATACTAAATATGTGTAGAGTACATGGCGGCACACCGTGATTATATTTACCTACCTAACTTAATTAAAGAATAAAGAAATAAAAATTTTATTTTTGGAAACCAGAGCAGGTGTTGCAATTAAAATATACACAGCAATTACTAAATATATTAGTAAGATGGACACAGTCCCATTTATTTAACTGTATGCTTTGCTTGTCTAAATCTACCTGCTGTTAAAACCAGAAAGTGGTTTTTTTTTAGTTCATATTCCAACATATACAGGCATTATTTACATGACTTTTTGTGTGATATATATATTCCTTGAAGTTTTACATATTTGTGCTATTTAAGTTAGGAAAAGCATTAGAGAATGAATGAGATTTGTCTAGGAGTGCAAATTAATACTAGCTAATATTTCTCATATGCACAATGAAATTTATTGATTAGTCTTCCTTAGATCCTCATGCTACACTCTTCTTCACAAAGTCTGGATTCTTGCATTATTTGCTCAGCACACAGATTGAATAGTTATGGAGACAGGATACACCTCTGACATGCATTCTTCCTAATTTTAAACCATGCAGCGTTCCCTTGTTCTATTCAGGCAATAGCTTCTTGGTCTAGGTGTAGATTTTGTATGAGCATAATTAAGTGTTCCAGGAGTCCTATTCTTCCCAATGTTAGTTTGTTGTGTTCCCACAGTCAAATGTCTTAGCATAGTCAAGAAAACACAGATAGATGGTTTTCTGGTATCCTCTGCTTTTATCTGATGCATCTGATACCATATAATACATATGATATCATAATATCCCTGATGCCACAGCCTCTTCTAAACCCAATTTGAACTTCTAGAGGGCATGAAGACTTCGTTTCAGAGTATCAAAGATTACAGCTGTCAATATGGATTTGCTTCTCAATATCAAGAAAATAGAAGTCCTTGCCACTGTGCCAATGGGCAACATCATGATAAATGGAAAAGAGATTAAAACTGTCAATTATTTCATCTTATTAGATCCACAATTAATACCATTGGTACCAGGGATAAGAGGTAAGAAGATGCATTGCGTTGAGCAAGTTGGTTGTCAGGGACAAAATACCGAAGTGCAATGATGTCAGTCAGAACACTAAGTTGTACCTGATTCAGGACATGGCCTTTTCCACTACTTGCTATGCATATGAGAGCTGGACAATAAAATAGGATGGTAGAAGAATTTATAGTGCTGAAGAAGAGTACTCAATATACCATGGTCTGCCAAGAGAACAAACAGTTATGTCTTGAAAAAGGTGCAGGTGGAGTGCTCCTAGGAGGTGAGGATAACTAACCTTTGTCACTCAGACTTTTGTTGTTTCTAGAACAAGATATTTCTTGGAAAGAATATCATGCTACAAAGGATGGAGAGATAGTGAAAGAGAGAAAGATGCCACACAAGATAGATTGACAACAGTGGACTCAAGTGTGTCAGAGATGTTGAGGATCACACAGGATAGGACAGAATTTAGATCTGTTGTTCATAAAAGGTTTTTATATGTCATACTTGAAGAGATGACACCTAACAGCAACAACAACAACAATAATACCTCCCAAGGAAGCTCTGGTGGCCTAGCAATAAGAAGTTAAGCTGCAATCTCAAAGGGACATGTTTCAAATCCACAAGCTGCTCCACAGGAAAAGGATAGACAATCTCCTTCCATGTGATTAAATGTCTCTGAAAACCCACTGGTGGATTAGCTACCGGTCAGTACCAACTTGACAATACACAATTACAACAACAACAACAACACTTCTCAAGGGAATTCTGGTGGCTTAAACGATATTAATTGTATTCCATCCAAAGACTATACCTCTCTGGTGATTTGAATCCACTTGTAGCACTGAGGGAGAAAGATGGATAATCTCTTCCTGTGCCATTTATAGTCTCAGAAATCTAATTGAGAGTCAGGTATGAGTCAGATCCTACTCAATGACAATAAGTGTTGGGTTTTTAATACTTATCAAACATTATGCTGCAAAGTGGAGGGTCAATAAAAGAGAGGAAGACCCTCAACAAGATGGGTGGACACAGTGACTGGAGCAATGGGCTAAAGTGTATGAGGGATGGAAAGGATGGTGCAGAGTAGGGAAGGGTCCAGATCTGTTGCTACAGGGATACCAAGAGTTGTAGTTGACTTCACATTACCTAACATCAACAACAACCAAACTTTTAAAGAATTTCAAGAAAGTCATGCTTCATGGTAGCATTTTATATTCCAATCCAATTTAATGTAGAATAAAACATAAAATAAAAATTCAGTTCAGTATTCTTCCCAATTATTTAGCTTCTAAAATTTAGAATGAAAGCTTGTAAGTAATTTGTATACTCCCGAATTTAGTAGAAGAAAAAAAAATATCTGGTTGTAGACTCTAGGTCAAAAATTCAGATGAGATTCTGGTAAAGAAGACCCAGTTTGGGGAATATCATTCAGAGTGTAAAAGACGTTGAAAAAGTTAGCCTTGCATTCCTGTTGTGGATTGAACTGTGTGTTCCAAAATATGTTTCTTTTCTGCCCACTGTACCTGTGGATGTAACACAGCTTGGAAAGAAGGCCTCTCTTTGTTATGCAAATGAAATAATGTCAGTGTTGGATAGATCTTTGCTCTAATTACTTCTGATTTATAAACAGATCAGAATAGTTATAATAACTGGTAGGAGACAGATGGTATATGAAGATTTCCCCTGAGCCTACTAACCAGAAAGACACTGAATTGATAGGAACACTGAGTTTGATGTTTACTCCCAAGAACTAAAAACATCCATCCACTTGTGTTATTTATGTCACAAAAACATTAGAAAGAGAAGCAGCTTTCTAAACCTTATCTAAGTGTAAATGTAGAGGTGTAAGCTATGAACAGAACCACATCTCTAGACATAATCTGAGGTACATTTGGATAAGATAAAAGTCAAAAGTAATTTCCTTGGGGTCAGAGCCAACCTATAGCTGACCATCTATTGAGTTTTCAGACTTTAAATCTTAGGAGAGGAGATTTTCATGAGCAGCTTACAACAACACACATTTATTGGCCAAATTTTGCCAATGTCAGATAGATCGTGGCTGAAACGAGGGGGTTCCTTACCCTATGCTTATCAAAGAATTAACATCTTCTCTCTACACATTGGATTATGGCATTAAACTGATCGTTATTGTTGTTAGGTGCCTTTGAGTTGAGTACAACACATCACAACTTTATGAACAACACATCGGAACTCTATCCTATCCTGTACCATCCTCACACTAACACTTTAGAGCCCATTGTGGCAATCACCACGTCAATACACCACATCAGAGATCTTCCTCTCCTTTGCAGACCCTCTTACCATTCTGAGCATCATGTCCCTCTCCAAAAAATAGCCCCTTTTAGCAGAATACCAAAAGTACATGTGGTGAAACCTCATTATATTTGCCTCCAAAGAGCACTCTGGTTGTACCCTCTCCAAGACATAATTTGGTTATTCTTTTGGCAGTCCATATGATATTCAGCATTATTCTCCAACATCACAGCTCAAAAGCATCAATTCTCCTGTCGTCCTGATTGTCCAGCTCTCAGATGCATATCAAGTGATCAGAAAGACCATGGGCTGAATCAGACACACCTTAATCCTCAAACAGAAATCATTACTCCTCAATAATTTAGGGAGGTTCCTAACTGCAGATTTTCCCAGTGCAATACATCTTCTGATTTACTGACTGCTGATAGCAAGGGTGTTAATTGTGTATGCAATTAAGGTGAAATTGTTGACAGTTTCAATCTTTTCTCCATCTGTCATGATGTTTCATATTGGTCCAAGTGTCAAAAAACATTGTTTTCTTGATATTGAGATACAATCCATTTTGAAAGCTGTATCTTTTTTAAATTAATAATATTTTAATGTTTCACATTTTTCACCCAAGATTTGTTCACAAAAATACATTGAATACAGTGCACATTTCAGCAAATCGGGCAATTATAGAATCTAAACAAAAGTCTGTAAAGCTATTCTTTGTGGGGCAGAACGTTCATTTACTATGAGGAGAGGCTCACAACATGATGAGATGTGGCCATTTCACACTGCCTCTTGGTCTGACTTCAGAAATAGGTAGACTGGGGGAAAGGTGAGGAAATTAACTTTTAAAGAAAAAAAAAATAATACTGAGAAAACTCATCACAGCTGCCTCAAACTTCCCAGCTTTCTTGTATAAGCAGGTGAGATGTGAAGGGAGGCAGAACCCTGTGGGGCTTGGCAGTGTTCTGTTAAAGGTCTTGAAGGTGGCTCAGAAATATCCTTTAAAACATCCACTCAGTGCCACTTCGGGGAATTAACACATAGCGGGGAGGGATGGACAAGGAGCTACAAGCAGCGCTGGTGGGGGGCCTGATGTTCCTGGCCCTTTCACAACCTAGCCTCTAATCAGAAGACTTGTCCAGCATCTGCATAAAGACACATTCAGGGAGTTAACTCCTTTGTGCAGTAATACCAGCTGGAATGCAACAAAAACTTAAATGTGCTGACCTGAAATGACACCAGGTACATTTGGACATTCAACAGGAAAAGTTCAAAACCATTCACTTTTAGAATGAAAATCCTTCACATCCACCTCTGTATAAAAACAATGACCACAACATATTGTATGAAAGCTTCTTTTAAAAAAGCAATTGCCACAAAAGATTGAATAATACACGTGGTTGTACTTCTTTTCCTAGGAGGTTTTCAGAAAGGCACAAGTATGTAATATGTGCAAAAAAGAAAGAAGGGATATATTGTGCTTTAGGGATATATTGTGCAGATAGAGACTTAAGCATGTGGCTCCATAGACAGGGTCTTGGCTCATTAGACCAATATGTTATGGATGAAATGAGGCATTTGCTGCTTCTCCATGGTGACGGGTAACGATAGCAGAAATCATCCTGCATGGCCAAGTCACGTGTGCTGTGCTACTCCCCATACAGTAGGCATTTTTTCAGTTTAGCACATGTAGGCAAATTTGGGGAAAGTCATTCATAGATTTACCTGTTTGGGACAAGTAACTAGAACTTATTACAAAGAAGTCAGCATGTGTCTGTTGGCCATTCGAATATTTTTCTTTGTGAAAATGCTTTCCATGTCTTTTGCTCATTTTGTAATTGGGTTATCAGTCATCTTCTTGTAAGGTCCAGGAGTATTCTTTAAACTTTCTTTATAAGACTCTTGTCTGAGCTAGTATTGCCAAATATTTGTTCCCTGTCAGTAGGTTTTCTTTTAATGCTGTTGGAAAAAAGTTTTTGATGCAAACAGGGATTTAGTCTTTAGAAGGTCCCATTCATCAATTTTATCCTCTTTAGATTGTGCATTTCTGGCTGTATTTGGCAGTCTCTTTATACTGTTAATGAGGCCTTCTAAACTTGATCCTAGTTTGTTTCCTATGAACATTATGGTTTGGGGCTTTACTCCCAGGTCTCTGATCCACCTTGAGATGATTTTTGTGTATAGTGTGAAATGTGGATCCTGTTTCAGCTTTCTACAGGTGGTAGTCCAGTTTTTCAAGTACCATTTGTTTAAGAGGTTATCATTTCCCCATTTGATAGCTTTGATTTGCTTGTTGAATATCAGGTGATCAGAGATAGATGGGTCTATTTCTGGTTTCTCAATTCTGTTCCATTGGTCTATGTGCCTGCAATTGTACCAATACTGTACTGTTTTGGTTACTGCTACTATGTAGTAGATTTTTTGTTTTGAAGTTGTTTTTTTTAATTGATATTTTCATGAAAGTTTACAGACAACATGGATTTCCTAGAAGACAAAACAGAATCAAAAGGAAAGGAAAAAGAAGAAAACCTATGCAGTAGGTTTATAAATCAGGGACTGCTATGCCTCCCACTTCATTTTTGTTTCTCAGGAGACATATGAAAAAATTCTCAAAATCACTGGCTATGAAAGAGGTGAAAATCAAAACCACAATGAGATACCATCTTACTCCAGTAGCCGTGGCAAAGTTTAACAGGACTACAAGTAATAAATGTTGGAGCAGTTGTGGCGAGATAGGAAATATATATTGTTGGTAGGATTGTACACTGTTACAACCCCTCGGAAATCAGTTCGGCACTTCCTCAAAAAGTTGGACATAGAAATTCCATATGACCCCGCTATTCCACTGCTTGGAATATACCCCAAGAAAGTGAGAACTAAGGCACAAATGGAAATCTGCACACCAATGTTCATAACAGTGTTATTCACCATCACAAGAATATGGAAACAGCCCAGATGTCCAACCACAATCAAATGGATTGAGAAATTACGGTACCTCCATACAATGGAAAACTATGCAGCACACAGGTACAATGATTTTGTAAATTATTACCTAACTTGGGAGGGACTGGAAAGCAGTTATGCTGAGTGAACTAGCTCAGTCCCACAAGGAAATATACTAATATACTGTATAAAACCATTATTTTGGAATGACTATGAGGATCCAAGGGGCAGGTGGAAGCAGAGGGAAGAGGATGTGCGAGGTGGGGTGGGGGTATAATCATGGCATCATAAAATTAATGGGAGAGTGAGGGAAATATGAAGGATCTGGTGTGGAAAATCAGTGTATTTGAATTTTGTAAATAAATTAGTATTAAAAAAATAATGTAAAATAGAATGTATATGAATGTATGAAACACAATGTAAATGAGAGAGTGTATAAAACAATGTATATGATTGAAACATACTGTAAAGGTATTATTAAATGAAAATCAATAAAAAATACTAAAAAATAAAAGAGGTCAGCAAAGGGGCCAGCACATTCTATCCCCAGCAGCACATGGGAGGGAGCATTCAAATATTAAATCTGTGGAGCCCACAAGGGGGTTGGAGCACTCCTCCCCTGCAACAAGCCATTTCACTTGTATGCTCTATCCTCATGGTGAAAATTGACTCAAATTTTCAACATTAGAAAGTGTGACACAGATTAGAGAACGTCCGCAAAGGAAAGGTCATGTTGGAGCTGACAGTTGTTCCATCACTGCCTGCCCTATGGGCTTGGGGCCAGTGACTTTATGGACACACCCCCTCAATGCACTGTGATGTCAGCTTCCAGTTCGTTAGGGTGACTCCAGTGTGATTCTGGCTGCCTTCCATCCACTCACTTGCCCAAAGAGGCAAGGTGACTTCAGATGGTTTGCATAGGACACACAGGCACCAAGGGCCTGAGGGGCTGAATGAGAACATTACTGTGAGTGTGGCCAAGGAAGGAAGCCTCGATGGGGTAGAACAGCAGCATCCACACTCAGGCTTCACCTCAGCATCCAGCCTGGAGGATGCATCCTCCGAGCGCTTGGACACTGACAGTGTCATGAACCCCTCTGCACAGACACGGTGGATTCCAATTGTACTGTCCAGCTCTGTTTTTGTCAGTCCACACTTCAGCGCCCTGCAAAGTCCTATGTTACTTCTCCAGCATTTGGACCTCGTATGTGAAAACCCACAACATGTTCATTGTCTTTAATGTTGCAAATTATTTTTGCATAACAATTGTTGTTATCTCTGTATTGAATTGTGCATTCCAATGGCCAGAAGTAACTATCATAAACCTCAATATTTTTTTCCTCAACTTTTCCACAGAAAAGCCATAATCTCCATACTCCAAAGGAGTAAATACAGTTGTTGGAACATTTTCATAGTCACACTTGACTTTGACGCCAGAGTAAAGCCTCTGAGCCAGCAGTCACCCCACTGGATGGTCACAGGGGTGAGCTCCAGCTTCCCTTCCAGGTTATTGCCAGTGGTGTAGATGTAAGGCACGTTGGTCTGCTCCTTGTCAGTGACAGGTATTTGTCCTGTCTTTTCACTTCTCTTCACTCCCACAGTCTCTGACCCAATTTTCCTCATGCAAACATCTTTTCCTATTGCCAACAAGACTATGCTAAACCCTCCTTCGATGACTTCCTCACTGTTGGTGGACTTGGCCACTACTCTGAGTCATCCCGATGTTCCTGCTTCAATTTGTACAACTTTTATTGGTGCAAAGTGTCTGAGGAACTTGGCACCATGTTCTCCCATGTGTTCACCAATTTTGTTAGCCATGGCCTGGTCAAAGCCTTTAAGGAGAATAGACTGCACAATGGCAGTTGCATATAAACCAATGCCAGCAAGAAATCCAGGACATTCCAAAACAAATAAGATGTTCTGACCACCGAGGTCTTATCTGGAGAGTAAGGTAAGAAGAAAAGGTCATCACTTCTAGTATCACATGGATACTCAAGTAGCATGGACTTTCACCAGTCGCAATGAGAAAGCTCTTTGCTAAATAACTTTGTCTTTATTATCAGTTGCCTTAATCTTATAAGGCCCAACAATCTGCTCATGGGCATTCTTGTAGGTGACCTTTTTCTCCCACAGAGCCCCCTGGTAGCCCCAGTTCAGTGAGCCAATGTGATTTGGTACAGCTTCTATTATTTTGCCCCAGTTGTGCTGAATTAAATCCTCAACTTAACATCCATAGTTGTGAGAGTCCTGTAGGGCTTGTCCTACATCAACAACAACAACGGTCAACAACAACCACAACAACAACAATCAACAACAGCATTTCTAGAAATGCTCTTTTGTGGGCATATATTTTCTCTAAGATCATAGAAATTTATCTTTCCTTCTTTTACGAATTTCCTGAATGTCCATAATTTTAGCAACAATCTCTTCATTAGAATTTAGGAATTTACCACACTTGTTAGCTGCACTGGCCAGATCTGAGGCCTCCTTGTGATAGCTGTGATTTGAGCCCATTGTGGCAGAGACACACCAATCCATCTTAAGCAGGATCTTTCTCTTTTTTTCCCTGACTCTGTCTTTAGGGCAGAATGATGTGTATTCACTTACAGACCGGAAGAGATGTGGTGACGTAGGGCCTGGTTAACCCTTTGGGACCTTGGGCACTGCTCAGACAATCAGAAGTTCTCACTTGGCTGGCACACCAACTCTGATCTTCTGCTGGCAAAAACGCTATTCAAGGCCAGACAACTTGGTATTTCTCATAGCATTCTGTGTATTTTTCTGCTTTATATTTTGCTCTTTTCAGCATGTTGTTGTAGTTGATTGCCTTTGGAGTCAAGCATGACTCATAGCGACCCTATGAACAAAAGGCTTTTAGACCCTTCACAACTATAGACATTTATCAAATTCATTAGGGTTCATGTTATTTAGGAAGTGGATGTCACTCCTGCTTCCAAACCTGTCATAGAATGTTATTGTTTTTATATGCCATTGAGTTGCTTGCGTGACTGACCCTATGTACAGCAGCTCTGAACCTTTCCCTGTACTGAGCTAGTCTCACTAATTTTGACATACCAACCTTCATTGCCCCAGTTACTGTATCAGTCCATCTCTTCCGGGGTCTCCCTCTCCTGTGCTGTCCGTCCTTTTCCAAAGACCGATATCTCCTGGCCACATGCCCAAACTAAATGAGGAGAAGCTTCAAAATCCTAGTCACCAAGGAGATATTTGTTTTCACTCTCTGCATAACAAATGTAATTGTTTTCTTGGCAGTCCATGGTATGTTCAAGACTTCTTCATCACCACAATCTGAAGGCATCTATTCTGTCATCCTTAGTCATTGCCCAACCTTCTGAACCAGAACACATAATCGAAAAGACCATGGCCTGAATTAGGTGCACCTTTGTATCCAGACTGACATTGCTGCTCTTTAGCAATCTGAGAGGTCCATGACAGCAGATTTACTACAGAACAGTCTCACCGATTTCACATGCAAGCAAGATTTTACTGAAGATTATCCAAAAACGACTGGAACAGCACATCAACAGAGAACTACCAGAAGT
>NW_006399852.1:12211154-12231818 GCF_000299155.1 Elephantulus edwardii
AGGGTCGCTATGAGTTGCAAGCGGCTCGACGGCACATAACAACAACAACAACAACAATTAGTCTTTTGATTTCCTGACTGCTGGTGTTAAGGGCGTTGATTGTGATTGTGTTGTTGAGCAAGCTATAATTGTTAACATCCTCAACCTCTTCTCCATCTTGTATTTGTTGTTTTGCTATACTGTCATGTCTTACTTGTTGCCAGGATGCTGGAAGCTATGACAGGGGTGTTTGAAATATAAGCAGAATAACCCATGGTACTCAGGTTTAAGTGAAGCTTCAAGACTAAGACTTAGAATCAGGACAGACAATACATTTCTGAAGAGAAATAACAGGGCTTTGAAAATCCTATGAATAATAGAGCAACAGTATTGGATTAAGTATCAGAAGATGAACCCTTCAGGTTATGAAACATTCTTTATCCTCATTTCTATGATAGAAACAGCTACAAACATCTATTAATAATTGGAACATAGAATCTATGATGTATGAATCTAGGAAAATTGGGTACTTGACAGCACATAACAGCAACAAATGAAATTGAATGCATTAGGATCAATATCTTAGGTATTAGTGAACTGAGATAGAATGGTATTGACCATTTAGAATCAGATAATTGTATGATCTACTATGCTGGAAATGATAAATTGAAGAATGATGTTGCATTTCAAGATCTATCCTAAAGTATTATGCTGTGGGTGATAGGATATTATCCAGATGCACATAAGGAAGATGTGTTAATATAACTATTATTCAAATACAAGAAACTACAAAATCAAAGCTGAGAACATTGAATATTTATATCAACTTTCGCAGTCAGAAATTGATCTAATTAGCAGTCAAGATGCATTAATGACAATTGGTAGCTGGAATGCAAAAGTTGGAAGCAAATAAGGACTGATATTAATATAATTGAAGAAGCTGGAATATATGAAGAAGAATGTGATATCAGGATTAGAGAAAGACTCATCAACAAGGTGTGTTATGCAAATAACATAACCTTACTTGCACAAAGTGAAGACTTGAAGCAGTTACTGAAGAAAATCAGACTGTAACCTTCAATATGGATTACACGGCCACATCAAGAAAACAAAAATCCTCACTGCTGGACCAATAGACAACATCATGAAATTTATAGAGAAATAACTGAATTTGTCAAAGATTCAAATTATATTGTACCCCAAATAAGCACCCATAGTATCAGCGGTGAAGAAATAGAAAGGCAAGATGGCGTTAAGCAAAATTTGTGAAGTAGGTTAAAGTGCTAACGGGGCAAGATAAGAGTTTAATCACTAATATTTGCCTGATCTAAGTTTTGGTATTTTCAATTGCTTCATATGCATCAGAGTTGAACAATGAATGAGGAAGAAAAAAGCAGAATTCATATCTTTGAATTGGGTTGTTGGTGAAGAGTACTAAATATACCATGCACTGCCAAAAGAACTAACAATCTGTCTTTGAAGAAGTGTAACCAAACTGTTTGTTTAAGGCAAAGAGAGTGAGACTTTGTCTGATATACTTTGAGTATGTTTTCAAGAGAGGCTATTTCTTGGAAAAAGACATCGTGCTGGAGAACGTAGAAGGAATGTATGTGAAAGAAAGACTAAATGAGATGGATAACATAGCGACTGTAACAACACCCTGAAGCATGAGGATAGTGAAACCATGGAGATTCTGCCAGACAAGGCAAGGTTCCAATCTGTTATTCATAGTGTTGCTATGAGTTGCAGTGGACTTCAGGGCATCTAACATAAATAACTCTTTAGGGAATTTTAGTGTCTCATTTGTGGAAGTTGAACGGCTAACTCAATGGTAGCTCTTTTTCATTTCAAACTCAGCAGCAGCTCTGCAGAAGACAGATATGCAATCTCCTCCTGGGCCATTTACAGTCCCTGAAAGCCTGCTGGAAGGTCAGCTGTGAGTTCCTAATTGAACACAATGAGCTTTTTAAGAATTTCTCCATTTTACCAAGCACATTGTCGTTTTTTAAGGATCAGTGCATTCTAACAACATGCCGGCAGTGTATAAGACAAGTCTTACCGTTCGTGTGTTTATATTTAGGTTTCTGGGGGTTTTAAAAGGAGAATTTTGGCTGTATTTCTTGCATTTATTTGTTTTTCTCAGGCAGGCCATGTTATGTAGATTAACTATTCTTTCCTAACACCATATTTTTTTCTTTCTTAAAAACTGGGATTTTAATGAAATTTACAGAAAAGTTGGATTTTCATTCATTCATTCATTGTTGCAGATTTCCCTCCCCTCCCTTCCCCTCAATTCATGTTCTTTCTTTCTTTTTTTTTAATATTTATTCATTGTTGCACAATTTCCTCCTCCTCCTTCTCTACCTCCCCCAGTCCGTCCTGCAATTCAATTCTTATTCTGGACTATTGCCACACAAATAATACCTAATCATATATTCATTTTAACCAGTTCTTCCCTTCATGTGCTCCATTGCAGTGTTCATTATCTATCCCCTTTGTTTGTAGTTTCCCCTCAACCCCTTGTGTTAGTCTTATTGTATAAAAGTGCTTTTATGCAGTATTTGTCTTTTAGTGATTGAGATATTTCACACAGCATAATGTCCTCCAAGGCCACCCATCTTACGTAATGCTTTATGAATTTCTTGTTCTTCAGTGCTGCATAGTATTCTAATCTATGAATATACAATTGTTTCTCTATCCATTTATTTGTTGATGGGTACTTAGGTTGCTTCCATCTCTTTGTAGTAGTGAATAATGTAGCAAGAAACATGTCTGTGCATACATCTGTTTGAGTGGAGCCCAGGAGTGTAATTGCTGGATTTTTTTTTTAAATTTCCAACTTTTTGAGAAAGCAGCAGATTGACTTCCATAGTGATTGTACCATTTTATACTCCCACCAGTAGTGGATAAGTTTTCCCATCTCCCTACAACCTGGCCAGCATGTGTCATTTGCTGCATTGTTGAATTTTGCTATTATTGTTGGAGTGAGAAGCTTGAAAGAACTCTAGAAACCCTAATCCATGATATGAACAGTCTTCCAAACATCATGAAAAATCTACCACCAGGAGAGAATAAAATAGATGAATGGGGCCTTCTTTGAATCAAATCCTTATGCACATCAAATAACTTCTCCAACAGGGTTAAAAGGAAAGCCACAGACTGGGGAAATAGATCTGGCAATGACACATTTGATAAAAGATTCCTATCTAAAATCTATGGGATATACCAGCACCTCAGCAAGAGAAAGTAAACAACCCAATCACAAAGTGGGCACTTCACCGAAGAAGACAGTCAGATGGTAAAGAAACACAAGAATAAAGGTTCAAAATCCCTACCTATCAGAGAGATGCAAGTCAAAACAACATAATTTTAACCCACCAATTCTTCTTCAACTTTCTTGTTCAATTACTTGCTTTTGCATACAAATAAGGTGATTGAAAATACTATCAATTTACAACACTATTTTTTTTTCTTAAGTAGGTAAAAAATCTTTTAGCCTTGACCTCACTACCCAATTCCAAAACTGCTTAAATGAAGTAAGTGCTGATTAAGGCAGCTTTTCCAATGTTTGGCACCACATTATCTTTTACTTAGCTAGTGCATTCATTATCTTTTACTTATCTATGGTTTTTGAGTGGTAAGAAGTTGTACTGTCATCCTTAAAGAATGATTTTGAATTTCATTCACTAGCTGCTTGCTCCATGGGAGAAAAATGGGCAATCTCATCACCTGTGATTAAATTGTATCTGAAAATACTATGAAGGGTCAACTATGCTTCAGTTCACATTTGAAGTTATATAACAACAGTGCTTTTAGAACAGAAATAGCACAAGTATATGGCTTTAACACACACTAATTTATTTTTCTCCAGTTCTAAAAACTAGAAGTCTGAATTCAGGTACCAGTTCTAGGGAAAACTTTCGCTGTGGGCGTTGAAGCAAATTTAACCATATCTTTTAAAAGGGTTGATATTAATCTAACAAGTAAGTGGTGTAGGGATGTTATTAGAACTCATACTTTCTTCTGAAAATATCTTATTTTGAACACATCCTAAGGCAATAATTTCTTAAAATTATGAAGACAATTTACTTAAATTCTTTGGTCTTTGATTACATCAACAATTCAATAAGGGAGCTCTGGTACTAGAATTATTATTTTGCTTGTGGCAATTTTTCATGAGCTGAATCTCTCATACCCTCTAGTATGAAATTATTCTTTTTCTTAATTTTTTTGAGATCTTAATGAAAGTTTACAGAAAACTTGGATTCCCATTCATTCTTTCTTGTACAGTTTCCTCCCTATACTTACCTCAGTTTGCTTTTCTCTTTAAAAAATTATTTCATTGTTGCACTATTCTCTCCCTTCCTCCCCCTCAGTCAACTTTGTTATGCACCTCTTAGTCTAGACTGTTGTCATGCAAATAATACTTAATCATATATTTCATTTAAACTGTTCTTCCCCTCATCTGTTTCAATGCAGTGTACGTTATCTATCCCCTTTTAGTTCCTCCCCAACCCCATGTCAGTCCTGTTTTTATCCTATTTTAAAATTTTTATTAAATTTTATTAATTTTAATGAATATTTACAGAGATTCTGGATTTCCATTCATTCATTGTTGCACTATTTTCTCTACCCACCCCGCCCCAGTTCATTCCTCTTTTTTCCCCCTTGAAATTGTTTTAATTGTCCCATTGCCACAGTGCTTGTCAAAGCCAGATCTGATTAATCTCCTTTGTCAGTATATCCTTTGCCATTCCCTATCACTCCTCCCTGAGAAAGACTTCACCCTGATTCATAAGGAAAAGGGGATGGCGTACTCTCTTAGCTACTTTCTGCTGAAAAGGGACACTGTCAGTCTTGTTTTACAACAGTGCCATTATGTAGTATTTGTCATTTTGTGACTGAGATATTTCACTCAGCATAATGTCCTCCAGGGTCAGCACTTTGTATAATACTTTAGGAGTTCCTTGTTTTTTCCAGTTTTGTATAGTATTCCATTATGTGACTATCCCACTGCTTCTCTATCCATTTGTTTGTTGATGGGCACTTGGGTTGTTTCCATCTCTTTGCTATTGTGAACAACACAGCAATAAACACAGGAGTGCATATATCTGTTTGGGTGGTCGTTCTATTTTTTTTTTTTTTTTACTAGATTTCCCAGTGGTGAGATTGCTGGGTCAAATGATATTTCTATTTCCAACTTTTTCAAAAAGTATCATATTGCCTTCCATAATGGTTGAACCATTCTTAAGCCTCAGTCCTTCTCAGGAATTTGCTTTTCCCCTGACAATTATTGCTTGGCATCTTTGAGACAATAAAAGCTATTCTGGGAGAATTGATCCTGCTATCTGGAATCTGTGTTTAATTTTTGCATCCCTGAATGATTTGGTGGTGGTTGTTGTTGCGTGCCATCGAGTAGTAGGCGACTCATAGGAACCCTATGAATGAAAGTCCCCAACACCTGTGTGACTTTCGTCCTTTCTCCAAGTTCATAGGGTTTCCAGAGGCAAGCTATTATGGAAGTGGATGCCATTCCTGCTTCCAAGCTTGTTTTAATCAGGGAGCTCCACCAAACACTGTCCGCCATGGGTAACCATTAACACATTTGACACATCAGTGTCACAGTGCTCAGCCTCACAGCAACCACAAGTCACCGCTGTATGGCAAGTGGAGACACCAGGGCTATACGACCTAGAAGAATGTTTGAACAAAAACAATGAAAAACAGGCCTGAGGCCCACCGATTAAGAGTCACCCACCTTTGGCTTGGTAGCATCATTTTCTGTTCACTAGGCCAACTGATCACTCTCTATATGGATGTTAGGGTTGTCGAGTGCCATCGAGCCATAGGCGACTCATAGCAACCCTATGAACGAAAGTCCTAAACACTTGAGTGACTTTTGTCCTTTCTCCAAGTTCATAGGGTTTCTGGAGGCAAGCTATTTATGGAAATGGATGCCACTCCTGCTTCCAAGCTTGTTTTAATAGGGGAGCTCCACCAAACACTGTCCACCATGGGTAACCATTACCACATTTGACACCACATCAGTGTCACAGTGTTCAGCTTCACAGCGACCACGAGTTACCTCTGTACACAAAGTGGACATACCTAGGTTACATAACCTAGAAGAATTTATCACCAAAAACAAAGGCAGGCCTGAGGGCCGTGGAGTAGAGTCACCCGCCTTTGGCTTGGGAGCATGACTTTCTGTCCGCTAGGCCAACTGCTCGCTCTCTCTCTATGCTGTTGTTGGTGGTGGTGTTAAGTGGTTTGACACCACATCAGTGTCACAGTGTTCAGCCTCACAGCAAACACAAGTTACCTTTGTAGGGCAAGTGGACACACCAGGACTATACGACCTAGAAGAATGTTTGAACAAAATTTATATTTCATAGATATTATTATAGCTCATAGTATGTCATGACAAATCTTAGTCGTATTAACGAGTCCTCTTCTAAATTTAGTTTTGGTTGCTTAAATACTTCCTGATGTAGGTTTCTGAGAGATGTTAGAATAAAACAAATTTTATTCTCCACTGAATATATTGCAAATTATGTACTATGCAACATTTTTTACTGTTTTGTCTTATATTGATATAGTTTGGAAAATATACAGCACTTATCAGGATGTAGAGAATGTTATAATTGCCATAAGTGCTTAACAATGAAAAAATGTTAACTTAAAAGTTAATCTTTTTCTATAAATAGAGCTATTAAAACACAAGAAAGAAAATGAAAAGGATCTTTGTATAGTTGATTTAAGCAGTCTTTTATACAAATTAGATGATCAATAAAGTCTAATTTGAGTACTTTAATCATTTCATTTCATGATTTCTTTTTTCATACTCTAATTAGTCATAGGAAAGTTATACAGGTGTCCAGGACTTTCGTTCACAGGGTTGCTATGAGTTGCTTACAACTCGACGACACTTAACAACACCACCAACAACAGCATAGAGAGAGAGCGAGCAGTTGGCCTAGCGGACAGAAAGTCATGCGCCCAAGCCAAAGGTGGGTGACTACTCCACAGCCCTCAGGCCTGCCTTTGTTTTTGGTGAAAAATTCTTCTAGGTTATGTAACCCAGGTATGTCCACTTGCCCTACAAAGGTAACTTGTGTTTGCTGTGAGGCTGAACACTGTGACACTGAAGAGTCAAATGCAAGAATGGTTACCCATGGTGGACAGTGTTTGGTGGAGCTCCTTGATTAAAACAAGCTTAGAAGCAGGAATGACATCCTCTAGAAACCGTATGACCTGGAGAAAGGACAAAAGTTATACAGGTGTTCAGGACTTTCATTCACAGGGTCTCTATGAGTCGCCTACGACTCGATGGGCGCTTAATAACAACAATTAGCCGCAGGGATTTCCAGAATTCGGAATGTTGTTGTTTTTATGTGCTGTCAGGTCAGCTACAACTCATAGCAACTCTGTTCACAACAGCTCTGAAACCTGCTCTATCCTGACCCATTCTCACTGACTCTGACACACTTCCCCTATTACCCCAGTAATTGTGTCAATTCATTTCGTCTGAAGTCCTGCTTTCCTGCATTGTCTCTCTACCCTTTCAAGTATGACATCCTTTCTGTAAGGACTGGTCCCTCCTGGTAAAATGCCCAAAGTATATGAAACAGAGGTTTAAAATCCGTACCCTCAAGGAGCAAATTAATTTCACCTCCTGACTCTGAGAAGAATGAGAATCCCAGAACACTTGATCGTTCTAATGTGAAACTTATACTTGGACCAGGAGGCAGTCGTCAGAACACAGCAAGGGAACACTGCATGGTTCAAAATTGGGAAGGGTGTACGCCAGGGATGCATCCTATCTCCATACCTCTTCAACCTATATGCAGAACAGATTATCCGGGAGGCTGGGCTCTATGAGGAGAAATGTGGGGTCAGGATTGGTGGACGATTTATCAACAATCTGCGTTATGCGGATGACACAACCCTGCTTGCTGAAACTGAGGAGGACCTGAAGCACCTGCTGCAGAGTGTCAAGGACTGCAGCCTGCAATATGGATTGAGGCTCAATGTCAAGAAGACAAAGATTCTCACCACTGGACCAATCGGCAGCATCAGGATGGATGGTGAAGAGATTGAGATTGTACACAGCTTTAGTTTGCTTGGCTCCATAGTCAACAGTCTTGGCACCAGCAGCCAGGAAATTAAAAGGCGCATTGCCATGGGAAAGTCTGCTGTTAGGGACCTCTCCAAAGTAGTGAAGAGCAGTGGTGTCTCTCTGGAGACTAAGGTGCGTCTGATACAGGCCATAGTCTTCGCAATCACCTGTTATGCATCAGAGAGTTGGACAATGACCAAGGAGGATAGAAGGAGAACTGATGCCTTTGAGCTGTGGTGCTGGAGAAGAGTACTGAGAATACCATGGACTGCTAGGAAAACAAATAGATTTGTCCTGGAGAGGGTTAAACCGGATGGCTCCTTGGAGGCAAGGATTCTGAGGCTCCGTCTAACTTACTTCGGACATGTAGTGAGGAGAGACCGGTCCTTGGAGAGGGACATCATGCTTGGGAGGGTGGAGGGACGGCACAGGAGAGGAAGGCCCTCTATGAGGTGGATTGATTCAGTGACTGGGATAATTGGGATGGGAGTGTCAGAGACAGTGCGATTGGCACAGGACAGAGCGGAGTTTAGGGCTGTTGTACATAGGGTCGCTATGAGTCGCAGGCGACTTGACGGCACATAACAACAACAACAACAAACAACCTCTAATACAGACTTGATCTCTTGGCAGTTCACGGTATTTTCAAGACTCTTCTTCAGCACCACAATTCAAAGGCATCGATTCTTCTTCTGTCAGTTTTAGTCATTGTCTAGCTCTTTGATGCCTAGCAAGCACAGCAAATAATTGTGAAAACTATGGCCTGGATCAGACACACCCTAGTCTCTAGCCTGACATCCTTGTTCTTCAAGACTCTGGAGAAATCAGTAATAGAAGATTTTCCTAATGTAATTTATCTTTTGATTTTCTAACAGCTGGTGCCAAGAGTGTTGATTGTGTAAAAAATCTGACAAGAGCAAATTTTTGCTGAAAACTGGAAAAATAATTATTTTCTGTAAATGATATAATAATAAAAATAAAATTTCAAATGAGACAGCATTTAGATTTATTGTTTTAATTTTAGAAATTACCTTAATATTTAAGCTGATGAGTTATACCTTGCAAATGGCAATTTTACATAGAAAATAATACTTCATCCTTCATTCAACAAGTTTTCTTTATGAAATTTTAATTAGCTAAACTAGTTTATACTGAACAACAATTTTATTCAGACTCATTTAAAGAGTTTTTCTTGGAACATTTAAGGACAATAAACAAAACAAAAGCCAAACCAGCTGTTGTTGAATCAATTCTAATTTATCAAGATTGCAAATACTGCAAAGATGAACTGAGTTCATTGTTGTGACTTTTAAAAAAAATTTATTAATTCTAATGAACATTTACAGAGATTTTTGGATCTCCAGTCATATATTGTTGCACTTTTCTCCCTTCCCACCCCTCCAGTTCGCTCTTCTCTTTGAAAGTAAAAGAAAAATTCCTTCATTGGTATACAATTCCCCTACCCCCTCCCAGTGCCCAGAGAACACGCCACTATGCAACCTTCATTCTGTTGTGACTTTTTAAAACCAGATTGCCAGGCCTTTATTCCAAGGTGTCTCTTGATAGGTTCAAACTCACAGCCTATCATTTATTTGTCAAACCCTTGGTAGTTTGCACCATCCAGGGACTTCAGGAGACAGAAATGGGACAGGACATACTTACTTTCTTAAGTTAACGTGTGCATTTCTTTAGATTTTTTTTTAAATTAATTTCATTGAACATCTACAGAGATTTTGGACTTCCATTCGTTCATTGTTGCACTTTTCTCCCCGCCCACGCCACCCCCACCCCCAGTTCACTCCTCTCCTTGAAAAGCAAAACTCCTTCATTGGTACAAAATCCCCCCACATTCTTTAGTAAGCATTACTCTGTACTTCAGAATAACAATTTATTGAAATAGCAACATCATCGCTAGGCATTTGCACCTGTGGCAGATAGTTACAAGGCTTCATTTTCCTAAAAGTCATAAATCACATCAGCCTGCTGCACTGAGTGAGATAACATTATTTTCTAGTTCATTGAAATAAAATTCTACAGGTAATTTACTGATCTGTTAATTGCCATTTCTGGTGATGAGCGGAGGAACACTACGGTTTTTCAAATTGTCCCTATCCTGAAAAAAAAAAAAGTATATTATTGTATTTACAAAAACCCTGAAGCTTAAAGTGGTATTAATCCTGTGGATCGTTGCCAAGCATGGTAGACAATGTGCTCATATATATTGTAAAGAACCAGCTACACTGGAGGAGAAAATACCATGGTGGCAGATTTGTTTATGCACATGTGAATAATTTCTTCATATTATCAATGACATAAAAAAAAACACTTCCAAGGCCTTAAAGATTTGACAGGAAGATATGTTCCTTCTTACACAATAATAACATTGAATTGCTAAAGACTTCAAAAGATAGTACTCCTATTGATTCAAACTTTCCAAAGGTCTTTATTTTAAGTTGTTGTTAATTATTTTACTGTTTTCCCTGCTGTCAAATGGGCAAACTCCAGGTATTTATTTTCAGGAGTTATTATAATTATTATTATTTTTTTTTAATCTAGGACTTTTCAATCCACTTGGAATATTACTTGAAAAAGAAAACACTAAAAACCACCAAACCCAAAACACATTTCCTGTTGAAGTGATTGTTACTCCCGGGGATTGTCAAGGACATGTTTGTTTTTTGTTGTTGTTGTTGTTGTTTTTTGCCACACAATCCACATCCATGACAGCAGCAGTCAAGAAATCCATGGATGTATTGTATTGGGCCCATTTGTTTTCAAGGATTTCTTGCCAGAAGACTAATGTCCACCCGATTTAAGCCATGGTATTTTCCGTTCTCATGCAGCTAACAGTTGGACAAAGACTAAGAAAGACTAAAGTAAAATTGATGCCTTTGAATTATAGTGTGTTGGCTAAGAATCATAGACGTACCACGGAGTGTAAAAAAAGCAAAACAAAAACTACAAAAACCAAACAAGTCTGTCTTGGAGGAAGGGCAACCAGGGTGCTCCTTCAAGGTAAGGATGATCAAACTTTATCTCACACCCTTTGGGCATGGTGTCAGGAGGGGTCAGGTCTTCGAAAAAGACATCATGTAAGGAGAGGTAGATGGACAGCAAAAAAGAGGCAGTTCCTCCAGGAGGTGGATTGGAGCAAGGTAGAGACTGTATCAATGGCACAGGAGAGGGCAAGGTTCAGATAGCTGGCTGGATACACCTGACAAGAAGAACGTGGAAAACACAGGTTTTTCACAGACGAGCTTAGTAGATGTGCCATGCTCCGTGGGCTTTTCAACAACTATGATCCTTCGGAAGATCAGCGAGCCCTCCTTGCCTTCTATAACTAGACTTGCATGTCATTTTTCTTTCAAGGATTTTTTTCTCTCTTCCTCTAGAATCTGTTCTGATTCCCCATCTGGCTTTGATGTTTCATTACATGTTTTCCCCTCAGCCCTTTTAATGATTTACTTTAATTGGGGTTCTGGTTATTAAATTTGAAAGATAGTAATAGGAGTATTTGGCATCTACATTTACGGAAGGGTGCATTTTTGGAAGGCAGGCACTTTGCTTTCGTCTTATTTGTATTTTCTTTTTCCTCACACTTAGCTCAGGGTTGAACATATGGTAAATCACAGTGCATGTCTGTTGATTGATTGAATTGAACCGTTGAAAACTTCTTTCACAAAAACATCTGCTTCCTTGGCCTTGTGGACTTTATTCTCGTGCTTTTACTTCCAATTTTCTCCTTGCTTCCTGGTGTATATACAATACACTACTTTCTACATCATGCATATTTCTATGACATTTCTTTTCCTGTTTTCATTTTTCCCAATGAACATTACCTCTTATTGCCCCTATCTTTGGAACCTCATTTGGCTTTGTTCTTCCTGAGTATAGTAAGAAGAAACATACAAATCTTAAAAGCACAACTCTGAAGTTCTTTGTACTTACCTAATAAAATACAAACCTTAAGTTGCTCCTGTATTTTTATATTCATCATTTCTATAATTTATTATTGGTCACTGGTGGGCTATTGGGTAAAGAATTGTGCTGCCATCTCAAAGGCAGGAAATTTGAATCTACAGCTCTGAGTGAGATCGGTAATCTCTTCACATGTGATTTACACCCTAGAAACCCTGCTATGTCAACTATGAACTGGTTTCAACTCTACTGCACATAACGATAACAGCATACTCAGTCACTCATAACTACTTGTAAAAAAGAATAATATGCTCCATGTTTTCACTCAAATGTCATTTAGAAATTTCAGATACTTACAAAATTAATCATCTTAGAAATATTTCTTTCAATGTTTCAAATTTCACATATAGTGACATCATAGATATTTATGGAAATAACCAGTCTATACCGTATAATATCAATTAAGCTCCTCTCTACCCCACACAAAATAAACAGGATCAGAAAGAAAGACACAAATAAATTAATAGTGATTATGTCTATGCACCAGAGAGTCAAGGACTGCAGCCTTCAATATGGATTGAGGCTCAATATCAAGAAGACAAAGATTCTCACCACTGGATCAATTGGCAGCATCAGAATGGATGGTGAAGAGATTGAGATTGTTCACAGCTTTAGTTTGCTTGGTTCCACAGTCAATACTCTTGGCACCAGTAGCCAGGAAATTAAAAGATGTATTGTGATGGTAAAGTCTGTAAGACCCCAAAGTACTGAAGAGCAATGGTGTCTCTCTGGAGACAAAGGTGCTTCTGATTCAGGCCATGGTCTTTGCAATCACTTGTTACGTGTCAGAGAGTTGGACAATGACTAGGGAGGATAGAAAGAGAATTGATACCTTTGAGCTGTGGTGCTGGAGAAGAGTATTGTGGGTACCATGGACTGCCAAGAAAACAAACAGATTCATCCTGGAGAGGGTTAAAGCAGGCTGCTCCTTGGAGGCAAGGATTCTCGGGCTCATCTGACATACTTTGCACGTGTTGTAAGGAGGGACCAGTCCTTGGAGAAGGACATCATACTTGGGAGGATGGAGGGACAGCGCAGGAGAGGAAGGCCCTCTATGAGGTGGATTGATTCAGTGACTGAGATAATCGGGCTGGGTGTATCGGAGATAGAGCTGTTGGCACAGGATAGAGCAAAGTTTAGGGTTGTTGTACATAGGGTTACTATGAGTCACAAGCGACTCGATGGCACATAACAACAACAACTAGAGTGCTTAATAGCAGTAAGGATAGTGACACTTGTTACTCTGGTCATGTTATCTGGAGGCTGTTAGAATGGCTGGGGGGTGGGGCTTAAGTGCAGTGGCAATGAGCGTTGTATAAGACTGAGCTGTGATTTGTTTGTATATAGTATCGATATGAGTTGGAGCAATTAGATGAGACCTAACCACAACAAAATAGCACAAACAATAAGTTGGAGTGAAAAATCAAACAAATCTAAGTACAAAGAAGGGAGGCTTTAGCTTTACTTTGTCATGGTGTCAATGAAATGTCACAGCTGCTGCTTGCTTCTGATTTTCCATGATATATTTTATATATCAACATTAGATTTTTGGTGGTTATTTGCAAGACCTGATAAGAGATAGATAGGGCTTCACTGTAATGGGAGAAACAGTCAACTAGACAGATCAAATAGTAATAGCTAAAGAAAAGGGTTTGTTTAGCCAAAATCAAGCGTCCTTTCTAACCAGATGGACTGACTAAGTGATGCAGTCATGGGCTTACCCACAGCTGCGATTGTGAAGATGGTGCCAGATTGGAAAATTTTCCTTTCACTGTACAGAGGGTCCCTTCCGAGTTGGAATTGACATGCTGACGTAGATGACAACAATGATAAAGACCATCTCTTCAACAGAGAGCTCTCTCCTCCTGCCTGTGAGGAGTTTCACTGCCAACACAAAGGTAGGCTGTTCAAATCTATCAGCTGCTCCATGGGAGAAAATCAAGCAATCCCGTGTGATTTGCAGCTTCTGAAAACTCACTGGGACGTCAGCAAGGAGTTAATTCCAACTAACTGACACAACAGCTTCAATCATAGTTAATTGCTATTGAGTAAACTTTGATTCATAGTGATAGCAGGTGTGTCAAAGTAGAACTGTGCTCCATAGGGTGTGTAATGACTGAAAAGTAGATCATCAAAGCTTTGGTAAGAGAAGTCTCCTTGGACTCAAACAGCCAAACTTTTGGTTAGCAGTACAGTGTATTAATCATTTGTACCAGCAAGAGACTCACAGGCTGGTTTAAACAGGAGAGCAGCATTTACAAAGAAAAAGTGGAATACAATATTAATTCATTTCCATAAATCATGTAATGATGTCAGTTTGAGGACTAAGGTGCACCTGATTCAGGTCATAGTCTTTCCAGTCACTTGCTATGCATCTGAGAGCTAGACAATGAATAAGGATAATAGAAGAATTGATTCCTTTAGGCTATAGTGTTAGAGAAGAGCACTGAACATCCGGTAGACTGTCAGAAGTACAAATGGATGTTTTTTTGGAAGTAAAGATGATGAGGTTTTGCCTCACATACTTCGGACATGTAGCTAGGAGGAGCTAGTCCTTAGAGAGGGACATGATATTCAGACAGGTAGATGGTTTGCAAAGGAGAAGAAGACCCTCGACCAAGTGGATTGACATGGTGACTGCTGTAATGGGCTCTCATGTGTCAGAAAGGGTTAGGATGACACAGGATAGGACAGGGTTGATGTATCGTTGATAGGATTGTTATGGGTAGTACTTAACTTGACTGCACCTAATGAAAACATACAGCATTGCTGATAAATCTTAATGCATACATAAATGGAGAACATACATTTTTTTTCTTCAAAGTAATATATTAATAATTTTCAAATGTTTGTGTTTTTGTTGTTTTTTAAACAAAATAATTGAATCAGTGTTACAACTGCTCTAAAGAATTCTTTATAAAGCATTTGAATCAATGTTATGTTACATGCTCTAGAGAATAAAGATGAAAATGGAAATTAAAAGCAAGCAATAAAAGTAGGAAAATTACTTAAATTGAGAGAAATAAGAAGTCACATTATTTAATACAACAAAGAAAATCTCTAATAGACACAATGAAATTTCAAGGTTGATATAATTTGTATTTAATTAGAAAAATATTATGATAGACATTATACTATTCTGATACAGGCCTAAGAGTAAAAGCAATCATTATGGGTGTGGTGGAATTAAATCTGTAGTTGTTAGCATTTACTCTTCAACTCTTCAAGACATACTGAAATTTAAAAGTGTATTGAACTCTTACAATATCATAGTTTTACACTTACATTTATTTGTTGAAATAATACTCATATGAATTTACAGATCCCTAGTAATAATTATATTCTTAAAAAAATACTTCATACTTTCTCTCTTCTTTATTCTTTTAAAATTTTTCTCTCACTAGCAAGGCTCTTTCTGATCTCTTTTGTCAAAGTATATGAAGTCTTCAAGGTCCGGTTCAAATCTTAGAAAGGTAAAGTCTTGTTCAACTATATTAGTCTGTGTTGATCTCTGCCTCCTCAGAGCTGATTTAGAATTTTAGATCAGGAAGGAAAATTAGATATACTCCAATGCCTTCCATGCTATAAGAACAATTGTTTGTCTATATATGCCCTGATGAGAATGAGGAAATAGCTTCCCAGACAGACAGAAGTAAAGCATATAACCTAACAAGTGGACTATGAGTTTAATTCTAGTTTCCAGCAATCCTTTGACCTAATGTCTTATGTCCAAGTCACAACTGGCCATACACACTTTATATTGAATATATATTACCTTATAATGTTATTTTATACCTCTAGACTCTTTGAGCTGTGATAAATGTTGATAGTTGTAGAGGGGCTTCAGACCTTTTGTTCGTAGAGTTGCTATGAGTCCTATTCAACTTGAAGGCAATTAACAACAACAAAACAACAACAATGTAATTTTAACTTTTCAATGTCATACAAGATCAACCTAAATTCTTGGAGGCAGTTTTAGTTACCTACTTGGTTAAACCGGGTGGCTCCTTGGAGGCAAGGATTCTGAGGCTCCGTCTAACATATTTGGGACATGTTGTGAGGAGAGACCGATCCTTAGAGAGGGACATCATGCTTGGGAGGGTGGAGGGACAGCGCAGGAGAGGAAGGCCCTCTATGAGGTGGATTGATTCAGTGACTGGGATAATCGGGATGGGAGTGTCAGAGACAGTGCGATTGGCACAGGACAGAGCAGAGTTTAGGGCTGTTGTACATAGGGTCGCTATGAGTCGCAAGCGACTCGACGGCACATAACAACAACAACAATAACAACAACAAACTTCTTTGTATATTCTCTGTAGTCCACAGCACTCCCTCAGTGTCTAAAGATTTCTATTAAAGCTCCTAAGCACAGTGTGTTCATATTATAATAACCAGAGGCAATGTAAAGTTGGAAGACTGTAACTATTAGAAGACAGTGCCATTACTGAGGAATATAAAATTGCAAACATATGATTTGTGTTGAAGTTGAGAAATTATTTTCTACAAGCAAGTAAATTGGATTGAGACAGGAATATAATTTTCTTATATTACTTAAAAATATGGTACTATAAAGTAATAAAATGTTTTATCCATATTCCTAAAACTATAAAGTAATAAAATGTTTTATCCATATTCCTAAAATTATTTTATTCATTATAAAATACATAATATTTGAAGTTTCTCCATACCAAATTACAATGTTTAAATTGAATGTGAATATTTTAACAAGAAAGTGATTTAAATCTTTTTCGTTGTTATTTAAATCATCATAGACAAGCATTTACGGAAAAGAGTACATGTAGGTTTATTCTTTTTCTGGACTGTCATGACTTCAAGCTGTCTTCCTTTTATGAGAATTTTAGTAATATATATTTATAGAACATGACCTATTACTTAACAAATTATTATAAAGTAGTCCATGTATACTAAATAACATAATAATATTCTAGATTAGTTGGATATTAAAAGAGGAATAATTTTTTCAATGTTCATATAGTTTATTTGGCATATATCTATTTAACCTAAATTTAATACCGTATGACTTAATTTAAAAAGTTCAGCTAGCATTGGAGCAGTGACACCCAACTCCCACTCACTGCGTAAGGGAGAAGAGTTCCCATCATAATCCACAAAACAATACTAATTCTGGTCAGAGATGCCCCATACCTAGCTCCTACTTATACAAATTCTAACACTAACTGCCTCTCCCAGGTTCTCACTGCTGTGCTACTGGGCCCATTAATGCACTGCAATAACCACACAGGACTCACCGATCATAATCATGATAACAGGGTTTATTAAAAAAGTTAACAGATTACAATTTAAGGAGGAGATCGGATGCCATTTTTCAGTCAGATAATCTCAGGCATGCTCAGTGGCCCTCAGATCATCAACTCTTTAAGTATTGCCAGCTGCGGCATCTCTTCTCAAGCCTCTAGTAAGCTTGAAAGCAGGCTTTGGACTCCACTGTAGGGTGGAGTTCTTACTCAGATCCGTCTGGTGTTGGTATTTGGTTCTGTTCTGCACCACATCTGCTGTTAATGCTGCTTGTCTCTGTCTTGGTCTGTCCTGTGAAGGAATCTTGGGCGCAAAAGAGATCATGCTGCACTCTGATTCTTATTTCTTGGTGGTAGTGAGATTCTGTTTTCGGTTTCCTAACTCACTCAATTTAAATCTTGTGGAATGTTGATTTTGCTGCTTTTCTTGTTAGTAGTCTCTATACCTTATTTGCATACCTTATTTGCTCTACCTGTGTAGACCATCAGGTGAGGTCCATGTGTACAGTCGTTAGTTGTATTTCTTATAAAAGGTATTTGCAATGAATAAGTCACTGATTGTATTTGTTCTTTCCACAATCAACACTGTTAGTACCAGCAGTCAGGAAATCAAAAGACAAAATAGCACTTGGAAAACCTGCTGTCAGGGATCTCTCCAGAGTGGCAAAGAGCAATGATGTCAGCCTAAAGACTAAAGTGTACCTGATCCAACATGCTTGGAAAGGGGGAGGTACAGCACAATAGAGAAGACCCTAGGTAAGCTGGATTGCCACAATGACTAGGGTAATAGGACCAAGTATATCAGAGACAATGAGATTGGCCCAGGAAAGGGTATGGTTCAGAGCTAGTGTTCATAGGATTGCTATGAGTCCAGTCAACGTGATGACACATAACAATAACAACAACCAGTCACGTAGCAAAAAAAAATTATAATTATCTAACAGATAGAAAATTCATTTTGGCTACTGCACTGCATCACACTTGAGGAGGTAAAGTTCTAGAAACCTTGTCAATGATTAAGACAAGCTCTGGTGGCCTAGTCGGTAAAGAGTTATGCTGCTAATCCTAAAACCATGCCCCCTTTTTTGGTCCATATCCAGGAGAGAAAGATGGGCAATCTAGATAAGTCAATGCCATGTGTCTCTGATATATTTATCTTAATATTTTTAGTACTAAGCTCAGAATAAGTAGATATTTGGTGTAGCCCATAGGAAGTTGAGCTGCTAATTCAAGATTACACCTCTCTGGTCGTTCAAATCTACTAGGGGCTATGTGGAAGAAAGATGGACAATCTCATGCCAGGCAATTTATAACCTCTGCAAAACTACTAGAGGATTAGCTTTGAGTTAGATCAAGTGCCAATAAGTGTTTTAGTTTAATTAATAAAAAATGTACTTAGCTAATTATAGCATTAAAGGACTGCCATACAGTTGATTCTTCACTCAAAACCATGACCATGAATCTTGGGAAGCATATCTAGCCTCTTAAGGGATTCCCAGCTGTAAATTGCAAGGGAAAGAGATCCCCAACTGTTAGAGATGCATAGCATTTAGTTTACCCATGCAGCTCTCTAGGCACTAAGCTACCAGAGCTCCCTCAGGATAACTAAACACAGACTGTCCAAAGAACAAACATATATGTCTTGGAGAAAGTGCAAGTCTCTTTCTATCATCCCTATTCACTGTCCAACTCTCCGATGCATAGCATGCAATTGCAAAGGCTATAGCCTGGATCAGGAGCACCTTAGTCTCAAGCCCGAAGTCGTTGCACTTCAGTACTCTTGAGAGGTCCCTCACAGCTGACTTTCCCAATGCAATTAGTCTCCTGATTTCTTGGCTGCTGTTACCAAGAGTGTTGACTGTGGAGTCATCAAACTAAAATTGTTAACTATCTCAATCTCTTCACCATCTATACTGATGCTGCCAATTGACCCAGTGGTGAGAATCTTTGTTTTCTTGATATTGAGCTTCAATCCATATTGAAGACTGCAGTCCTTGACCTTCTGCAACAAGTGCTTCAGGTCCTCCTCAGTTTCAGCGAGCAGGGTTGTGTCATCTGCATAACGCAGGTTGTTTATGATTCTTCCACCAAACCTGATGCCACATTCCTCCTTGTACAGCCCAGCGTCTCAGATGATCTGTTCTGCATACAGATTGAAAAGGTATGGAGACAAAATACATCCCTGATGGACCTCTTTCTTGATTTTGAACCATGTAGTATCTCTCTGCTCTGTTCTGATGACTGTTTGTGGTGAGCGACAGGATAATATCCATACGCATACAAGGAAGCCCAGTGAATACCACTATCATTCAAATATATGCATCAACAACCAGAGCCAAGAAGAGGAAATAGAAGATTTTTACCAACTTTTGCAGTCATAAATTGATCAAACATCCAATCAAGATACATTAATGATAATGGGCGGCTGGAATGCAAAAGTTGGGAACAGAGAAGAAGGATCAGTAGCTGGAAAACATGGGCTCAGTGAGAGAAATGACGCTGGAGATAGAATGATAGAGTTCTGCACATTCAATGATTTTTTCATTGCAAATACCTTTATAAGAAACATAAACACAGGCTATACACATGGATCTCACCTGATGGCATGCATACGAATCAAATCGATGACATTTGTGGAAAGATTCGCTGGAGAAGTTCAATATCAGTAGTAAAAACCAGGCCGGGTGCTGATTGTGGGACAGACCACCAAATACTCATATGAAAATTCAAGCTGAAGTTGAGGAAAATTAAGTCATGTCCACGGGAACCAAGAGTTGACCTTAAGTCTGTCCCACTTGAATTTCAAAACCATCTCAGGAACAGGTTTGAGGCCTTGAGCACCAATGAGCGTAGACCAAATGAGCTCCAGGAGGATATCAAGAAAATAGTCCATGAAGAATGCAAAAGATCATTACAAAGGCTAAAGAAGAAGGAAAGACCAAGATGGATGTCAGATGAGACTCTGAGTATTGCATGAGAGCACCGAGAAGCCAAAGCTAAAGGAAGAAATCAAGAAATCAAAGAGCTCAATAGAAAATTTCAAAAGGCAGCTCGGGACCACAAAGCAAGATACTACAATGAAATGTGGAGAGAGCTGGAGTTGTTAGAAAATCAAAAGTGCCAGACTCGCTCAGCATTTCTTAAGCTGAAAGAGTTGAAAAACAAATTCAAGCCATGGGTGGCAATACTTAAGGATAGTTTGGGTAGAATGTTGAATGATCCAGGATGTATAAAAAGAAGATGGAAGGAGTACACAGAGTCACTCTAGCAGAAGGAATTGGCTGACACAGAGGAATTTCATGAAATAACATA
>NW_006399852.1:12232018-12236260 GCF_000299155.1 Elephantulus edwardii
CAAGCAAGATTCTGCTGAAAATTCTCCAAAAACGTTTGGAACAATATGTCAACAGAGAACTGCCAGATGTGCAGGCTGGATGGATGAAATCTTAGATGATAATTATTCAGTTTTATAACCATATTTATAGCACAGTTAAATTAATAATGAAACTCTTGAAAACAGAAAGATGATGAGCAAAACTTGATTGGCAATTTGTTATCTTGGTAAGCAGTTGTTGTTCTTAGGTGCCATTGAGTTGAGTATACTCATAGCGACCCCATGAGTAACAGATCTGAACTCTGTCCTATCCTGGGCTGTCCTCACAATTTCTGATACCCGCATACCCATAGTTGCAGTACCTGGTTAAGAATTTTTCTCTCCTTCACTGTTCCTCCAATGCAAACATGGCATCACCCTTCAAGGAATTGCCTTTCCTCGTAGAAGCTCAAAGTAAGTGAGATGAAACTTTACCATCTTTGCCTCCATGGAACATTCTGGCTGCACTTTCTCCAAGACATATCTGTTTGTTCTTTTGGTAATCCATGAAATATTCAATATTTTTCTCCAACATCATAGATCAAAGGCATCAAGTCTTCTGTGATCTTTATTCATTGTCTGGCTCTCATATACATAATAAGTGACCAAAAAGACCATAGCCTGGATTAGGTGCCCTTTAATCCTCATACTGGACTCATTGTTTCTCAATAATTTGAAAACTTTCCTGACTGTAGGCTTCCCCATTGCAATACATCTCCTGATCTTTGTTGATACCAAGTGTATTGATCGTGGATCCAAATAAGATGAAGTCATTGACAGTTTTAATCATTTCTCCATCTATCCATCATGATGTTGTCTATAGTTTCACTGGTGAGAATTTTTTGTATTTTTTTTTTTTAAGTTTCAATGCAATTCATACTGAAGACTACGTTGTTTCACCTTCTATAGAAATGTGTCAAGTCCTCCTCACTTTTAGCAAGCGAGGTTGGGTAATCTGTATAACAAAGGCACCACAATTTTGATGCTACATTCTTCTTTATAGAGTCTAGTTTCTTGAATATTTTGCTCAGCATACAGATTTCTTGGATGTGGGGAAAAGACCTAACCCTGACACACACCTTTTTAAATTTTGAACCAAGTAGTGGCCCCTTGCTCTGTTTTCACAATCACCTCTTTGGTCCTGGTAAGCAGTAGGGATACACCAAGATCAAACAAGGCATATGAAACACTGACTTAAGCTCATACTAAAATTAAAGGCAATTTTGGGTTTGCATTTCTGTTATTTTTACTGTCATAAGAAATAAAGGCCTTTCCAAGAATGTTATTAAAACTATAAAGCACAATGCTAAAATTAATACACGTAAAACCACACATGACAGTTTCTGGCTTATGCTACTGATTCAATAAATGTTAGCTGTTACCTTCATTTTAATATACTCTTTTCTTTGAGGATTAAAAATTGGAAAATAAGGTAGAATTTTAAAATACATAGCATAAAATAGAAAACTCTCCTGTCTTCTATTTTGATGATAATAATATTCACCCAAAGGAGAGGGGGAAAAATTTAAAGAAACAGGGCCTTTATTGTCTAATAAAAATGAGAAAAACAAAAATTATATTTTTGAAATGTTACTCCTATGAAAATTCATTATCATGGGCAGGAGAGGCTATTCCTTGGAGAAAGACAGCATGCTTGGAAAAGTTGTGGGTGAGTGAAAAGAGAGGAAGACCTTAGACAAGATGGAATGACACAATGACTCAGCAATGGGGCTTAAGTGTGTCAGAGGTGAAGAAGATGGTACAGAATAAGACTTGTTGGCACAGAATTAGATATGTTGTTCATAGGAGTTTTATGAGTCATACTTGACTTGGTGGCCCTTAATAACAGGAAGAATTATATTTATAAATAGACTCTTTAAAAGTTGTTTTGTTTTGATTACTATAACTTTTATGTCTTTCAACACTTATTATTCCATTCTTTCTATTATTATCATTATATTATTTGAGTGAAAGTTTACAAAGCAAATTGGTTTTTCATTGAACTATATAGATAAGCTTTAAAAAATAGCAATAATTTGTACATTCAGAATGAAACTCCACTTTTATTTCTGCCCAGTAATTCTGGTCTCTGTTAATCTTCCTATAGTACTTGTCTTGCATTCAGGGTTCTATATTTGTATAAAATGTTGCCATGTTTGTCTTATACAGTTGATTATTCTAAGAAATGAGTGTCTCCCTGGTGTTATTTTATAGACCATATTATAGTTCCTTTTATTTCAGACCACAGTCTTCTCAATTACTGCTACACAGCAGAAAGCTGGGCAATGAATAAGGATCACAGAAGAGGAATTGATGCCTTTGAATTGTGATGTAGGAAAAGAGGATGGAATAGCCTATGGATTGCCAAAAAAACCCCAAAAAAACCCCAAAAAGCTAGGTCTTGGAGAAAGTGACAGGAGGAAAGGATGTCAAAGTCTCATCTTTATACTTTGGACACGTACCTAGGCAAGGCTGTTCCTCGGAAAAGGACATCATGCTTGAAAAGATGAAGGATCAGTAAAGGAGACGATGATCCCCAGGGAGATAGATTGACATGGTGACTTCAGCAAGGGGCTTGGGTCTGTTGGAGATGATGAGGATGGCACAGGATAGGACAAGGTTCACGTTGGGTGTTTATAGGTCACTATGAATTGTCCCCGACTTGATAGCACCTAACAATAACAACAACAACAACAACAACAACAACAACAACCATTTAGCTACGGGGGCTCTGGTGGCCTAGTGGTAAAAAGCTGAACTACAAACCCAAAGGCATGTGTTTCAAATCCGCTCCATGGGAGAAGGATGGGCAATCTTCTATAAATTTTACTGTCTTTGAAAACCTGCTGGAGTGTCAGCTATGGGTTGTTTCTGACTTGATGACACACAACAACAAACAACCACCACCACCAACAATAACAACTAATACTACTACTTAGCTGAAAGTTGAAGGTTGGGTTTTATTTTAGCTTCAAAAAGAGACTGTGCACCAAAGTCTTGGGAAGGTGGTCCACTAGTCTCTATCAGACCAGTATCCTTAGACTTTTGTTTTTTGTTTTATTTTTTTAGACTTTTGTTTTTGTTTTTGAGTTTTACTTCACATTTCCCCACACTCTATCAATATTTTTCAGTTTGACCCCTTTTGAGATCAGCCACTGTTGGTGGCCTGGGACTGTCTAGTTATTCTGGGCTCAGGGGTGTGGAAGTTGAAGTTTGTATGGTTCATTAGTCTTTGGAGTAATTGTGTCAGTGTCTCTTAGCTTTTCTTCCCTTTTGTTTGTTTTGAATAGGAAGAAAGCAATAGTTGCATTTTAGATGGCTGCTTAAAAGTTTTTAGAGCCAATTTTTACTTGTCAAAGTAAGATGTAGAGTATTGTGTTTTTGGATTGTGTTGTACTTATTGACTTGATGTATCCGAAGACTATGACTAAAGTCCCAGGACTAACAACTCATTCTCTTGGGGTATTTGGTCTTAAGAACTTGGGGGACTCCCTATTGTCTCTACTCTGGATGTATTCACAGCATATACTTGTAAGAACTTAAAACATGTATATGGTCATATGGAGCTCTGGTGGCCTAGTGGCAAGAAGCTGCACTACAATCCCAAAGGCACACAGTTTGAAGACACCACCAGCTGCTCTGTGGGAAAAGGATGGGCAATCTCCTCCCATGCAATTAACTGCCTCTGAAAACTGCTGGACAGACAGCTAAGGGTTGGTTCCAACTCAACGGTACACAACAACAAACAACAACATATTACCATATATATCTATGATCATAGGTGTGGTTCTCTTCACCTATCCATATCTAGTCATCTATTCATCTTGCCTGTCTGCCTATATATCTGCTGTGGATTTAATTGTGTGCATGTGCATTTCTCTGTCTTCCCTTTCTTTAAGATGTTGTGCTGACAATTCCCTTATTGTATAATTCTTTTTCCATCACTCATCCTAATATGTGACTATTATCTATTTAAGGAGCTCTGGTGTCTGGCTCAGTGGAAAATCGTATCATTAACCCAAAGACCATACTTCTCTGAACATTCATATCCACCAGTTGCTCTGAGGGAGAAAAATGGGCAATCTTTTCCCATCTCCTCTCAAGACTACAAACAACATAGGAGAAAAGCTCGCTCTCTTTATCTTTCTCCTTTTCTCTGTTGTTGTTTGCTGTTGAGTAGGAACCAACCCATAGGGATCATCCAGTGGGTTTTCAGAGGCAGTA
>NW_006399852.1:12239020-12240118 GCF_000299155.1 Elephantulus edwardii
CTATGAGTCATTCCTAACTCTAGGGTAATGGGTAAGAGAATGAGTAATTTACATAAAACCACAATAGTTTTTGTTCTGTATATATTTAAGTTTTTGCTCTCTGATGTTTCTGTCTTGCAAAGGTTCTGACTTACACCAATTTTCCACTAATAAAGAGCAAAAAGACAGTGGAAAGTGGTAAGATTATACCTGGTCAACGGCAGAAAACCTATTGATCAAGGGGACCAATTTACTGGGGGAGAATAGTCTTTGTAAATTAGTTAACAATAATTTCATAATATTAAAAATTATTAAGCTCCTTTGTTCAACATTATGACTTAAAGTTTTGCCATTGGGAATTTGTCTTAAATAAAACATAAAACTTATCTTGGGAAATGACTGGCATCTAATTTTCAAACAGTACTTTTTAATTTTCTTTAGGGGAAAGAAAAATTAGGCTGATTAATGTACAAAGTCATTGAGTTTAAAACTGTTATGTACAATTAAAACTTAATCTTGAAGAATATGTTTTATTTTTTAAAACAACAAAACATGTAACAAACTAATTTGAAACATCTTTTAATTGAATAAATTCTTCACAAAATTTCTTATCAGGAGACTGATAAGATAGCTAATATTCTCTACCATAAATAGATGTTTTGGCTAATGTTTCTATAGTAGCATGTGTTGACATTGTACCATGCTCAAAGACATACTTAATTAGTTGATTTGTAGAGTGTCCTAATAGGATTACTTTCCTAAGTCTGGAGTTCTTGTGGCCTAGAGGTGAGAAACTGCACCGCAATCCCAAAGGCACATTGCTCTAGTCCTCCAGTTGCTCTATGGGTGAAGAATGGGCAATCTCCTCTTGTGCAATTAACTTCATCTGAAAATCTGCTAAGGGGTCATCTATCAGTTGGGTTTGACTCCATAGCATACAACAAGAAGTAAGGTGATCAGCTCAAAATCACTGACCCAAGATGAAGAAAAGTGCACAGTTAACTAGTGTCTTAATGTTGTTGACTGTTGTTAGGTACAAGTCATAGTGATACTTTGAACAACATTTCTGAACTCTATCCAATCCTATGAAATTTGCATAATTTTTTAATATACGTTATT
>NW_006399852.1:12241613-12278399 GCF_000299155.1 Elephantulus edwardii
TAGGAAGTTTGGCAGTTTCCTTCACCCTGAACATAAAAATCAAGCACAGTCAGGCTTGTCAGCAGGGGAGTCAGGAAAGGAGCGTCTGCTGGCAGAGCCCAGGTCAGGCTCCCAGGCCACCCTTCCTCCACTCCCTTCTCCCCAGGACCTCTGGCCACTCCTGCACCGGCTGCAGGCTGAGTCCACCATACAATCCATATAGAGGGCTGTAGAATTTATCTTCTGCAGCAAGATAGTCAAATCCTCCTCAGTTTCAGCAAGTAAGTTGTGTCATCTTCATAAAATAAATTATTGATAAGTCTTCCACTGATCCTTATACCACATTCTTCTTCATAGAGCCTCATTTCTCAAATTACTTGCTCAGGTACATACCAGACACACATGTTTCCTGAATGATTTAAACCATGCAATGCTCTCTTGCTCTATTCAGAAAACAGCATGTTTTTCATGAGCACAAATTAAGTCTTCTCAACATTAGCTATAATTTGTTATGATTTACATGATCAAATATTTTTGCATATAGCACAAATAGACATTCTTTTGGTATTCTCTGCTTTGGGTCAGGATATACCAAACATCAGCAATGATATCCCTAGTGCCATAGTCTCTTCTAAATCCAGATGGAACTTCTAGTAGTTCTCTGTCTTCTGCGGTTATAGCTATTTTGGGTTGATCTTTAGCAATATTTGCTTGCATTGTTTGATAATTTTCACATTCTGTTGAATCACCTTTCTTGAAAATTGGAACAAATATGGATCTCTTCCAATTAGTTGGGTAGGTAATGCCTATGAAATTATCAGACATAGACTTGGTAAGCACACTCAGAATTGCATCTGTTAATTGAAAAGCACCAGTACATATCCCATAGATGCCTGGGGCCTTGTTTTTGCTATTGCAGAGTGTGGCTTGAACTTCCTCCATCATTACCATCAGTTCTTGATTATGTAGCACTTCCTGAAATATTTTGGTGTTGATTAATTCTTTTTGATACAGTGATGCTATGAATTCCCTCCACCTTATTTAGAGCACGCAACTCAAGGCTTGCATTTGTTTTTCAGGTATTTCAGCTTGAGAAATGTCAATCCAATTATTTTCTTTTTATTCTGCAATTCTAGCTCTCTGAACTTTCTGTTAAGATACATTGTTTTATTTATTCAAACTGCCCTTTAAAATCATCTGTTTGACTAGTTTACTTCAGCATCTTTTCCTTGGTTTTGGTTTCCTGATGCTCTAGTACAATTTTCAGAATCTTTCCTGATATCTATTTTGTTTCTTTTTTCTCTTATTATTTTTAAGGCCTTCTGTTCTCTTATTGGCTGGTGTCTTTGATATAATTCCATTATGCATTTGGTCTTTGTTCATTAGTGTTTAATGTTTCAAATTTATTCATAAGTTTATTTTAAAATTCAGATATTATAGCCTCAAGGTTCTATTTTTATTCTTTTAGACTTGTTTTCATTTTCCCCAGACTCTTTAAATGTGCATGTGCATAATTAATGATCTGTTCCACAATCTGCAGCAGGCCTGCTAATGTTGAGCTTCTCCAGTGATTTCTTCCATAGCCATTTCTACCCTGCCCTAGTCTTTCTAAGCCCCTGACAACTGGCAGGATCTGGCATCTTCTTTTTGTTTTTTCCTGTAAATATTTCTTTCTGTATACAGTAATTCAAACTGCAGCAAAATTCTGAAAAACTGTCAACATACCCAACATGTTGAAGGAATGAGTCACTGATGTTGAGGGCCTAGAAACATAGCCTTAGCTAAGTCCATGTTTACCAATACAGTGCTTGGTATCCTCATGTGATGAGTAGAAACTGTTTTAAAAGCTAGTAAGCTGACGTCAAAGATGCAAGTATGGGTGCCACCCTGTACATAGGAAAGAAGAGTGAAGAAAATCAAAGACTCGGGGAAACACTTAGTCCAAAACACAAATGAACTATGAGAAACATAGCCTCCATGATCCCAAGATCAGAGCTAGAGCTAGATATGCCCAGGTGTCACCCACCAAACACTCTGATTAAGACCAAAGAAGGTTTTGAAAAGAATTGGAGGAAGATATCCAACAACATTAAAAGCAATAAAACAGACCATGTTATTGTTAAGTGCCATCCAGTAGAGTATGACCCATAGTGACCAACAGGGTTGACCATAGGGTCAACAGACCTGAATCCGGTCCTATCCTGTGCCATCCTCACCATCTCTGATACATGTAAGCCATTATTGCAGTCATCCTGTCAATCCATCTTGATGGAGGTCTTTCTTTCTTCTGCTGACCCTCCACCTTTCCAAGCTTGATATCATTTGCCAAGTAAAAAGCCTGTCCTAACAACATGTCCAAAATATGAGAGACGAAGTTTAGCCATCCTTGACTCCAAGAAGTACTCCAGCTGCACCTTTCCCAAGGCATGCCTTTTTGTTTTTTGACGTTATTTGGGATATTCAGTACTCCTCTCCAACACCACAACTCAAAGTCATCAGTTCGTCTTAATCCTTAGTTTTTTTCCCAGCTCTCAAATATAATTAGAAAGACCTTGAAATGAATAAGGCACACCTTAGTCTTCAAGTTGACCGTCACTACCATTCAGTATTTTGCAGAGGTCCCCCAACAGCAGAATCGACTAAAGCAATATATCTCCTTATCTCCTAACTGCTGATACAAAGGGTACTGATTGAGGATCCAAGACAAAATCATTAACCATTTAAATCCTTTCACCATCTATCATGATGTTGCCCACTAGCCCAGTGGTAAGGATCTTTGTTTTCTTGATCTTAAGAGGCAATCAATATTGAATGCTGTATGAGTCTTTGATCTTCTGCAACAAGCACTTCAGGTTTCCCTCACTTTCAGCAAGTAAGCTTGTATCATCTGCATGGCACAGGTTGTTAATGAGTCTTCCTCCAATCCTGATGGCACATTCTTCTTCATAGAATTCAGCTTGAGAAATTATTTGCTCAGCATACAGATTGAATAGGTATGGAGAGAGGACACAACCTTAATATACACCTTTCCTTATTTAAAACCATATAGTGTTTTCCTGTTCTTTTCAGATAACAGTTTCATGGTCTAGATCTAGAACTCATACAAGCACAACTAAGTGTTCTGAGATTGTCATTCTTCTCAGGGTTAGCCAAATTGTTGTGATCCACATGGTCAAATGCCTTTGCATAGTCAATAAAACACAGATATTTTCTGATAGTCTCTGCTTTCAGCAATCATAGTTACTGGTTTAACAGAGACTGATGGCATCCCCAAGGCTGGCTTTTAGATATCCTGTTGTTGTTGTTGTTGTTGTTGCTATGTGCTGTTGAGTCATTTTTGACTCCTAGTAAACCTTTGTACTAAAGTTCTGAACCTTGCTCTATCCTGTGCCAACCTTACTGTCTCTGACACTATCCCCATTGCCCCAGTCACTGTATCAATCCATCTCATCGAGAGTCTTCCTCTCTTGCACTGTCCTTCGCCCTAACAAACATGATGTCCATCTCCAAGGACTGATCCCTCCTTGAAACACTCCCAAAATATGTCAGACAAAGCTTCAGTATCCTTGCTTCCAAGGAGCAGCCTAGTTTCACCCTCTCTAGGGTGAACTTGATTGTTCTCCTGGCAGTCCACGGTATATTATTCAACACCGTTCTTTGGCACCACAGCTCCAAGGCATCAATTCCCTTTCTGTTATCCCTCGTCATCATCCAGCTTTCTGGCACATAGCAAGTAATTGCAAAAACTATGGCCTGGATCAGACACACCTTAGTGTCCAGACTGATTATGTTGCTCTTCAGTACTCTGGAAAGGTCCCTGACAGCAGACTTTCCCAATGCAATACATCTTTTGATTCCCTGGCTGCTGCTACCAAGAGTGTTGATTGCAGAGCCAAGCAATCTCATCCTACACACCTGGAAATAAATCCACCTGAGAACTCACCTTTCAATCAAACGATAGACAGACCTATAAAATGTACAATAACACTTATGTAGAACATAAGTTCCTAAGAATATGAACCATGCAAAACCCCAAATCAAAGGTTACAAGATCCCAAAACCAAGCTCAAAAAAACCAGGAAGGGGAAGTAATGGAGATACCAAGAAGGAATAGAGTTTCATTACATTGAAGAAATTGCTACTAAGTTGTAAAACAAAGTATGTATAAAATGGTTTGTTCTGTAACTTCTACCTAAAACACAATGAAGCAAATAAACAAAAAATGAATAAACTACTTATTAGACCCAGCTGCCATCCCACCAAAAGCCAGAGAAGCCCCACCTTTCGATTAGCAGAGTCACTCTTGATGGATGTACACTTACCCGTCAGGGCTTTTCTATGGGTGAAGAAGAGCCATCTCCTCAGGTGTGATTTACAGCTTCTGGGAGACCTGTTAGAGGAACCGCCATGAGTCAGTTCCAAGTTAATGGAATGAGTTTGAGAGTAAAATTTTTAAAACGAAAGAAAGAAGAGAGTTACAAATAAATAGAAGCCAATAATAATGTTTCTGCTGTGCTAGATTGGAACTAAAAGTCTTGTGAACGCATGATTTTTAAAGCATAGAGATAGGTATTTTGTTGATTGTTATTGATTGCCTTCGAGTCGAACACGACTCATAGCGACTCTATGAACACAAGGCCTGAAGGCCCTCTACAACTATAGACATTCATCAAAATTCATATAGTTTCCGGAGGCTTGTTGTTTAGGATGTGAATAACATCAATATGAAAGTAAATGTTTTATGTAGGTATACATACAAATACAAAGACATATTTGTTAGAGGCTGTAAAGTTTTCTCTGCCTTGACTTTATGTACAACAGAAGGACACTTTGCCCAATTCAGTACCCTCCTCATGGGCTCTGCTGGGCTTAAGATATGTATACACTTAAACATTTTGCACTGAGAGTACTTGTAAACAGCAACAGCCTTTATCTTTCCCTCTGGAGGAGCTTGTGGGTCTGATGTGAGAAGGAGCAGATCCTTGGAAAAACACATCATGTTCAGAGCGTCAACAGAGGAGAGGAAGACTTCTTCAACAAGACAGATTGACAAAGTGACTGTTAACAATGGGCTCAAATATATCAGAGATATTGATGATGGCACAGGAGAGGACAAGGTTCAGATCCTTTGTTCATAGGACTGCTGTGAGTTGTAGTTGACTCAATGGGGATTAATAATAACAGCATTCAATTTGTAGGGAGCTCTGGTTGTCAACTCTATAGTGGATTGTGCTGCTAATTCCAAAGCTTCTTATCTTGAAACTTGAATCCACCAGTGACTCTGTGAGAATAAGATAGGCCGCCTCCTCTCATTGCTACTTACAGCCTTGGAAAGCTGATGGAGGATCACTATGACTTGGAACAGACTCTAAAGCAGCGAGTTTGTTTCAAATTCAATCTATGCGCTGAGAAGATACTCGGAGAATAATGGCATCAGCTTGGAGGAAGATTTATTAACATTCTGTGATACAAAGATAGGAAAATTTTGTTTGATCAAAACAAAGACTATTTGAAACACTTGCTGATGAAGAGCACACACTACCCACCCGAACATCAAGGAAACCAAAAATCTCACAAACCGGATAAATAGGCAATATCATGAGAAGTGGAGGCATAATTGAATTTGGTAAAGATTTAATTTGATTTGGATTCACCACCACCATTCATCAACAGAACTAGGAATCAAGAAATCAGATAATATTCCTTCATCAAGTCTGCTGTGAAAAAGTGTTAAGGAGCAAAGAGAAAACTTTGAGAACTAAAGTATGCCTAGAACAAGCCATGGCATTTTTCAATAGCCTCATATATATGTAAAAATTATACAGTGAATAAGAATACAGAAGAAAAGGTGATGCCTTTGAGCTACGGTTTTGCTGAAGAATACTGAATATATTATGGACCGCCAAAAGAACAAACAAATCTGTCTTGGAAGAGGCGTGGTCAGAAAACCCTTCAGAGGTGAGGCTAGGACATCTTTTTTTCCACAGACTTTAAGCATTGCTGTTGTTACTGTGTACTGTCAAGTTGGAACTACCTCATAGTCGTTCCTACAATGGATTTTCAGTGGTAGTAAGCTGCGGAAGAGGAGATTGCCCATTTTTCTTCGATAGAGCAGATACTGGATTTGAAACCTCAAGCCTTTGGGATGACAGTGCAACTCCTTCCACTAAACCACCAGAGAATGTCATTCTTGGTAAAATAGAGGATCAATGAGAACAATGATGACCTTAAAGGAGATGGATTGACCCAGTAAGTGAAAATACGTTCAAGTATAAGAGCTATTATGAAGACAACACAGGATTGGTAGAGTTAGTTTCTGTTTGTACATGGTGTTTCTGTGAATGGAAAATGACTGCATAATACTAAACAAAAATAAGTGTGTATAACTTAGAATTAAAATACTATCTCTTAAAGGAAAACAGATTTCTTTTGCTAGATGATTGATCCCAGAGCTGGGATAAGTTGTTCTAGAAAACATAGACGTATACATGTGATATTGAGGGCTTACCAGTACATCATAGATGCCTGAAAAGTCTTCCACTGGTCAAATCTGACACAATTTGAGCACCTACCTAAATCCAGATAATAAGTTGTTGCTCTTCAAATAAAGTAATAATTCATACGAAGATATATAGGTGAGTTCTGGTATTCTGTATCCTAGTCTGTAGGAAGTAACAGTATTAACCCAAATGTCATGCCTCTCAGGTGGTTTGGGTCTTCCAGGGCCTCTTAGGAGTAAGATAGCAATCTTTTCCCATGAGATGTGTGGCCTTTACAAAACTAAGTGCACCAGCTGTGAGTCCATTCCAGATCAACAGTAAAGAGTTGTTTAGTTGAAGATATGTAGGTAGATAGCTAAATGTATGGTCATAAGGGAAAATATTCCCTAACAAAGAAACAATAAACACTGCAAGTAGAAAGAGTATGTATTTATTTATTGAGACAGTTGAGTAAACTTGAATAGGATTTGAGGGGTAGAGTGTAGTAATTTTCAGTGTTCCTCAGGTTGTTGACTATTCCAGGTAAAATATTTTTTAATTTAAAAAGTAAATGGATTAAACGATTATGACGATGGGTATCATGTCAGAGGAGTTCTTTTTTACAGTTGCTGCAATAAATGTAACTGTGTGACCATACTTTAAATTTTAAGGAAAAAAATCAGTTGACATTATTAAACCCAAACATGTTGAAATTGACAATCTGTCTAACTCTTTCAGGTATCCTTGAAATATTGGTGTAATTTTCAAAGCAAAGAATTGTTTTCTTGCTGATTAAAATGTTAGTAATCTATAAAAAGTCATCTATGTTTATGATTGAAATTATTAACGACTGCAATACACTCTGTATATTTGCAAGTGCCAATGAATATATTTATTCACTATTTTATGGCATTTGACTGTGTGTCTTATATAAAAATTATGGATAACATTGAGAAGAATAGGAATTCCAGAACATTTAATTGTGTGTATGTGAAAACTGTACGTTGACCATGAAGCTGGTGTCCAAACAACAAGGAAAAACTGGATGGTTCAAAATCAGGAAAGATATGCATACTTTTGTTGTATACTTTTCCATATCTTTTCAATCCATATACTGAAAAAATAATGAAAGAAGTTGGATTATATAAAGAAGAATAAGACATAAAGGTTGGAGAAAGACTTATCAACCACCTGCATTATGCAGATGACACAATGTTGCTTGCAGAAAATGAAGAATAGTTGAAACACTTATTGCAGAAGTTAAAAAACTACAGTATTGAAATATGAATTATAGTGTCAATATGAATAATAAGAAACAAAAATCCTCACCACTGGACCAATAGTCACCATTGTGATAAATGGAGAAAAGATTGAAGTTGTCTATAATTTAATGTTACTTGGATCTGTAATCAACACCCATAGCAACAGCAGTCAGGAAATCAAAAGACTTAATGAATTGGGAAAACCTACAGTCAAGGACCTCTCCAAAGAGTTAAAGAGCAAGAATGCTAGTTTAAGGACTAAGGTGTGCCTGCTATAAGCCATGGTATTTTTCAATTGCTTCCTATGCATCTAATAATTTGACAATGAATAAGGAAGACCAAAGAATAATTGCTGTGTTACAAGTGTGGTGTTGATGGAAAGCATTGAATATCGCATAGACCACCTAAAGAGCAAATCTGCTTTGGAGGAAGGGCAACTAGAGTGAGCCTTAGAGGCCTAATGGTGAGACTTGATCCTCTCACATACTTTGGGCTTACTGTCAGGAGAAGCTAGTTCTTGAAAACGATACCATGCTTGGCACAGTAGAGAGTCAGCAAAAGAGAGGATAATCTTCAATGAGATGAACCAACACAATGATTTTAACTATGGACACAAGTATGCTAGAGACTCTGAGAATGGTACAGGAGAGGTCAAGTTTCCAGTCTATTGCTGATAGAGTGGTTAGAGTCATAGTTGACTCAAGGACACTTAACAGCAAATAACCATTTGTAAATCAACTTATCACAAAAATTATTTGGAACAATAATTTCCTACAGCCAAGACATCTATTTGATTTGGCCATAAATATTAAAAAAGGCATGAAAGGTAATGGATTATTTCTGTCATCTTTATACCTCAATTAGATCAATTATGTAGAAATCAAGTAAGGTTCTATGCCAAATGACAAAACAAATTAAACATTTTAAAAATAGTCATAGCTACCAAATTATCTCCAATCATTAAGGTCCTATTTGAAGATGGGGGAGGGGGGAAGAATCTATGTGAGTCATTTTCTGAAAAGCCTGCAATCAACTATATGAACTATTTGAAAATGTTGCAATTTTAGGAAATTAGAAATGACATGAAACTCTCTGGTCACTTGCATTCTGACTTTCAAGTCATTCTCTATTTGGTTGAAATGATGCAAAAACCTAGATGAAATATTTTTATGCCTTTTGTAGTCTCAAATCATGTTGAGAGAATAGAGTTTTACCTCCATCGCCACAAAGTATAATATACTGGTACTTGATAATGCTATCACTTAGCTCTGAAATGGTTTCAGAATTATATTACAGTTTTATAGCTCTGTGAGAGGGTTGATTAATCTAAAATAATATGCAGGATATTACTGTGGGATAGGTTTACAACAATGGAAAAATATGGGGACTGAATGATTTTCTTATGTGCTTTTCTTTTTAAAGCAGAATGTCCTTCAAAGCTTCACATCGATGATGAAAGTCTTTATAAAGCTGGTACTGTTTCTCACACTCCACTAAATGACCCATTTTATCTTTGAAATTGATGTGAAAGCAAAATATTTATTGTATGTTGAATTCACTTTTCAAATTACCCTTTAAAAAGAAAAACAAAAGTGAGGAGAACGAGTGTGTTAGAGACTCAAGAAGTGCCCAAGTAAATCTAATTCATTTTACAAGGATCATTAAAGCCTTGCATCTCTGTCATGTCACAACAATTGCTGCAGGCCAGTGCTAAGGTGACAATCTAGAACACTGTACAACAGTTTGACTTTTTCAAAACATGTTCCCAGATAAAGAAAAATCATTTATCTAAAGTATAATTCATGGAAGAGCTGAAAACTTAAAGTCCTTTCCTTTACTCACAAAATATAAGAGCAGATTCTAATCTCGTAAATGCTGTGAATAATAACTGATCTCTCAAAATGTTCTAGTATATACACCTAGAACTGGTGGCACATCCTAAACTTCCAATTTATCTCACTATGTATATTGATATAATAATTACAAAATACAAATAGAAACCAATTTTGAAAGTTTTTAGGAAGAACAAGTTATTATCAACAGAAGGGTTTTATTCCCTGGATTTTTATATTCTGTAGATTATTACATTATTGGTTTTGTGTACTACGGGGTTGGAAATGACCAATAGCTAACGCTGCAGCGGATTTTCAGAGGCAGTAAATCATATCCTGTGCCATTTTCGTCCTCTCTGAAACACTCAATCCCCATTGCTGGAGTGACCGTATCAATCCGTCTCATTGGAGATCGTTCTCTCCTTCACCGATGCCCAATCTTTTCAAATATGGTGTCCCTCTGCTCTGGAAATCCTTGTATGTCTGAAGAGTTAAAGATGAAGCTTTGCCACCTTTGCCTCTAGCTCTCCAGCTGCACCTTCTCAGAAGCACATCTATTTGTTCTTTTGGAAGTCTATGGGGTACTCAGCTTTCTTCTCCAGCACCACAACTCAAAAGAATCAATTCTTTTTCTGTCGTAAGTACTGTCAAGTCCCTGTGACATGACATGTACCTGTCACATGGCTCATAGTAAACCCATGAGCAACAGATGGACACTTTGACCCATCCTTTGCTGTTCTTTCAATCTTCACCATGGTCATGCTGCAGTCAATGTGCCAATCTTCTCTTTCACTAGCATGATATCTTTTCCAAAAATAGGCACAATATGCCCAAAATATAAGAGATAAAACTTTATTATTCTTGCCTTGAAGTAGTACTCTGTTTGCACACTTCTTCCAAGACATATCTGCTTGTTCTTTCAATATTCTTGCCAGCATCGCAATTCAAAGACATCAATTCTTTGTTGGTATTCCTTATCCATTATAAAACTTTCACAAGAATAGGAAACAATTGAAAATATCATGACTACGTCAGACACGCCAGCCTTTAATCAGGCAGACCTGATCTACAGCACTTTCAATGGATCCTTGATGGCAGATTTTCCCAAGAAAATGTGGTTTTTGTTTGTTTGGGGTTTTTTAAAAATTTTTTTTGACTGCTGCAATCAGAGATACTGTTTGTGGGTTCAAGTAAATGAAATGGTCTACATCATCAATATTCTTTCCATGCACCAATTTATCTCCAGTGTAACAGTTTTACATTGTTTTTAGGTGTCTCTGAGTGAACGATGACTCATAATGACCTATGAAAACCTGCACTGTCTTGGATCATTATCGTGATCTCTGCTATGCTGTGCTCAGTCATTGTTGCAGTTACAATGTCAATCCATCTCCTTGAGAGTTACCCTTTCTTTCAGTGACCCTGTGTTTCTTTGAGTATGTTTTTGTTAGGCTAAGCTGTGTTAGGCAGATTACGTAATCTTGCTTGTCAAAAGTGAGAAGGCTCTGAAACTTTTGCTGCAGAAGGTCAAGGGTGAAGTTTTCAGTATAGAGTGCAGCTCAACATAAAAAAAGCAAAGACTCTCACCACTGGTCCAATTGGCAGCATCATATTAGATGGAGAAGAGTTTGAGATTGTTGACAACTTCATCTCACTAGGATCCACAATCAATACTCTTGGCATCAGTAGGCAGGAAATGAAAAGATTAATTGTATTGGGGAAGTCTGTTGTCAGGGGTCTCTCCAGAGTGCTGAAGAGAAGTGATGCCAGTCTATAGATGACTAGGGTGTGACTTATCCAGGCCATGGTCTTTGTAATTACTTGCTATGCATCAGAGCTGGACAATAACTAAATATGAAAGAAGAAGAATTGATGCCTACGAGTTGTGGTGCTGGAGAAGAGCACTGAACATACCATGGACTGCCAATAGAACAAACAGGTCTGTAACTAAGAAGGTGAAATCAGTTTGCTTCTTGGAGGCAAAGATTTTGAAACTCCATAGGATATATTTTGGGCATGTTGGCCAGTCTTTGTAGCAGGACATCATGCTTGGAAGGGTGGAGGGTCAGCACAGCAGAGGAAGACCCTTGATAAGATGGATTGACACAGCGACTGAAGTAATGACACCTACTGGAGTAGGTGTTCTGGAGATTGTGAGATTGGCTCAGGAGAGGGTAGGATTCAGAAGTGTTGTTGATAGGGCCACTATGAGTTAGAGTTGACTCGGTGGCACGTAACAACAAGGACAATTACAATATGTTATGGTGTTTTTGTTAGATGCTACCAAGTTGACTCTGACTCATAACAATCTTATGAACAACAGATCTGAACCTTGGCCCTTCCAATATTGTCCGCATGATTCCTGTCATGCTCAAAACCATTGTGATAATCCCTGTGCCAATCCACCTTCACCTCTGAGGATCTTTATCCCTCTCACTTGCGGTTTTGGCAAAGAGTATTCAATATACCCTGGACTGACAAAATAACAAATACATTTGATTTGAAAGAATTGCAGCTGACATTTTCCTTAGGGTCAAAGACGTTGAAACTTTATGTATGTTGTAAGGAGGTACCAGTCCTTGGAAAAGGACATTATGCTTGGAAAAATGAAGGGTCAGCGAAGGAAAAGATGCTCAATGACATGGATTGACAAAGTGAGTGTAATATAGGGATTAAATGCAATGGGTCTTGTGAGGACAGTGCAAAATTGGACTATGTTTTGACCTGTTAGTATAGGGTTGTTATAAATCAGAACTGATTTGATGGCACCTAACAATGACACCAATTTAAAAAAATTCTCTGTAGCACTAGAACTAATCTGAAAGCAAGAAAAGGAACTATGTAAAGGGTTTCCTCATATCATGGCACAATATGAGATGTCTTGCACCAAGATGATAAGCAATGTACTTCCCCATTGCCCCTAAGTCTCAGATTCCAGTTAAACTAAACAATGTACTTAGTGATATTTTATTGTTGATATGTGCTATCGAGTCACCTGCGACTCATAGCAACCCTATGTACAACAGCTCTAAACCCTGCTCTATCCCTTGCTAATCTTATTGTTTCCAACATGCCCATCCCCACTACCCCAGTGATTGAATCAATCCATCTTATCAAAGGTCTTCCTCCTGTGCTGTCCTTACACCCTCCTGAGCATATATCTAGTTTATATGCTGAACCGAGCTCCTTATCCAGCACAAGTATGTTAAAACATAAAGTGCAGGTAACAACAATCTTGCATATTCAAAGCGAATACTTTGGTGCCTGTAAATTGATCTGTGTTTTAACTGTCAGCAAGCAAAGAGCAAAAACGCTGCCTATATGAGGCTGCCCTCTGCTGGAGGGTATAAAGAAACGTCTCTATAGTGTGCTTGTTAATTAGGCACTCTGAAACCTGAAGAGTCATCAACAACCTGTGTTATGCAGAGGACACAACCCTGCTTGTTAAAACTGAGGAGGACCTGAAGCTCTTGCTGCAGAAGGTCAAGGACTGCAGCCTCCTATATGGATTGAAGCTCAACATCAAGAAAACAAAGCACTGGGCCAATTGGCAGCATCAGTATGGATGGTGAAGAGATTGAGATAGTTAACAGTTTTAGTTTGCTTGGCTCCACAATCAACACTCTTGATAACAGCAGCCAGGAAATCAAGAGAAGAATTGCATTGGGAAAGTCGGCTGTGAGGGGCCTCTCAAGAGTACTAAAGAGCAACGATGTCAGACTGGACACTAAGGTGCACCCGATCAGGGCTATAGTCTTCACAATTATGTGCTATGCATCAGAGAGATGGACAGTGAATAGGGTTGATAGAAAGAGAATTGATGCCTTTCAGCTGTGGTGCTGGAGAAGAGTGTTGAATATACCATGGATTGCTAGGAGAACAAACAGGTTTGTCCTGGAGAAGGTGAAGCTGGAATGCTCCTTGGAGTCAAGAATTCTGAAGCTTCGTCTGACATATTTTGGGCATGTTGCAAGGAGGGAATGGAGAGGGACATCATGTTTAGCAGAGTGGAGGGGCAGCGAAGGAGAGGAAGACCTTCGATGAAATGGATCGATTCTGTGACTGGAGCGGTGGGAATAAGTGTGTTTGAGATGGCTAGGTTGGCACAGGATAGAACAGCATTTAGAGCTCTTGTACATAGGGTTGCTATGAGTTGCAAATGACTCGATGGCACATAACAAAAACAACAAGCGTTGGTACGTTTCACATCTGAGTTGTGGTGTGAAAAACACTGCTTCATGCTTATATCTAGAGTGCCACAAGAGAAAAGTGAGGTTTATCAGGTTGATCGATAGGATTTTGGTGTTTCCCCCAAATACAGACTTACTTGTTATTGTTAGGTGCTTTGAGTTGACTATGAGTTACAGTGACTCTATGAACATTGGATCTGAACTCTGCCCTATATTGTGTCATCCCCATCATCTCTTATATAATTGGGAATTGGGGCCATTGTTAACAGTCACTGTGTCAATACATCTTATTAAACGTCTTCCTCTCTTTCATTGATCTTCCACCTTTGAAAGCATGATTTTTATTTATTTAATTTTTTTTTGGACTGGCCCTATCTGACAACATTGCTAAAATATGCGGGATGAAACTTCACTATTGTCTCCCCGAATAAACACTCTGGCTGCATTTTCTCCAAGATGTTTTTGCTCTCTTGAAAGTCCATGGGATATTTAGTGCTCTTTTTTTAAAACACTACAACTTAGAGGCATCCATTCTTTTTCTGTCATCCTTAGTCATTGTCAACCTGTCAGATACAAAGCAAGTGATTGAAGAAAACATGGCTTCAATCAGATGCACCTTACTCTTTAAACCGACATCCTTAGTACCTTAGAGTGGTCTTTGACATCAGATTTACCTGATACAATAGGTTCTTGGTTTGCTTTTTTAAAAAAAATTTCTTAACTGCTGGTCCCAAGAGTGTTGATAGTGGATCTAAACAAGATAAAATCATTGAAAACTTCATTCTCCTTTCCAACTATCATGTCTTAGCATATTGGCCCAGTGGTGAGGATTTTTTTTTTCTTTTTAATGTAGAGATAAAATTTATATTGAAGACTGTAGTGCATTCAAAATACTGATTGGTTAAATATTATACACTATTCAATCAAAAATTTATTATTTATCATAACGCATTCCTATAGTTATAACAGAAAAAACCATTTTTAAGGTTTTTGAAGTATTGTTTTACACACGAAGTTCACATACTTTGTGTTTCATTCATATATATTTTGCTTCACACATTCCTCCATTCACATTGCATTTCATACACTCATTCATATATACTGTGTCTTATAAATACCATTGATCTCTGCCTGTCATTATCCCATCTTTTCGGGTCCTATTGGATCTTCCCCATTTCTTCACACCTCATGCCTCACCTAGCACTAGAGTTCTGCTATTTTACTGATTTACTCTCCTCCTTGTTTTCTGCCCCTTTGCCTCCCTCCTCTTCCTCATACGGTCTTCTAGACACATCTTAATAATTATCCCTCTATTTTATCATAATTGCCTTATGTAGTATTTGTCCTTATGAGACTAAGTTTTCTCAATATAATACTCTTTACCTTCTCCATGTTATATTTTATGAAATTGTTTCTCCTTAGTGCTGCACAATATTCCATTTGGTGAATGTTCCACAATTTTCAATCCATTTGTTTGTTAATGGGCATTTGGCTGTTTCCAAATTTTTGTTACGGTGAATATAGGGATACAGTTCTCTGTTTGTGTCTCAGCTCTGTTTTCCTTGGTGTAGTATATTCCTAGCAGTGCAGTAGCTAGATCATATCAGACCATTATGTTTAACTTTTTGAGGAAATAACAAATTACCTTCCACAGTGGCTGTATCATTTTACAGTTCTACCAGCAATGCATGAGGGTTCCAATTCTCCCACATCCTCTCCAACATTTATTTCTTGCTGTCCTGTTAAAATTTGCTACTGCTTCTGGGATGAGATGGTATCTTATTTTTCCTTTAATTTGCCTCTCTTTGATTGTCAGTGATTTTAAGCATTTCTTCATGTGTCTGTTAGCCATCTGAATGTCTTCTTATATCATGAATCTTTCCATGTCTTTTTCCATTCTGTAATGGGGATGTTAGTCTTTCTCTTTTGGAGGCCCTATGTTGCTGTTGTTATGTGCTATTGAGTTGCCTGTGACTCATAGTGACCATGTGTACAACAACCCTAAACCCTCTCTATCCTATGCTGTTGTTATTATGTGCCATCAAGTGGACTATGACTCATAGCAACTCTATGTACAACAGCCGTAAACTTGCTTTATCTTGTGCCAGTTTCACTGTCTCAGACACACCCACCCCTATTACCCCAGTCACTGGATCAAGCCACCTCGTAGAGGGTCTTCCTCTATAGTATTCAGTAAATTTTCATTATAACAACTTTGTCTGAAATATCATTGCCAAATGTTTTTCACCAGTCTTAGGAAAACCTCATTCTTTTTAAGTTCAATTTAGACATATTAATATTCTTTCAAAGTTGACCCTCTGAGCTTATTTATTTTTTAAATCATCTATGTGCAGAGGCCTCTCCAAAGTACTAAGGAGCAAGGATGTCAATTTAAAGACTAAGGTGCATCTTAGCCAAACTGTGAAATTTTCAATTACTTGCCATGCATATTAAAGTTGGATATTGACTAAGGATTACTGAAGAAGGATTGATTCTGTATAGCAGTGGTGTTAGAGAAGAGTACTGAATATTTCATGGAGTGAGAAAGAATGAATAATTTTGTCTTTAAATAGTGTAGCTAAAGTGCCCCGTAGAGGCAATGATGGTGAAACTTTGTCTCACATACTTTGGATATGTTGTTCTTAGAAATAATGCACACCCATGTTTATCATGGCTTTGTCTACAATAGCAAGGAGTTGGAAACAACCTAAGTGCCCATCAACAAATGAATGACTAAAGAAGCTGTAGTATATTCACACAATAGAATACTATGCTGCATTAAAAAACAAGGACCTGATGCAATATTATTCAAAATGGGTGACCCTGGAGGACATTATGCTGAGTGAAGTATCTCAAGTCACAAAAGGACAAATACTGCATGGTGCCACTGTTGTAAAACAGAACGGACATCGGGCTTGGTGGAGACTGAGAAAGATGGGTTCAATAATGTATACTGCATTGAAACAGATGAGGGAGAAAACTGTTTAAAAGGGATATGTGATTAGGTATTTTTATCATGACAGGAGTCCAGAGCAGAGGCTGCATAGTGGAATGGACCTGGGGGGAGGGATTATAAAACAACGAAAGAATTTTCCTTTTATTTTCCAAGAGGGTAGTGAACTAGGGGAGAGGGTTGGAAGGGGAGAAAAATGCAACAATGAATGAATGGAAATCCAAAGTCTCTGCAAATTTTTGTTGAAATTAATAATAAATTAAAAAAACACAATAGTTAAGAATATTTGGTTTTTAGTATAAAAAACAAGTAACAACAAGAAGTATAAAAGAAGGTCCTTGTTAACTGGAGATTAGTCTTCTACAGATTCAATGAAAATGTCACTTCAGAAGTACTCCACACTGCTCAGACACGTTGCTTTCCATTTGCTTTAAACACAAAATCTGGTTCTTATTAACAGCACGAGAACCCACTGCTCCTAAAACCAGAAAATTCTGAGAAAAGACAGAAAGTGTAATAGTCAACAACTGTATCTCTTGACAATTTATCAAATCCTTTCATATCTTCCTTTTTAAAAAATTCAGTCTTCTTAACAACCATATGATAGTACTATTAAATTATAACCAAACTAAACCCATTGCCACAGTCTGAATCAATCATGTCATAACGATGACTATGATATTTTGTGATATTATTTTTACCTCCATTTTAAGCTTAAGAAAACAGACTCAGGAGAGTGAGAAACTTGTCAAGGATTGCTAAAACTTAAACTGAGTCTCAACTCAATTTCTTGCAATTGTAAGTCTTCTGAGCCTTTATGTAAGCACATAAATGAAGATATTAATTATTGAAAAAAAAGAAATAGACACAGTACTTGGAAAGGTTGGAAGGTCAACAGAGACGAGTAAGATCCTTAACAAGGTGGATCAGTATAATGACTATATCAACTGTCTCAAGTATTTCAGAGATGAAGATGACACAGGCTAAGGCACAGTCCAGATCTGTTATCCATAGGCTTGTTATGAGACATAGTCAAGTAGATGGCATCTAACAACAATAATGTGCACTGGATGCTGAAGAAATAATTCACCATATGAAGAATGTGGCATCAGGATTGAAGGAAGACTTATCAACAACCTGCGTTATATGAATCATACAACATTACTTGGAGAAAGTGAAGAACTTACTGTAAAACCTCAGACTTCAATATGGGTTACAACCCAACATAAAGAAAACAGAAATCCTCACCACTGAACCACTGGTAATTGACTCTGCAATGAATTTCAGAAACTGTAAATTGCACAAGAGACTTCCTACCTTTCTCCTGTAGAGCAGCTGGTGGATTCCAGCCACCTGCCTTTGCACTGGCAATAAAACTCTTTAACAGTGTTTTCAATTACAGTAATCTTTGGAATCAATTCCCTACTCATGTTATATTTCAAATGTCACTACATTTGTAATTGCACACACACACACACACACACACACAGAATTTTATTCTTAGCTATTCTTTTGTGCTGTTAAGTAAGAACCAACCCATAGAAGTTTTCAACCCGTAGCAGGTTTTTAGAGGCATTAATTCTCATGGGAGGAGATTGCCCATCCTTCCGTGGATTTAAATCAGGTGCTTTGAATTGTATGTCTTTGAGATTGCAGCATGGCTTCTTACTAGGCCACCAAAGCTCACTGCATGGATTAAAATCAATACAAATATGTCCCAGCAATGTATCTTTTCTCCATATCTTTCTAATCTATATGCTTAATAAATAATTCATGGAGACCAATTTGACAAAAAGTGACAAAAATTCTTACCATTAGATCAATAGGCAACATTATGATAGATGGAGGAAAGATAGATACTGTCATCAACTTCATTTTACCAGTAGTCAGGAGATCTAGGGATGCATGGCAGTGGGAAAGTCTGCGGTAAAGAACGTCTCCAAATTACTGAGGAGCAAACATGTTAATTTGAAGACTAAGATGCACATGACTCAGGCCATGGAATTTTCAGTCACTTCTTATATATATGAGAGCTGGACAATGAATAAGGATGACAGAAGAAGAATTCATGCCTTTAATTGGTATTCAAAAAAGACTACCAAAAGAATAATCAGATATGTCTTGGAGAAAGTGCAGCCTGAGTGCTCCTTGTTGGCAAAGATGACAACCCTTTGACTCATTTACTTTGGGCATGTTGATGGGAGAGGATATTCCTCAGAAGGCCATTATACTTGGAAAGATGGAAGGTCAGGAAAAGATCTGAAGACCCTCAGCCTGATGGATTGACACAATGACTATTGCAAAGAGTTCAAGTGTGTCAGATATGTTAAGGATGACCCAGAATAGACCAAGTTTCAGTTCTATTGTTCACAAGGTCACATGAGTTGAACTAGACTTGGTGGCATCTAACAACATCAACATGGGTGCTGATATACTAATTAAATTCTAGGCTACTAAATAAAAAGTTAATTGTTTGGATACATCACTGGAAGTACAACGTTATCTTCAAAAAACATGGTAGCTTGGGAAATCTATGGGGCAATGCTTCCATACCCAGCAGAGTTGATAGGCGTTAGAATCTATTTGATGACAATTTATTTTAAATAAACAAAGTAAAATATTCACATTGATATTGAATGGAAAGCATATATTTTCCAAATACTGCAGGCATTATAGTGGCTAAAATAAAATCTCCATTTGTTTAAAGAGCAGAGCTTCACTGGGATATTCTTAAGCCCAGAGAATCCAGGGCACAGAGAGAACTATACACCTACATGTCCAAGCAATTTGTAAGGTTTATAAGCTGAAATTATTAGTCACGCATTCCTGGGATTCACAAGAATGTTTTTGCTTTTGAGGTTTCTGCCAAATCTCAGTGTGTCGCCATGACAACCTCTGTATTCATCCTTAGGTATGCACTGGTATCACATTTTACCAATTGAAGAAACCACATGATTCCTCTGGGTAACTGCTTAAATTATCACCCTTTAAAATGGTGACAATTACAAAATTTTCACTTCACTGTGTATTAAGGTATCAGGCAGCTCCCACGGCAGAATAAAGTGATAATTTTTGTAATTATCTATCTACAAAGTAACATGCAATACCTTACAACTAGGAGCTATTAAATTCTTAGTTGTGAATAATAAAAAAAAAATAAGACTTTTAAAAAACTTTCTCCTTTTTGGTTTCTGAGTTTTCACTTTGACTCTGTGTGTGACTCACAATTTAGTTGAAAAAGGAAGTGAAAGAATAGGATGGCTAATGCATCTGACCCTCCAGAAAGAACATGACAACACATTTTCACACTGGATCTGGGGATTTCAAATTAAAAGGACTAGTTCAAAAGGAAAGGGGATAAAGCGGTAGGGTATTTTCTTTTTAAATTTAAGTGTTGATCTTTTTATCCTTCAATTTTTTAGGTCTCATCTCTTCACTGAAAAGGGATACTAATTTACAGAGATAAAAACGAATGCTTTGTTATTTGGGGTGTTTTGTGTTTGTTTTGGTCATACTAATTCAGTACATCAGAAAACTAACATCTTATTTGGGCTTTTTAAAGGAAAATAAACAACCCACCAACACACATATTTGTTGTTGTTGTATGTCATCGGGTCATCTGGGACTCACAGAGACCCTATGCACAATAGCTCTGAACCCTGCCCTATCCTGAGCCAGTCTCACTGACTCCAACACACCTATTTTCATTGCCCTAGATACCGTGTCAATGTATCTCATTAGGAGTCTTCCTTTCCTGTGCTGTTCCTACACCCTTCTAAGTCTTTTCTTTCTCCAATGACTTGTCCCTCCCTGCCACATGCCCCAAATATGTTTCTCCAAGAAGAAACTTGGTTTCACTCTCTCCAAGATTGTCATCTTTATTATCCTGATGGTCCATAGTATGTTCAGTACTCTTCTCCGGCACCATATCTCAAAAACATCAATTCTTCTAATGTAATCTTTAGTTATTTCCCAACTCTCTGATGTATTGCAAGTAATTGCAAAGATCATGGCATGGATTGGTGCACCTTATTTTCTATATGGACATCATTGCCCCTTAGCCCTTTGGAGAGGCCCCTGACAGCAGATTTCCCCATTGCAACTAGTCTTGATTTCCTGACTGCTGGTGCCAAGAGTATTGATTGTGGAGCTGAACAAGCTGAAATTGTTAACCACCTCACTCTCTTCTCCATCCATCATGGTGTCGCCAATTGGTCCAGTGGTGAGAATCTTTGTTTTCTTGATGTTGAGCTTCAATCCATTTTGGAGACTACAATCCTTGACCTTCTGCAGAAAGCACTTCATGCCTTCTTCAGTTTCAGCAAGCAAGGTTGCATGTTCCTCATGATTATATATTTTTTTAAAATACTTCTTTGGGATTGAAATATAAAAATATCTTACTATTTTATGCTAATGATTACCTTGTGTTATATATAATTAGTTTTTACTTTCTTTTGAGATGTTCATTGTGGTGTTTTGCGTATTGCTGTGATCCTGGAAGCTAGGTTAGAAACAAAGACATGTTGATCCACTGCTGCAGATATAGGCTAGTGGAACATTATGTGGTATAGTGCCAGAAGATGAACCTGAAGATTGGAATGTACTCAACATATGATTAAAGAATCAGAGTAGAATCCACCTTGATGGCTTTAATGGAATAAAGCTCTCAGGTTTCATTTGTTTCATTGTGTCACCATTTAAAATCAGAAGAAACAGCTGCATATATCCACTAGTGATCTATGCCTTACAAAGCAGCCTATTAACACCTACTATTCAAATTGAAAAACCCATAAAGAGGAAGAAACTTAAGATTTTCACCAACATCTGCCATCTGAAACTAAATAAATATGCAATTAAAATGCATGGGTAATTACTGTTGGTTGGACTATAAAAGTTGAAAACAGAAAGGATCTGCCGATAGTAAAAATAGGCTTGGTGACTGAAACAATGACAGGGATTATATGAGATAATTTCACACTACTTTTTTCTTAAACATGAATGGCAGCAATACAGCCTAGATTTGTCAGATGGAATTAACAGGATATGCATTTGTGTATATTGCATTTGTGGCATGAAATAATGGAAAAGTGTGATATCATTAGTTCGAACAAGTCTAGCTTCTAATGGCAGAACTGATCAGTTGCTGATATACAAGTTCAATTTGAACCTGAATAAAATGAAAGCAAGTCCATGAGAGAAAGTGTAGTATATCAAAACTGTTGCCCCTAGGAATTATTTTAGATTCTAGGGATCATTTTGATGGGAAAATCTGCTGTTAGGGGCCTCTCCAAAGTACTGAAGAGCAATGGTGTCTGGAGACTAAGGTGTGTCTGATACAGGCCATGGTCTTTGCAATCACTTGTTATGCATCAGAGAGTTGGACAATGACTAGGGAGGATAGAAGGAGAATTGATGCCTTTGAGCTGTGGTATTGGAGAACAGTATTGAGGGCACCATGGACTGTTAGGAAAACAAACAGATTTATCCTGGAGAGGTTTAAACCGCAAAGTTCCTTGGAGGCAAGGATTCTGAGGCTCCATCTAACATACTGTAGACATTTTGTAAGGAGGGACCGTTCCTTGGAGAGGGACATCATGCTTAGGAGGGTGGAGGGACAGCGCAGGAGGGGAAGGCCCTCTATGAGGTGGATTGATTCAGTGATTGGGGTAATCAAGATGACTGTATCAGAGACAGTGACTGGCACAGGACAGAGCAGAGTTTAGGGCTGTTGTAAATAGGGTGGCTATGAGTTGCAAGTGGCTCGACGGCACATAGTAACAACAACAACAACAGAGGTCATTTAAGAATATACACACCCTGCATATTAATGGCCAAAGACCAGCGAACTGTGTGATAATATTAAGTACATTAAAGAGTTAAGAAAGACCTCAGTAACAATAGCAATGTTCAGCTGGGCAACAAAAAACAAATACTGGTGATACTGTGGAGAGATTGGAACTCTTTTTCACTGCTTATGGGAACCACTATGGAAGGCATTTTGGCACTTTCTCAAAAAGTTGAAAATAGAAATACCGTTTGACTCAGCAATTGCACTACTTGAAATACACCTTAAAGAAACTCGAGCTGTGACTCAAACAGATGTATGCACATTCATGTTTATTGCTGTGTTATTCACAACAGAAAACAAATAAAAGCAGGCCAAGTGCCCATCAACAAATAAATTGATAGAAAAGCTGTGGTACATTCACACAATGGAATATTACATAATATAAGCTTTGAAGAAGGAGTGGCATCCACTTCCATAATAGCTTGCCTCGGGAAACCCTATGAACCTGGAGAGAGGATGAAAGGCACCCAAGCGTCGAGGACTCTCCTTCATAGGGTCGCTATGAGTCGCCTGCAACTCGACGGCACTTAACAACAATAACAACAATACATGGGTGAGCCTGGAAGACATTATGGTGAATAAAATATCTCAGTCACAAAACTTTACTGTTGTAAAGTAGAATTGACATGAGGCTTTGGGGGGAGAATAAGACAAGAGTGGACAGATAATGAGCATAGCATTGGAACAGATGAGCGGAAGAAATGTCTGAGAGGAATATAAAATTAGACATTACATATATGACAACAATCTGAAATAAGAGGTGCATTGCAAAGTGGAATGCGGAATGGAGAAGGGAGAGGAAGGGAGGGAAATGTGCAACCATGAATGAATAAAAATCCAGCCTTTCTATAAACTTTCGTTCAAATCACAATTAAGAAATAAAATAAATATTTTTAAAAGTTTATAAAAAATGAAAGACCAAAACAGATGTTAGAAGAGATTCATAGTTGCTCTTGTATGTAGAATAGCTAAAGTGAACTGAACAAATCATAAAGTAGAGGTGCTGAAAATATTTCAAAGGGTGGTCTAAGAAAGAATGTGTGACAATTATATGTGCAAGAATCTAGAGTTGTAAAACTCGATATAGTTTCTTCAACCTAAAGTACTCAAAGAAAACAATTCAAGCCTCTGGTTGCAATATCAAAGGATTCTTCTATGAGCAAAATGCTGAATGATGCAATAAGTAGCAAAAGAAGATGACAGAAATACAATTTGTACCAAAAAGAAGGTGCTGATGCTTACTCATTTCAGGAGACAGTAATGAAGAATGAATAACCCAGGAGGAAAAGATCAAGCTGCACTGAAAACCCTGTTTAAAATCAAGCCTTCGGGAATTGATGGAATACCAGTTAAGATGTTTATGACATGAATACAATACTGCAAGATTGGAAGAGCTCACTTGTCTACGTCAAGAAGTTTGGAAGAAAGGAAGCTAGTCAACAACTGAAAGAGGTCCATACCTTTGTCCATTGCAAAAAAAGTTAATCTATCACAATGTGAAAATTATCAAACAAAAACATTAATCGCATTTTGTTGTTGTTGTTAGTTGTCATCAAGTTGAGTATGACTCATAGTGACCCTATGAACAAAGGATCTGAACCTACTCCTGTCCTGCGCCATCCTCACACCTCCTGACACATAAGAGCCCGGTGCAGCAGTACTTTGTCAATCCATCTGGCTGAGGGTCTTCCTCTCCTCCACTAACCCTCCACCCTTCCCAACATCATGTTCTCCTCCAAGGAATAGAATCTCCTAGCAATACGTCCAAAGTGTGTGAGGTGAAGCCTCGTCATTCTTGCCTCAGTACTCCAACTGCATCCTCTGCAAGACATATCTGTTCCTTCTCTTGGCCATCTATGGGATGATCAGTGCTCTTCTCCAACAGCATAGCTCAAAGGCATCAATTCTTTACCTTCATCCTTGTTCATTGTCCAGATCTTGGATGCATAGCTAGTAATTGGAAAGACTATGGCCTGCATCAGACACATCTTAGTCCTCAAATTGACATCACTCCTCCTCAATAAATTGGAGAGGTCCCTAACTGCAGATTTTCCCAGTGCAATATATATGTAATATATATGTATTTATGTTAATCTCATACACATGTGAAATTTTGCTGAAGATAACGAATTAAAGTGTAATTGCCACAGTAAAGCAGAACACTATCACAAATTCAAGTTGGATTCAGAAAAGGATGTGGAGTACAGAATATTATTGTGGATGTTAGCGATATCTTGACTGAAAACAGAAAATACTAGGAAGTCCTTAAAACTTGTGTTTTGTGGATTATGTAGAGACATTTGATGGTGTTACTTATCTAAAACAGATTTTTGATAGCATAGAGAAGAATGTTAGTGTGAGGAGCCTTGGTGTCATAGTCTGCAGGAAGTTGAATTGTTAATCCAAAGGCAGTGCTTCCTTGGCGCTATGTTTGCCTGAGGAGCTCTATGGGATAAAGATAGGCAAACTCCCTTATGTTGTGTGATTTACAACCTTTGAAAAACTTGCTGGGGAGCCAACTGTGAGTTAGCTCTGACTCAGAGCACTGAACTGAGTTGACGGTAATATAAACAGCCCTGATGTTGTAAGACTTTGGCTTCTAACTGACAGATTGCTGGTTTGAACTTAACAGCTACTCTAAGGGTAAACAATGTGGCAGTTTGCATCTGTAAGGATTCAAAACTCAAAAACATGAAAACTAATGGTTATTAAATCCGGATCAATTCCTAGCTGATTCCTAGCATGTTTCCAAGGATTTCCAAGGAATAATCTTTGCATGAAAATTAAAGAATTCTTGAGCAATTAGAGACAATGGTCTTTTCAACCATTAAAACTTTAATTTAAGCACAGATCTAAAAATGTACTGCAATCTAATGCACATTTTATGTGTTAGCACCAAGCGTGTAACATTTATTATTACAAACAAGAACAGAAAAGGAGAAAAGGAAATATAGTGTCATAAAAGTCAAGGTAGAAATAATTTCATATTTTATAGAGAATTTATGTAAGATCAAAACTGAAAGGAGTTAATGAATTTTGTCCGACTGTTATTGATGTTTTTAGCAGAAAGTAATAGGATTTATTTGAATTCACAGATTCTAGGTGGCCTAGTGGTAGGAAGCTCCATTACAATTCTTAAGGTATGCAGTTCAAATCCACTTCCTTCTCCGTGGGAGAAGGATGGGCCATCTCCTTCTGTGTGATTAACTGTCTCTGAAAAAGCTGGCAGAGGGTCAGTTATGGGTTAGTTCTGATTTGATCATTTGCAACAATGACAAAAATTGACTTTAGGGAGGTCTGGTGGTTTAGTGCTAAGGAATTTTGTCACTAGCTGTGAAGTTCATCTTTCAACATCTGAATCTGACCTGATCATGTGGATGGGTGGGACTATGCATATTGGCCTAACCAGAGGGGATTGGCTGTCTAACCATTTCATAAGGGAATCTCAACAATCTAAAAAGAGATTGGCTTGTCTTACCAATAAATTGAATAGCTCTAGCTATAGAATTAGATCTTCCCCTGTCATTGAAGAAAAGCAAAGGAGTGTAGGATTTTTTTTTTTTTTTACACTTACAGCAGCAAGACCCATGGCTGAACTGGATACCTGACCTGAGATAGGACCTTGGTGGTGTGAGGAGAACCAATACTGATAAGACTGAGAACTTTGTTGAACAACTGAGGGTTGTTGTTGTTGTTATGTGCCGTCGAGTCGTTTCCGACTCATAGCGACCCTATGCACAACAGCCCTAAACCCTGCTCTGTCCTGCGCAAACCGCACCGCCTCTGACACACCCATCCCGATTACCCCAGTCACTGAATCAATCCATCTCATAGAGGGTCTTCCCCTCCTGCGTTGTCCCTCAACCCTCCCAAGCATGATGTCCCTCTCCAAGGACCCGTCCCTCCTGGCAACATGTCCAAAGTATGTCAGACGAAGCCCCAGAATCCTTGCCTCCAAGGAGTAGCTTGGTTTAATCCTCTCCAAGATAAATCTGTTTGTTTTCCTGGCAGTCCATGGTACATTCAGTACCCTTCTCCAGCACCACAGCTCAAAAGCATCCACTCTCCTTCTGTCCTCCCTAGTCATTGTCCAACTCTCTGATGCATAACAAGCGATTGCAAATACCATGGCCTGTATCAGGCGCACCTTAGTCTCCAGAGAGACACTGTTGCTCCTGAGTACCTTAGAGAGGTCCCTAACAGCAGACTTTCCCATCGCGATATGCTTTTTGATTTCCTGACTGCTGGTGCCAAGAGTGTTGACTGTGGAGCCAAGCAAACTGAAGCTGTGAACACTCTCAATCTCTTCGTCATCCATCCTGATGCTGCCAATTGGTCCAATGGTGAGAATCTTAGTAGGACTGAGAATTTGAGAACCCTGGATGAAAGCCAACATATGCCTATAAACAAAACTTGGAAGCTAACAGGAAGTAGGAAAGAAAGATAAATAGAAAAGGGAACACAGAGAAAAATCTGATCACATTAAAGGGATTACAACCAATATCACCAAAACAAAAGGTGAATGAATTCTTGAATGGAAAGTTAATTTGCAATACAAACTTTAATTCAAACAACGAATGATTTTTAATATTAATGGACACAGAAGTGTGTGTGTGTGTGTGTGTGTGTGTGTGTGTTTTAGAGCACACAGAGCATTAGAACAAGGGGTGGGGGTATAGTGTAAAAACCTAAGAGTACTTTGTTTTGTCTTTGAAGTATTACTTCTGGGATTACTTTAAAAGCATGCTGATTTTTTTACCACTGCTGTGATCACAGAGTATTAGATTTTTCTTTCTTCTTTCTGCCATTTACTCTCCTGCATAAGTAACACTTTCTGCAATTACGTCTATCCTGTGTATTAAACAATGTGTCAAAACTTGACCATATGAGGCTGTTGTTGCTGCTGGGAGTATAGAATCAGGTCTGATTCATGCAGACTATACAGTAGGATGAACTACAGGTCTTGTCCCATCCCCATCCTCTCTACTGTGTTTAAGCCCATTGACGTAGTCATCGTGTCAATCCATCTGGTTGAAGAAAACCCTCTTTTTTCTGTTGGCCCTTGCCTGGGATTGTCCCTTACTGAAAATATCCCTGGAGTATGTGAGAGAAAATCTCTCTGGGCTGCCTCCAAGGGGCATTCTGGCTACACATCCTCCAAGACAGGTTTGCCTGTTCTTTTGACAATTCTTAATATATTAAAAGCTATTTTAATATATTAAAAAATGTAAATTCTTCTTTAGTTTTCTTTGTACATTGTCTAACTTTGATCATACAGGAAATATTTTCCTTTACATTCTTTATCTGTTTTCTTACTGTTGGGTTTTCTCATATTCCATCTTTGAGATTTTCTGTCCCCTAAAGTGTGCATTCTAGGTATTGATTAAATATTTACTTCTTCTTTCCTTATCTATTCTCTATGAAAATTTATCAACTGAGATTTATTCTATTCTTCATGTTCTGTGCTCACAATGCCCTTTGTAGCTACTTGATAATATTGTTTAAAATTATTTTCAAAGGTTATGTACAAGATAATTTTTTATATAAATATAACTATACCATGAAATAATTTCCAGTTCAACAATTGAGTCTTCTGTAAGGATAGAAGTTTGATATTCTATGAACAAATAAGTTTCCATAGGATTAGGGAAGACTGCTGTCGTTTGCAAAATGTAATTTTTGAAAATTGTATAGTGTTAAGGACTTCACAGATAATAAACTTCACTAATTTATGTTTGCTTTTCATAGGATTACAGCATTGTTCAGATGATAATTACTAGATTTTTAAGTTAATACTGAAAATAAGAATAAAACTTTATATAATATACTTATAGACTAAACCCAATATTTTATGTTGGACAAAAAATATTATTTGGTCTAGATCCCCTTAATCCAATGTATTCTTATATTTTAGGATTTATTTATGAACATTTGAAGGCTTTCTTAGCATAACTAACTGTGGGAAGAATTTTCAGAAACTAGTAAAGAAGTGGATGTAAAAATTCCTAGCATAATTTTCTTTACAATTAGAAAGACATTACGTAGGAAAAGTTGAGAGGTAAAGATAACTATATAAATGCATAAAATGTAGCAATGAGTTATAATAATTTCTAATCTGAAATCCTTTAAAAAGGAGAAAGTTGAAATTATTTTTGAAGACTAGGATTTTTGAGTTAGAATTTGTGTACTAAGATTTCCACTTTCAAGCTTTGTGAACTTGGATTAATTACATAATATTAGTACAATGTCAAGGAAGCGCAATACTGTTATAAAAAATCAAAACCTACAGTCAACTTTTAATGACTATATTTTTTGAAGAGACAGGAATATTTCTTAAACCATTACCTTTCATTTGTCACTAAATGAGAAAATCATAATGAAATTGAAAAACCATCCAGATAGTTTGACCACTGTGCTACCAAGGCTCCTTGTAATGAATTAAGGTAAAAGAATCCGTTTGAACCAAAAACTTAAGCTTTGTATTCTCTGCTTATATGAATAAAATGATTTCTCTATCTCAATGCTGGAAGAAGACCTACCTTTTATCATAGAAACTTCAAAATCCCTAAATTCAACTACTATTCCAGGAATGCAATACATGCAAGTGGGTACAGTGAGGTAGATCAGGGTGCATCCCAAGTTAGTATTTTCCTTTTAATAAATACCGAGTTAATTTAAAAAAAATCATTGCTCCTGATGCTGCATGGTATTCCATCATGTACCGTAATTTCTCAATCCATTCGATTGTGGTCTGACATTTGGGCTGTTTCCATATTCTTATGATAGTGAATAATGCTGCTATGAACATTGTTGTACAAGCCTCCACTTGTACCTTTGTTCTCATTCCCTCAAGGTTTATTCCAAGCAGTGGAATAGCTGGGTCATATGGAATATCAATGTTCAATTTTTTGAGGAAGTGCCAAACTGCCTTCCAGAAAGGTTGTACCATTTTACAATTGCACCAACAATGTGTAAGAATTCCTATCTTGCCACATCCTCTGTAACATTTATTATTTGTTGTCCTTTTAAGTTTTGCAACTGCTACTGAGGTGAGATAGTATCTCATTGTGGTTTTGATTTACATCTCTCTTACTGCCACTGATTTTGAGCATTTCTTCATGTGTCTGTTGGCTATCTGAGGATCTTCCTCTATGAAAATTCTTTCCATGTCTTTGCCCATTTTATAATTATCAGTCTTTTTCTTGGCGAGGCTCTGTAGGATTCTGTAAACTTTTGATATGAAACCATTGTGCAAAGATTTTGTAAATCACTACCTAACTTGGGAGGGACTGGAGAGCATTGTGCTAAGTGGATTAACTCAGTCCCCTAAGGATGAATACTGTATAAGACCATTATTATAGAAGGAGTTTGAAGATCCAAGTGGGGGAGGGTAGGAGCAGAGGAATGAAGATAGGTGGGGTGGGCAGGGGAGCATGCTAATCATAGAGTTGCACAATTTGATGGGTGGAGGGGGGTGGATAAAGGAAATTGGAAAGATTTGGTGTGAAAAACAATGTATACAAAATTTGTATATGAACCAGTATAAATAAAAAAAATTAAAAATAAAATGATAATATTTGGGGGAAAATAAACCCCAACTGAGGCAGTGAATGGAGAAATCTTGGCAGTTACAGTCTTAGAGGTACAGTTTTCCACTCAACCCACCAATTCAGTGCAGTCCAACAACGACCATTGTTCTCCAGAGGTCTTAAAATCTTAGCTCATCAAAACCCACGCCCTTGATTGATTGCTATTGCCATTGCCAGATTGCTATTGTTAAGTGCTATCAAGTTGACTAAGACTCAAAGCAATACTATAAACAATGGCTCTGATCCTTACTCTATCCTGAGCCAACCTCACCTCCTCTGACACACCAGTTGCTTATTAATGATTTGGTTACATGACAAACCTGTGTTATTAAAATAGAACAGTGTTCCACAAGATTTTCAGGACTGTAACCTTTGGAAGTAGATTTCCAGGTCTTTGTTCAAGGACCTTTGGGTAGGCTTGAATTATTAACCTTTTGGTTAGTAGTTGTGTCCTTATTCATTTGTGCAGCCTTAGAGCATAAGTTCTCTGGACTGGTGACTAGGAAAACAAAATAAAATTTGTTCCTTTGGTTTCATTTCTACAGAGACTCCATGATATGCTAATCATGTTCTTCCTATAAAAGACAGTTTTTCTTAGTTTTTACTTTCTTCTTTCTTTGACCCACACTTAATGTAGTTATTTCTGTGCTAGTTCAAGTAGTGGCATGACTCAATTCGTACACTGAGTCCACAAGTTCATTTCCAACTAGTATATATTCAAGATGGTGCATGTGTAGATTTCATTCTAAAAATAAGAGGCAAAATCCTTAGGAATGTGAATTACAGTAAAATAACAAGTCTTTCTAGTGATTTTCCATTGCTGTGTTTAGTGTGTGTGTGTTCAGTACAATTATGCTTTTATTAGTGGAAATTCTTGCTGAAGACTAGCAAAACATTGATTAATATCCTTGGTTTCCAAGGAAGATAGACTGTTCTTGTTGTCCTTTTTCTAACAATTCTTTGCATGAGAAGTTCAAGTTAGCTAGATGCTGTCCAACCTCAAAATCTCCTTCATAATTTTATTATAATGAGCAGTGACAAAGTAAATAATCTCTGTTGGTTAAATTTACTTTACTGAAATTAGTTTGAATGTATAAACAACTTCAGTATCACTACTGAACTTAATTTAACATTCTAATTAGATGTCAGTACTCCCAAACCCAGAGTAATTGCCTTGCAATTTCAAGGACTTTAAGTATATTTGCTTAAGGAGGCTGTGGCTAATGTTTCTTATTTTCCTGGAAAAAATTCTCCTAACCTTGTTTGAAAATATGTTAAACATCTGTAACTTATGTTTAAAAGATGGAATCAGTATCTTTGCTGTTTGTGATCCCTGGACCACCTAGTTTTGTTACTGATTTTGGTGCCTCAGGGGATATTGTTAATCTTCAATATACTAAAGTCATTGGAAATGTAGTGCTCTTGTTAAACATATTTGCCATTTGTCTTTTAGTTTTTAATTAAATATCTTAAAAATATATTATGTGCTAGTTGTAACTGAATTATAATTTCTCACATCAGGAGACAAGATGTATTAGATTCTAATGGAAGATGCATTAGTTTCTAATGGGGATAACGACAAAGTATCAATCATGTTTAAAAATACATATAGGTTAAATAGATTGTATGCTTTATGTAGGGAGCTCTGGTGCAATCTTGAAGGCACTAGGTTCAAAACCACCACCTGCTCCATGGAAATAGGACAGGCAATTGCCTCTTGTGCAATTAAACTGCCACTGAAAATCCACCAGTCAGTTCTGGCTTGATGGCACACAACACAGCAACACAGCAACACACACACACACACACACACACACACACACACACACACACACGCAGGGAGCTTTGATGGTCTATTATATGGGAAGTTGCACTGTTGTTGTGGCTGTAGTTGTTGTTGTTATGGGCCAACAAGTCACCTGAAACCCATAACAACCCTATGTACTGCAGCTCTGAAGCCTGCCCTGTCATAAGTCAGTCTTACTGATTCTGACACACCTAACTCCATTTCCCCAGTTACTGTATCAATGTCATCTGGGGTCTTCCTCTCCTGTGCTGTCCCTCCACTCTTCCCAAGTATGATGTCCTTCTCCAAGGACTGATCCTTCTGGCCATGTGCCCAAAGTATGTGAGATGGAGCTTCAAAAAAATCCAAGTCTCCAAGGAGAAACTTGTTTTCACTCTCACCAGGACAGATCTATTTGTTTTCTTGGAGGTCCCTGGTATGTTCAAGATTCTTCTCCAGCACTGCAACTCAAAGGCATCAATTCTTCTTCTGTCATCCTTAATTATTGTTCGGGTCTTTGATGCATAGCAAGTAATTGCGAAGACCATGACCTGGATTAGGCACACCTCAGTCTCTAGACTGACATTATTGCTTTTCAGTACTCTGGAGAGATCCCTGACAGCAAATTTTCCCAATGCAATTAATCTTTTGATTTCCTGACTGCTGGTGTTAAGAGTGTTAATTGTGGAACTAAGCAAGCTGTAATTGTTAACAACCTCAACCTCTTCTCCATCTATTATGATGCTGTCAATTGGTCCAGTGATGAGAGTCTTTGTCTTGATGTTGAGCTTTAATCCATATTGAAGACTGCAATGCTTGACCTTCTGCAGCCAGTGCTTCAGGTCTTCTTCCATTTCAGCAAGCAAAGACATCTCATCTGCATAACATAGGTTGCTGATGAATCTTCCTCCAATCCTGATGCCATACTTCTCCTCATAAAGCCCAGCTTCCCAAATGATCAGTTCTGCATAGAGGTTGAAAAGGTATGGGGACAGGTTGCATCCCTGACATGCTCTTTTTCTTATTTTGAACTGTGCAATGTTTCCTTGCTTTGTTCCGAGGACTACTTCCTGGTCCAAGTACACGTTTTGCACGAGCACAATCAAGTGTTCTGGGATCCCCATTTTTTTGTGCAGGTTGCAGTAGCAACCCCCAAAATGGGCTGTTTGTATCCATCAGCGACTGTGTCAAGAAGACGGGCAGTCTCTCTCCCTGTGCGATTTACAGCCTCTGAAAGCAAGCTGAAAAATCAGCTCATCAGTCACTTCTGACTTGACAGCAATGAGATTGACTGAGTTTGAAAAATGTATATGCATATTTTAAAATCAGATGTCCTTAGAATTGATGTGTGAGAATTTACTTGTCCTGTCAACTCCTTCCCTGAGTCATTATTTTGTACAAAATACTTGGAAAGATATGAAAAATTTTGTAAAGATGGCTAACATAATTATTAAAAATTATTAAAATGTAATTAAAATTTTATGCTAGAAACACAACCTGCTTCCCCATCCCCATCTTTTCTACATATATAGTCTCACCTCAGAGCTCTGGTGGCCTAGTAGTAAGAAGCTGTGTGGTAATCCCAAAGACACACATTTCCAATCCACCAGCTGCTCTGTGGGAGAAGGATGGGCAATCTCCCCCTGTTAATTAACTGCCTCTGAAAACTCACCAGAGGCTCAGCTATTAGTCACTTCCAGCATGATGGTACAAGACAACAAAACGATAGTCTCACATAGAACCACTTGCCATTTTATTCCCTAAATCTCACATTTGAGTAGCATATCTGCATATCAAACTGTCGTTGGCATGTGTTTATAGGTACGTCAGAGTTAGCTAGAACTCAGCTTGTCAAAGATAGCGCATATGATCTCCCCCTATCATTTTCTCTGTAGTGGGCTCATGCATGTTCCATACAACCTCATTAGCACCGTAATCACACGTGTCTGGGACTCCTTTTGCATTTCTTACTTCAGTGAGTTCTAATTTTCTATTCTGTTCTATTCAAACGCAGCAGCATTAATTAACCATCAAATCCTGCTATCTAACAGCTGAAGTTCAAATTACATTACAAAAATGTCCTGGCTGCTTTTTGGAGGCAAGGATTCTGACATCCTTCAGACATGTTGAAAGGAGGGACCAGTCCTTGGATAGGGCTGTCATGCTTGGGAAGGTGGAGGGACAGTGCAAGAGAGGAAGATCCTCAATGAGATGGATTATCTCAGTGACTGTGGTAAAGAGGGTAGGTGTGTAAAAGACAATAAAATTGGCACAAGATAGGGTAGGGTTTAGGGCTGTTGTACATAGGGTGGCTATGAGTTGCAGGTGACTCAATGACACATAACAACAACAATGACCATATAATGGACCATAAAACACATTTTATTATATTTAAAATTATTTAAATAATGCAGAATGTTTTCTTGACCATTATAAAACTATTCATTTCCTATATTTCTATTGTTGTTGTTGTATACCGTAGAATTGGAATTGACCCATAGCTGACCCTCCCAGGGGTTCTCAGAGATATTTCCATTGTTGTTGTTGTTATGTGCTGTCGAGTTGCCTGCAACTTAGTGGTCCTATGTGCAACAGCTCTGAAGCCTGCTCAGTTTCATCGACCCCAACACACTTATCCCCATTACTCCAGTTACTGATTAGTCCATTTCATCTGGGATCTTCCGCTCCTACCCTCTCCCTCCACCCTTCCAAGCATGATGTCTTCCAAGGACCGGTCCCTCCAGGCCACGAGCCAAAGTATGTGAGATGGAGCTTCAATATCCTATCCTCCAAGGAGAAACTTGATTTCATCCTCTCCAAGACAGACTTATTTATTTTCTTGCAAGTCCATGGTATGTTCAAGACTCTTCCCCAGCACCACAACTCTAAGTAAATAATTTTTTCTTCTGTCATCCTTAGTCATTTTCCAGCTCTCTGATGCACAGCAAGTAATTGGGAAAATCTCCAGACAGACATTGTTGCTTCTCAGTACTCTGGATAGGTTCCTGGTAGCAGATTTTTCCAGTACAATTCATCTTTTGATGTTCTGACTGCTGATGCCAAGAATGTTGATTATGGAGCCAAGCAGTCCTCAGAACAGAGCAAGGAAACAATCATGGTTCAAAATCAGGAAAGGAGTGCCTCAAGGATGCATCTTTTCAATCTATATGGAGAACAGATCGTTGGAGAGGCTAGGCTTTATGAGGAGAAATGTGGCATCAGGAAGACTCGTCCTATGTTATGCAAATGACCCAACTGCTGAAACTAAGGAGGACATCACGTGCTTGCCAAAGAAGGTCAAGGACTGTAGTCCTCAATATGGATTGAAACTCTCAACATCAAGAAAACAGATTCTCATCACTGAGCCAATTGGCAGCATCAGGAAGGATTGTGAAGAGACTGAGGTTGTTAACAATTGCAACATGCTCAGCTCCACAATATTTCCATTACGAAACTAATTATAGTGGTATCTGGAGAAAAAACCCCAAGTATAAGTCAACAAACTAATGAAAATGTAACACTGTGAACTAAATGATAATGAAAATATAACACTCTATAGACAACTTCTGGCATACAGCTGAAGTAGAGCATAGAAGGATAATTATAATTTAAAATGCTTAGTAGTAAACACTTTCAAAGTATTTATCTTGTTCACATTGCCTAGAGTAGCCTGGAATAGACTTAGCTCAGCTCAGCTCATTGTAGTTTAGTTGTAACCAACTCAAAGAGGATTCCCCCAATGGATTTCCAGAAACTGTAAATTACATAAGAGGAGATCCTCATACCTTTCCCATGGAGCTGCTGGTGAATTCAAACCACTAGAGAGGGGTTACTTTTATGTTAGCAGCACAACTCCCTACATATTGTGCTACCAGAGTTGCCACAGAATTAGAGTTGGCACTGAGTAAGTTTATCTCACATAGACATTGACAAACTTTTGCAGATGCTAGACTTTTTTTAGCTACATAGAATGAAGAACATGCTTTATAAACTATATTATGCCCAATGGTTTTTGGCTCATAAACTGACTCCATGAATTTTTGAGATGTGTCTAAAAAACTCCTATCACTGTGTCCTCTATTTGCTATTGTTGTTGTTCTTATGCACCGTAGAGACTCCTGCGACTCATAGCGACCCTATGTACAATAGCTCTTGAACCCTGCTTTATCCTGACCAACCTCACTGTCTTCGACACACCGACCCCCAATAATCCAGTCACTGAGTTAATCCATCTCATCAGGGATCTTCCTCTCCTGCACTGTCCCTCCACCTTCCCAAGCATGACATCCCTCTCCAAGGACTGTTCCCTCCTTGCAATATGCCCAAAATACTTCAGACGGGGCCCCAGAATTCTTGCCTCCAAGGAGCAGCCTGGTTTTACTCTCTGAAGGACTCACTTGTTTATTCACAGAGCAGTCCACTGCATATACAATACTCTTCATCAGCATCACAGCTCAGAGGCATCAATTCTTTATCATCCCTATTCATTATCCAGATTTCTGACGCATAGCATATAATTGCAAAGACTGTGGCCTGGATAAGGTAGAGTGACATCGCTGCTCTTCCGTAAACCCTTACTGGAAAAAGTGTAATCAGAGCACGCCTTAGCAAATTAGAATTGTGAAACTTTGTCTCACTTACTTTGCGCATGTGAAGACCAGTCACTGGAGAAGGATATTAAGCTTGGAATAGTAAAGTCAGTGAATATGTAGAAGGTCCTTAATGAGATCTATCTTGAGGATGGTGAAGGACCTGGCAGTGTTTCAGTGTGTTATGTGATTGGGTTGGGAACAATTTAATGGCATTTAATATCACCATAGAAACACTTATATATGAACATGTATTCCTTTTTACACATACATACCTAA
>NW_006399852.1:12278659-12280884 GCF_000299155.1 Elephantulus edwardii
CTATGAACGAAAAACCTAAAGCCTTTCTATAGATATTATCGTTTCTCAAAGTTTGTAGAGTTTCCAGAGGTATGTTGCTTAGGAAGTAGATGTCACTCTTGCTTCCAAACCTGTCTTAAACTGGGAACTCCACCAAACACTGTCCACCATGTTGTTATTGTTGTTGACTGCCTTCAAGTAGAATAAGACTCATAGGAACCCTATGAACAAAATGCTTGAAGCCCCTCTACAACTATTGACATTTATCAAAGTTCATAGAGTTTCGGAAGGCATGTTACTTAGTAAGTGGATGCCACTCTTGATTCCAAACCTGTCATAGAATGTTGCTGGTTGAGTCACCTGTGATGCATAGTGACCCTACGTACATCAGATCTGAACCCTTCCCTGCCCAGTCTCACTAACTCTGGTAAACCAACCCCCATTGCCCCAGTTACTATATAGATCCATCTTATCCGGAGTCTCCCTCTCCTGCGCTGTCCATCCACCATTCCAAGAATGATGTCCTTCTCTAAGGACCAATTTCTCCTTGCCACATGCCCAAAGTAGGTAAGATGGGGCGTCAAAATCCTAGCCTCCAAGGAGAGACTTGGTTTCACCTTTTTCAAACTGACCTATTTGTTTTCTTGGCAGTCCATAGTATGTTCAAGACTCTTCTCCAGCACCACAACTCTAAGACATCTATTCTTCTGTCATCCTTAGTCATTGTCCAACTCTCTGAAGCATAACAAGTAATTGAGAAAACTATGGCCTGGATTAGGCACACCTTTGTATCTAGACTGACATTGCTGTTCTTTAGCACTCTGAAAAGGTCCATCACAGCAGATTTTCCCAAGAAAATAACAAGCTATAATTGCTACCAATCTCTTAGCTTTCATTGTGTTGACAATTGAAAGAGTGGTGAGAATCTTTGTTTTCTTGATATTGAGCTTCAATGCATATTGAAGACTACACATGATATATAAATATATATATTCAGTTGTTAATAGTAATATTGGAAAATTATACATATATTTACAATGGTAGTCTAGCTTTAAGAATTATAATTCTTCTTCTTTAGAGAATATTACCCTCTTATGTTTGAGCAGTGTTGCACAAGACAGTCATTTAGGACTGAAAATTCACTTCTACATTTTGACAAATAAACATGCATGCTAATTTCTCAGAGATGCACAGATGACTGATTATTTCATCAAGTACTCTTGATCTGAAATGATAAGTAGTACCAAGCCAAAATTAATCAACAATTTAAATGACTGACAGATTGCTTAAAGTCTGAGACTTTGATGTGCAATCATATATGATTAAATATTGGTTTCTAAAATATAAAGAATGAATGAGAAATGCCATTTAGTTGAAATCCACTTAATAACAACATAATAACTTTTATAGAAATAATTTATAAAAAGGAACAAGAAATAGGATAAAATTGAATCAGTATTGGTATTATTTGAAGGAAATGCTAATTTTTCCATAAATACTATTGTTGCTCCTTATGTTGTTGTTGTTGTTATTAGATGCCGTCAAGTTTGAGTACAACCCTTAGCAATCCTATGAACAACAGATCTAAACTCTGTTATTTTTGGTGCCATCCTCACATTTCCCGACCCACTAGAGCTCATTGCAGCAGTCACCAGTTCAATCCACCTGGTTGAGGGTCTTCTTCTCTTTTGCTAACACTCTACATTTCCAAACATGATGTCCCTCTCCAAGGAATAGTGTCTCCCTACAACATACTTGAAGTATGTGAAGTAAAGCTTTAGCATCTTTGCCTCCATGGAGCACTGTGGCTGCACTTTGTCCAAAACATATTTTTTTTGTTCTTTTGGCAGTCCATGGGATTTTAAATACTGTTCTCCAACACCACAGCTCAAAGGCATCAATTATTCTTCTGTTATTCCTTTCATTGCCCAGCTCTTAGATGCATAGCAAATGCTCATAAAGACCATGGCCTGAATCGGATGCACCTTAGTCCTCATATTGACATCAATATTTTTCAGTAACTCTAGACTTTTCCAGGGCAATCACATCTCCTGACTGCTGATGTTGATTGGGGATCTAAGGAAAATGAAGTTGCTGATAACTTCAATTTTTTTTCTCCATCTAGTATGATATTGTCCTATTAGTCCAGTGGTAAAAATTTTTGTTTTCCTTATGTTGAGATGAAACCCACATTGAAGGCTGTATTCTTTGAGCTTCTGCACAAAGTGCTTCTAGGCTGCCTCATG
>NW_006399852.1:12281264-12284432 GCF_000299155.1 Elephantulus edwardii
TGAGAGTAGCAGAGGTGCCTTCAGGTCTGCCTGAAGTGCCTCTTTCCTGTGACCTGTCTCAGGAGAAATACCATGTGATTCCTTGTGATGTGTCACAAGAGGAATTCCAGCTTGTATTTGTGCTTCTTTGATTCCTGTTTAAGCAGTTGGCTTAACATTTGGCTCGCAGTATGGAGAGACAATAAAACCCTAATACACTTTCTTTCTAATTTTAAACCAGTCAATATTCCCTTGCTCCATTCACAAAACAGCCTCTTGGTCTAGGTTTTGCATGAGCAAAATAAAATGCCCTGAAATTCCCATTCTTCTCTATGTCAGCCATAACTTGTTATGATCCATACAGTCAAATGCCGTTGTATAGTCAAAGCAGAAAAAAAACCCAAACATTTTTCTGACATTCTTCACTTTCAGCCAGGATCTGTCTGACATCAGCAAAAATATCCCTGTTGCCACGACCTCTTCTAAATCCTGCTTGAACTTTTGGCAGTTTCCAATCCATGTACTATTCTAATAATTTTTGAATGATCTTCAACAGTATTTTGCTTGCATGTGATATTAATGATATTGTTCAATAGTTTCCACTTTCTGTTGTGTCCCCTTTCTTGGGAATGAGGAAAAAAACATTAATCTGTTCCAATTCATTGTTCAGACAGCAGCCTTCCAAAAATCCTGGCATAGACTGGTGGGCACATCCACGGGTCCATCTGTTAAATGAAACAAGTCAATGGTATCCCATCAGTTCCTGGCACCTTTATTTTTTGTCAATGCATTCAGAGTCATTTCAACTATTTCCCTCATTACCATTGGCTTCTGATCAAATGTGATATGTCCTGAAATGTTTCAGTGTCAGTCAGTTCTTTCACACGGTGACTTTGTTATTCCTATATTTTCGCTTGATGCTTCCTGGGTCATTCAATATATTGCCCATAGCATATTTCAATATTTTGACTTGAGGCTAAAACTTGTTTTTTAGTTCTTTCACCTTGAGAAATTCAGAGTGAGTTCTTCCATTTTTATTCTCCAAATCCAGCTCTCTGCACACTTCATTATAATACTTTGTTTTTCTTTTGAGCCACGCTTTGAGATCTTTTGTTCATCTCTTCTACTTTGGCATGTTTCCCCTTTGTTTTAGGGTCCCAATGCTCTACGACAATTTTCAGAATCTCTTCTGACACACATTTACGTTTTATCTTTCTCCTTTGTCTTTGTAATGATCTTTTGCTCTCTCCATGGGTCTTATACCTTACCTGGTCTTCAGTCATTGGTGTTCAGTACTAAATATCAGTTGACATATTTCAAAAAACAGTTGCTGCCCTGGATGCACTCACCAAGTTGTGCCAAGAAATCTGGCCAACTGACTGGAAGAGATCCATATTTGTTCCCATTCCAAAGACAGGTGACCTGAGTGTGGAAATTATTGAATAATATAATTAATATCACATGTAGGTATAATTCTGCTGAAAGGTATCAAAAAATGGCTGAAACAGCATATCATCTGAGAACAGCCAGATGTGCAAGCTGGATTTAAAGAGGTTGTGGTACAAGGGGTATTACAGCTAATCTTAGATGGATCTTGGCTGAAAGCAGAGAACACCAGAGGAATTTCTGTCTTTAGTTCATTGACTATGCAAAGGAATTTAACTATGCAGATCACAATAAACTGTGGCTAACTCTGAGAAGAGTGGGAATACCAGAACACTTGATTGTGCTTATAGAAAACCTATACTTGGACCAGGAACAGTCATCCGAACAGAGCCAGGAAACACTGAATGGTTTAAAATTGGGAAAGGTGTATGCTGGGGATGTGTTTTATTTCCATACCTTTACAATCTATATGTGGAACAGATCATCTGGGAGGTCAGGCTCTTTGAGGAGGAATGTGGCATCAGGATGGGAGGAAGACTCATTAACAACCTGTGTAATGCAGATGATACAACCTTGCTTGCTGAAACTGAGGAGGACCTGAAGTACTTCCTGCACAAGTTCAAGGACTGCAACCTTCAATATGGATTGAAGCTCAACATCAAGAAGACAACGATTTTCACTACTGCCCTGATAGGTGCCATCACGATAGATGGCAAAGAAATTGAGATTGTTAACAGCTTCAGTTTGCTTGGCTCCACAATCAACACTTTTGGTATCAGTAGCCAGGAAAGCAAAGACGAATTGCATTGGGAAAGTCTGTTGTCAGAGACATCTTCAGAATACTGATGAGCAACTGTGTCAATCTGGAGACCAAGGTGTGTCTGATCCAGATTTGGTCTTCATAATTATGTGCTACGCATCAGAAAGGTGGACAATGACTAAAGATGATAGAAGGAGAAGTGATGCTTTCGAGCTGTGGTGCTGGAGAAAAGTATGGAATATACCTTGCAGTGCTAGGAGAACAAACAAATCTGACCTGGAGAGAGTGAAACCAGACTACTCCTTGGAGGCAAGGATTCTGAAGCTCTGTCTGACGTACTTGGTGCATATTGCAAGGAGGGGCCAGTTCTTCAAGAGGGTCATTCTGCTTGGGAGGGTAGAGGGACAGCACAGGATTGGAAGACACTTGATGAGATGGATTGATTCAGTGACTAGTGTAATGCAGATAGGTTTGTCAGAGACAGTAAGGTTGGCTTAGGATAGAGCAGGGTCCGTAGCTGTTGTACATAAGGTTGCTATGAGTTGCAGACAACTTGACGGCACATAACAACAGCAACAACAAAAGCAAAAATCAAGGTCAAATTGAAATGAATATTTTAGAAATAATTCTTTGGGTTTTTAATTAAAAATTTAATTTCTATTACCTCTTTATCACACTATATACAGTGAACATTCTTTGTAATGTTACAATATTTTGATACTATGATAATTTTAATATTGCCACTTGTAAAAAATGACACTAGGATAAATACTTGTATGTAAAACAAAAGCACTATGTGAGCTCAGGTGGCCTAGTGGCAAGAAGCTATACTGCAATCCTGAAGGCTGGGTGTTCAAGGCCATCAGCTGCTCTGCTGGAGAAGGATGGACAATCTTCTCCCATGAAATCAACTGCCTCTGAAAACCCATTGGAGGGTCAGCTATGGGTCAGTTCCAATTCTACAGTACACAATAACAATTACCAAGTACATTTAAAGTGTAATAGTAAAAATATTCTTAAATGAAGAATTATAAGAAGTTATA
>NW_006399852.1:12284532-12290014 GCF_000299155.1 Elephantulus edwardii
GTGTGTCTGATCCAGATTTGGTCTTCATAATTATGTGCTACGCATCAGAAAGGTGGACAATGACTAAAGATGATAGAAGGAGAAGTGATGCTTTCAAGCTGTGGTGCTGGAGAAAAGTATGGAATATACCTTGCAGTGCTAGGAGAACAAACAAATCTGACCTGGAGAGAGTGATACACAATAACAATTACCAAGTACATTTAAAGTGTAATAGTAAAAATATTCTTAAATGAAGAATTATAAGAAGTTATATAGAGAGCTATTAATTTTTAATTTAAAGATTTATCAACACAGAACCTTTTCACCAGTCTTTGCTTGTTGGCCAGAGGCTAAAGTCCTATGACATCTTTCTTTGCTCTTTTTTGTATCAGGCTAGTATAGCCTTTGGTTGTCTTGTCAATTGGTGTGTAAATGAGAAACAGAATGAATGTCAATTAGCCTGATTTACCAGTTAAGCCAAGATAAAGTAACAGAGTTTCTACCATCTTGTTTCACAAGCTTCCTTTGCATAACAAAAAGTTGAAGGATTTGTGGAGCTTGATAATTTCAGATTTAATCATTGTCTCTTTTCCTTCCAAATTACTTGTCCTTTCAATAGCATATATATAAGAATTTCTATTTTGCACTTATTTATTATTAATAATCTTGTTAATATGTTCTTCTGTTTTCATTAGGTACAATCAAGTCAATTCTATCTCATAGAAATCCTATATACACAAAAGATCTAAACTTTGCTCTATCTTGCATCATTCTCATAATTTCTGATGGGCTCAAGCCCCCTGTTGTACCTACTCTGCCAGTTCACTTAAGTGAAGATCTCCCTCTCTTTCTCTGACTTTCCATCTTTCCTTTTCCTGAAACTGTTCCAAACAACATATATGTATGTTGTTTACTTATATCAAAGTATGTAAGCTGAAGTCTCACCATCCTGGCCTCTAAGGCGCACACCCTTTCTGTCCTTCTCCCAACACACATTTGCTTGTTCTTTTGGCATGTCATGGTATGTTCAATACTCTTTAACATCACAATTTAAGGGTATCAATGCTTCTTTGGTCTTCCTTTCATTGTCCAACTTTCACATGCTTTGGAAGCATTTGTTAATTCATTAAACTATTATGATTTTTCATGAGACATAATAAAAACAAAATATATTCTGCATTCTGAGATTTTTTTCACAAATACTGAAAAAGAAAATAATAGATTATTATTAGGAAATCCTTAATTCAGAATGTGAAACATCACAGGACAGAGGTCAGAGAAAGAGAAGATGAGCCTCAGAGTGGAGTGACACATTGACTGCAACAACACACTCCAGCGTATCAGAGAGGAGAATAGGGCAAAGTGCAGATCGGTTTTTCATAGGATCACTATGAGTCTTAGTCAATTGATGGGACGTAACAAGAACCAAAGACAGAATAACTGACGTTATGCTAACCACACAGTCTAAGAAACTGTGAAGTTGGGATCTATCTTCCTTGATTATATTTCAAAAGAGAAAATTCTCAAATCCTTGAGGAAGTATCTTTTATTTACAAACTGTTCAGAGACAGAAAATAATTTGCAACTACAAGTTATCTAAAGTGATATTGAAAGGAAAATAAGCAAGCTAGGAGGAGGAGAATTTCTTCCCTTATTTGCAACCAAGTGCAAAATATTTTCTTTTCACGGTCTTGAAAATAAAATAACTTGAACATAAAATCTTACTGAAGATTATTAAACAGGTACCTGAGAAAGTATATTGACAGGGAGTTTACAGAAATTTAATATGAATTCGGGAGAGGCTGTGGTCAAAGGAATCTCATTGCTGATGTCAGATTTGGAGCTGAAAGCAGAGATTAACAGAGAGTTTTATTCATGTTCTATTGACCTAAGCAAAAGAATTTGACTTAAACTTTTGATTTTTGCTTAACAAACATTGGGAGGAAAGAAAAACACTTGATTGTACTCGTGTGAAACCTATACATACATAAAAAACTGTTTTCTGAGCAGAATCATAAATACTGCATGGTTTAAAACCAGAAAAGGTGTGTTTCAGTGTTGTGTCCTTCCTCTAAACTTACTAAATCTGTGTGCAGAACAAGTCATTCAAGAAGCTCGACTAATGAAGAAGACTATGATATCAGAATTGGAGGAAGACTCATCAAAGACCTGTGTGATGCGAATAACACAACTTACAGAAAGTGAAGCACTAATGGCAGAAGATTAAAGACCACAACCTTCAACATGAGTTACATGTCAACAACAACAATAAAAAAACCACAAAAATATTCACTACTAGACCAATAGGAAACATCACAATAGATGGAGAAAATATTTAAAATTCAGTGATTTCATTTTACCTAGATCCACAATCAACACGTATGGAAACATTAAAAATTGAAAGATGTGTTGCATTGGGAAAATCTGCTATGCAGGCTTCTTCAAAGTGCAAAGGAGTAGGGAACTTAGTTTAAAGAGTAAGGTGCTCCTGATTCACACTATGATTCTTTCAATGTCTTCCTAATCATCTGAAATATGGAAAATGCATAAAGAAGACTGGCAATTTAGTTCATGAAGCCATGAAGAATGACAAGGAGGCAAAAATGAGGGTAAAAACATTTGAACATTTATTAGAAAAATATATCCCAGAGGAATGGGACAGATATTCAGTCTCTGAAAGGAACTAATGAAGGAAGCTACTAAGTAAGGTGGCATTTATGGCATCCTCACCTGTGCATGGTTTGAGGCTGGAGTCTGAGCCGATGAGATGTCCTCATGGAGAGTTCACAATTTGGTGTGTGGTTTTATTCTAGCCCACTGTTCTTTGATGTTATTCAGGCACCTAAAATACTACCTAAGTTGCTTCTAGGGGTAGATACTCTTTTCCACATATGATAGTATCTGCTGCTGGGTTCCTTTCTTTATTAAGCATAAACTGCTTCCCCTATCTCATTAGTTCTAGGCCTAACAATTTTATTGGAGAATAAAAAAATCTTGCCGATAGAAAAAGAAATTAATACCATTTTTAAGTTGGAGATGACTAGATGACACTTTTGGGAATTCTGGATTTTGAAGCTCCATCTCACATACTTTGGGTATGTAAGCAAGAGGAATCAATCAGTCCTTGGAGAAAGACATAATACTTAGAAGGGTGGAGCAACAGTGCAGAAGAGAATGACTAAGGATGAGATGGATTGACATGGTAACTGGGAATCAGTGAGACTTGTTCAGGATAAGGCAGAGTTTAGAGTTTAGAGTACCCAGGGTCGCTATCAGAAAGGAGAGACTCGATGGCACGTAACCACAACAAGGGGTAAGAAGTTGTATTGCACACAGCGCGAATCCAACAGCTGTTCCGTGGGAAACGGATGGGAAATCTCATTCTGATATTTATTGCCTTTGAAAACCCACTGGAGGTTCAGTTACGAGTTAGTTCTGTCTTGACAGCACTCAATATCCACCACCACCACTACCCTTTAATTCCAGACCCTTAATCTCCTCTCTTTCATTCTTATTGAGCGGGGATTCTTAGTGGATCCAATTGATAACTGACACTCAGATGAGTTTTTGGTCAACAGCACATCTCTTTACTACCAGTGTTTTCTTTGAAGATAAATTTATTCTTTCCTCTGATAGTAATTAATGGTGTATTCAGTATTCTTTGGTAACACTTTGATTAAAGTACATTAACTCTTTGGTCTTCCTCTATTCTTTGACCAAATTGCACATGCACACGTTATTATTGTGTACCGTCAAGTCAGAATTGATTCATGGCTGACCTTCAAGTGTTTTTATCCAGAGATAGTATATTACATGGGAAGCAATTGCTCCTCTTTTTCCCATGGAGAAGCTGGACAAATTGAACTGTGTGTCATTGGGTTGACAGTACACATCCTTAAAACTATATTACCAGAGCTCCCTCTACCTAGACGAGGCAATGGAAAATATTATGGCTTGAGTCAGGTGCACCGTAGTCCTCAAAGTAAAGTCTTTCTTTTTAACACTTTAAAAGAGATCTTTTGCAGACAACATGCTCAATGCAATATACTGTTTGGTTTCTTGACTGCTCGTTGCATAGGAAATGACTGTTGATCTAAGTGATGTGAAAACATTAAGAACTTCTTCCTTTTCTTTGTTTAGTACCTAATTGTGAAGAGTGTTTGTTTTCTTTATGTTGAGGTATGTATGATCTAAAGTAAAGGATCCCCATCAGTAAATGCTTCAAATACTCTTCATTTAGTATGTTGTGTTATCTGCATATGACAGGATGTTGGTTTTTCCTCTAAATCTAAATAATGTATTCTTCTAATAGTCTTATTTTCCAGTTTATTTGCTCAGCATACAGATGGAATATATGTAGCAAAAGAATTAAACTCTGTCCACATTCTTAATGTGATTTTAAACCACTCAGTATTCTCTTATGTTCAGCTCTCAAATTCATAGGAAGAGTTCAAAAAGACCATGGCCTGAATCAGACACACCTTAGTCCTCAAAGTGATATCATTACTCCTCAATAATTTGGAGAGGTCACTAACTGCAGATTTTCCCAGTGCAATGTGTCTCCTTATTTCCTGACTGCTGATACCAATGGAGTTAATTGTGGATTATGAAGCTGTTAACAGTTTCAATCTCCTCCATGTCTATCATGATGTTGGCTATTGGTCCAGTAGTAAGAATTTTTGTTTTCGTGACATGAGATGCAATCCATACCTAAGGCTGTATTCCTTGATCTTCTGCAACCAGTGCTTTAAGTCTTCCTCATTTTCAGCAAGCAAGGCTGTGTTATCTACATAATGTGAGTTATTGATAAGCCTCCCTCTGATACCACACTCCCCTTCGTAAAGCCCAGCTTTTCAAATAATTTGCTCAGCATACAGACTGAATAGGCATGGAGAGAGAATATAACCCTGACACACCCCCTTCTCAATTGTAAACCATGCAGTGTTCCATTCTCTGTTCTCACCACAGTCCAGGAATAGGTTGCGCATGAGCACAATTCATTGCTCTGGAACTCTCATTCTTCTCAATGTCAGCCACAGCTTATTTTAATCCACATAGCCAAATGCCTTTGCATAGTCAATAAAGCACAAATAGACACTGACATAATGCTAAGGAGGGTGGAAAATCGACAAAGGAGAGGAAGATTGACATGGTGACTGATGCAGTGTGCTGTTGTGTGTCAGGAAGTGTGAGAATGGCACAGGATAGAACAGGATTAAGATCTTTCGTTCATAGGGTCGCTATGAATCATACTCAACTTGACAGCACGTTAAAACAACAGCAACAACCATCTTATACTTTTCAAGGAGTTGCTCACTAATTTATGTACAAGTTCCTTAGGAACACAATTTAGTATTCTAGAATTTTTATCCATGGTGGTCTAGGGATAAGAAACTGTTTTGTAATAGCTAATCACAAGATTAAATACTTGGGAATAAATTTAACCAGAAGTACAAAGGACCTTTTCCAAGAAAATTACAAAACATTACTACAAGAAACAAAA
>NW_006399852.1:12292064-12296869 GCF_000299155.1 Elephantulus edwardii
ATTATAGGAAAAAAACTGCAAAAAAAAAAGAAACTGTTTTGTAATGTCAAAGGATGAGGTTTAAATCCACCAGTTCCTCTGAGGGAGAAGAATGGGCAATTGCCTCCTCTGTGATGACTGCCTCTGAAAACCTACTGGAGGGTTAGCTATGAGTCGACTCTGACATGACAGCACGCAACAAAAACAACCATGTTATCCATAGTTTGGTTTTTTTTTCCATACTTGTCCATGGTAAAGAAAGCACAGGTGAACGTTTTTATGGTATTCTAGTCTTTTAGCCAATATCCATTTGATATCAGTAATGACATCTCTCATTCTTGACTTTTTGACACTTCTCTGTTGATGAACTGCTGCAACAATGGTTGAATTTTCTCCAGTAAAACTTTACTTTCAGGTAAATTAATTACAATGTCTGATCATTTCCATATTGTGTTGCGTCACTTTCCGTTCTGGGCACAAATTTTGATTTCTTACTGTCAGCTCACCACAGTAACTGTCTTTCAAATTTCCTGGCATAGATGTGTGAGTGCTTCTAGTGTTTTATCAATTTTGAGACACCTCGGTTGGGATTCTGATAGTTCTTGTAACCATTTTTGCTAATGTCCTCAGCATAGCTTCAACTTCTCCCTTCTATAGTATAGTCCTTCAACAGATTGTACTTCTGGGATTGGTTGCAGTCAATTTTATTATTGTTGTTGTACAGTGACCCTGTGCATTTTTTTCTCATCTTGTTTTGATGCTTCTTGAATTGTTTAGTATTTTGCTTAGGAAATCCTTCACTATAGGGAGCTCTGGTGGCAAAGTGCTAAAAAGCTACTTTGCAATCCCAAAGGCCCTCAGTTTAATTCCACCACTTGTTCAGTGGGAAAGAATGGACATTCTCTTCTTGTGCAATTAATTGCCTAGGAAAACCCACCAGAGGGGTCAGCTGTGGGTAGATTCTGACTCTACATCAAAAAGTAGCAACAATTGAAACTCAAAACTTGTTTTTTTTCCCTTCTTAAATTCTTTCAGCTGTAGAAATGTTAAGCACATTCTTTTTTGTTTTTGTTTTCCAACCATTGACTCTTAGATGAGTGAGTGCTTCCAGTGTTGGTATCAATTCTTGAAACACCTTGGTTGGTATTCTGATAATCCGGGTTTTTTTTCTCTCATATATCATCATCTTATAAGAACTCTGAAATTTTCTATTCACCCCTCTCAATTCATCATTTCTTCTATAAAACTGTATATATAACAGAACATGATGTTGACAGGTCCTTCAAGTGCTTTGAGATGATCTTATTTGCTGTCCGTTCTTGTCAGAAGCTTCCTCTCACTGCAGTTCCCATAGCCACTCACTGTCCCTTCTGCCTTATCTGCCTGAGAGTTTGATAACTTAATGCTCTTTAACTATCTCATTCTCTCTCTGATCAAAGAACCAGAAACTTGCCTTCAAAGACTTCTCTAGTGATGTGAATTACAGAGTGTGAACTGAGTACAAGGGGAAGATTAGGGAAAGGGAGAGAATGTTGTCAGGTTATATATTTTCTCTCTTTAGCAAATTGTATTTTATTTTGTGGTGGTTGTTTGATTTATTTTTTTAGCCTGATTGGTTGTAAGCTCCTCTAGGCATAACAGTTCCTGAATTGTAGTTGGGAACAAATCTATTTTGAAGGTTAGATGATGGCATACAAAATTAACAAAAGTAAGACATATGGATCCATAAGAAATATCCAGAATCTAATAGTTTCCTAGTTTTCTTTACTCAAGAATGCTTTAATTTAATATCTAATAAATCATGTTCATAACAGATTGTATGTGCCTTCTTTAACATGAATAAAATTGCTTTAAAAATATTTTTCCCATTTAAGTATTATTTCCATTGATATTTTCATGCATTTGTATATTCTACCTAAATATTGACTTATTTCATAGTACTAAATATGGCTGTTACTTTACTAATGACCTAATATTTATGACCATGATCTTAATTATCTTTTAGAGAGTTCTGGTGGTATAATCCATAGGGAGTTGCACTGCTAATCCAAAGGTGGCACCTCTGAATCCACCAGTGGCTCCAGAGAAAATGATGGACAACCTCCTTCCTTCGAATACACAGCCTCTAAAAACTCATTGACAAATCAGTTATAAGTTGGTTCTGACTCAAAGACCATGAGATGATGGGATCATCTCGTAGTACTCAACTGTCAATATCTTTAATGTATCACAACATTAATATAGGTCTGATGATCAAAGACTTACACATAGTGGGATAAAAAAAAAAAGAAATGTTTGCACAGTACCCATTGGCACGGAATTAATTCTAACTCATAATAACCCAACAGGATAGAGTAGAACCCCTCCATAGTTTCCAAAAATGTGCTGTTTATAGAAGCTGCCATTTCTGCAGCAGATGTTTTCATAAGCAATCAGTGCTTAACTACTGTACTATCAGGACTTAACAAATATGTTACACATATTTATTTTATTTAAAGTGAAAAATAGTATTTTTCACCACAAGATAAACAATGATTGGAATGACTTTATTTTCCCTTCCTCTGGTGTCCTAGTGAGTGGTAAGGAGCAGCACTGTGAATCCAAGGGCACATAGTTTGAGTTCATCAGCTGTTTTGTGGGAGAAAGATGGACAATCTCCTTTAGCGTAGTTTGCTGCCTTTGAAAACTCACTGGAGGGTCAGCTATGGGTTGGATGTGAATGTTATTTAACAACTCATATTTTAGGTATGCCAGTGAATAGTTGTTAAAAATATTTTATTTGTGTAATTTGGTACAGTGTGCATTTTAAAAAATATAACTTTTTTTCTTATTATCTTGTATAATAAGTTTTAACATTTTGAAAATGTTTATTATCTTAATAGTACAGTTAGTGGATGACTTAAAAATATCCAGCAGTATGTTGTCAGAAGTGTATACAGTTTTACACTAAGTAGCAGCAAAGATCCCTACAACTCAGCAGATAAGTGACAAAAACCAGCTGGACACAAAGCATGGATGAGCAATAATTGTTTTATAGGGAGGTAGCCCACCAGGAGGCCTGGATTTTATAGATGGAAATTTCTTTGAACAAATTGCAGCTGATAACAATCAGATAAGTAATGAAAGCATCATTTGACTTTTGCTTCCATTTTAGAGAATTGAAATGATTACAGAATAAATGTCAGAGAAGAGAAACTCTTTTTCTGATGATTAGCATTAAAAATATAAGAATAGAATTTTGCTAAATTTAGTTGCTAGATAGAAGATGGAGATGGGCCACAGAAATTTAGTCAAATTAACCAGAATCTAATCATATCGTATTACCATATCTGTAGCCTATAACCATTATACAGTTTGATTTATTTAAGCTATCAAGTATTTGACCAATGACTAGAATATTAAACATTCTTGGCTAAATTCTGTCTTTTACTTGGGAAAGTAGAAAAAAATGAGACCACCTATTAAATTCTATAAAATTTTATGATAATCATTTGAACCATAATATAATTCTAATTGGTTTACTAGTGAATTTTTAGAGCTCTTATTTCAAACATTTTTGATGATAAATTTCAATTCACTTTTGTGTATTTCATTTTTCCTTTCATCATCTGTCTTTTAAGATTGTGAAACTTTGTGATAATCTATTCATTTGAATTTTATGAACCCAGTAAATGCCATTTTATGAAGACTGTATCATTTTTAGAGAAAAAGGCATTCACAACCTCAGAAGGTTATTTCTGTTAAGCTTTTTATAAAAGCTAGTAAAATTGGTTTAACTGCTCTGACCTCTCCAGCTTTCGTCAGTTTTCTATTTCACTGTTGCAAATAAAAGTATGGTTGAAGTTTTAGTGGCTAACAGGGGTTGAAATACGGAAGGTAAAAATTTGGAGAAAAAAGCTATGAAAATGCATTCCAGGAAGGATCTTACAGTGTCATTGCACTTAAATTATCACCATTTGGATATAAACGAGTGAGAAAAGAGTCTTATGACTAACCTGTGTGTTCATATTACAACACTTTTAGTCTCTAAATATGCCCACATACTATTCTGTGTATTTGATTAACACTTAATATGAGATACCATCAAGCTAAGTGCATTAGTAAAGAAAGATTTTATACAATGAGAGAATGGTAGGGTTTTTAGCACATAGCAAATGTGCAGCCTTTAGAGAGTTGCATTGCTAAGCCATTGAGTCTCTCTGATGAGTCAAGTTCAAGCTTTGGGAACATGTTCAAAGGTCAGTTATGATTCCATTGTGACTCAATAGCAATTACTGATTGAGAATAAATGTCAACTCTTCTCTTTATTCTTCTAGTGACAATTTTAACTTTCTTTTAAACTTAACATGTAATTTCTGTATGATGATGCACATTATATACAATTCAATAAGTTTTGGTAAATATAGGGATCTGATGCATCTATATAACTTGTACCTAATCAAGTTCTAGAATATTTCTAGTTTCCCAGAAAGATCATTCTATCTACTGTGTTTTTCTCTTAAGATGTGGGAGAAAATTTTTATCTTTATTACCCTGAGTAAATTGTGATTATTTTCATACCCAGATCTAACGAGTTATATGGGTTGTATTCCTTCTTTTTGACTTCTTTCTGATACTGCTGTTTCTGAGACAGTCAGATCCAGTGCAGGCAGGCAAGGCAAACTACCATGTCAAGTACAGAGAAAGGGAGATGAGAAGCCAATGCAGAAGCCAGATTGAGCACAAACAGAAGAGCTTTGTCAAATATCCATATATATTCTATGTGGATATAAAATATATAGAATATGTATATATTATAAATAAATACATATTTATTTATATATAAA
>NW_006399852.1:12296969-12302045 GCF_000299155.1 Elephantulus edwardii
TATATATACATATCTATCTATCTACTATAAATTCCATATATATCTTTGATGAAATTCCTTTCCATCTGATTTGCTGCTCATAGAGTGATGAAACTACTTTTCACATATTGGGGCATGTTGTCAAGCAAGCCCTGTCTTTGGAAAAGGTGGAGGGTCAGAGAAAGAGAGGACTACTCCAAACAAGATGGGTCACAGCAAGTACAACAATAACTTAAACATAACTGCGATTGTGAGGGTTGTGCAGGATAAGGGCACAGTTCAAATCTGCTGTTCACTGGGTTGCCATAAGTTGTAGGGTACTCAATGACACCTCATAGCAAAATAATAACACCTCATTCTGGAAATGAGCAGGAGGCAGTCCTCAGAGCAGAGCAAGGAAATACTGCATGGTTCAAAATCAGAAAGGAGATGGCCAGGGATGCATCTTGTCTCCATATCTTCTCTGAATGAAGAATATCACAGTTATCCCCAGGCTTAACCCCCAGGCCTGACTGTTCTTTGGAAAACAAAACTGAAAACCACCACCAAATAATTTACATATGCTGACAATGCAACTAGATGACCAGGTCCTGATAATGCCCTGGGCCTGATGATTCGTTAACAGGACCCCTGTCCCCAAATTCCTGAGCAAACTAACACTCTTTGGGCATAAATGAAAACCCCTATAAAAGGAAACTGCCACTCTGATCCTCTGTGCAAGCGGTCACCTTGCATCCCTCTCAGACCATGCAATAAAGGCCTGTTTGCTACTTGGGACCAACTTCTTTCTTTTTCTCTCTTGCTTTCCACTCTTTTTTCTATCTAACATTTCCAACATACATACAAAACAGAATTGGAGGAAAACTCATCAACAACTTGCATGATGTGGATGATACAACCTTGCTTACAGAAAATGAGGCGGCCCTAAAGCATTTGCTGGCAAAAGGTCAAGGACTGGACTCTTCAGTATGAATTGTAGCTAAACAGAAAGAAGACAAAGATTCTCAAGAGGAGATTGAAATTGTTGATAATTTCAGCTTGCTTGGTTCACCAATCAACACTCTTTGTATCAGCAATCAGGAAATTAAAAAAAAAAACCAACCAAAACCAAAACCAACAACCCACGAAAACCCAAACAAACACAAGCACAAAAATCCACACAACCAATTTCACTAAGAAAATCTACTGTCAGGGACCTCTCCAGAGTGCAAAAGAGCAATTATATCCATATGGAGACTAAGGTGCACCTGCTTCAGGACACGGTCTTTGCAATTACTGGCTATGCATCAGAGAGCTGGACAATGACTAAGGATGACAGAAGGAGGATTAATGCCTTTGATTTGTGATGCTGGAGAAGAATGCTGAACATTTCATCTACTGCAAAGAGAACAAACATTGTCATGGAGAGGATGAAACCAAGATTATCTTTAGAGGCAAGGATTTTGAAGCTCTGACTCACATACTTTGGGCACATGGATATGAGGGAACAGTCTTTGGAGAAGTTCATCATGCTTGGAGAGGTAGAGGGACAACTCAAGAAGGAAGACCTGGGATGAGATGGATTGACAGAGTAACTGAGGTAATTGAGTTAGGTGTGTCTCCTCCTTGGAGGCAAAGATGGTAAACGTTATCACATATAATTTGGGCATGTTATTAGGAGAAGTTATTCCTTGGAAAGGGACATCACACTTCTTAGAAAGGTGGAGAGATGGGTAAGAGGAGGAAGATCCTCAAATAAGCGGATTGCACAGTAACTGCAGCAATGGCTTGAGTCTACCAGAGATTGTGAGGATGACACAAGGTAGTATAGGGTTCAGATTTGTTCATAGAGTCACTATGAGTCATACTCAACTCAATAGCACCTAGCAAAAACATCAGCAGTATTCCACTGTGTACATATGACACAGTCTGAGGGGTTTCTTTTTGTACAATCAATTTTTTTTTATTAACGATAAATACCTTTTTTAAAAAATAAATTTTCATTTTATACTGGATTGCTTACAAAGTTTTTGTACATTGTTTTTGAAACTCTCTTCATTCACATTGTATTTCATATGGTCACTCCCATTCATTATAGTTCATAACATTAATTAAAACTGAAACATGCCCACTGTTGCCCTCTTTCCAGATCCCCACTGTATCTTTCCCATTTCTTTTATGCAACATACCCTCTACCCATCAAATTGTGTGATGCACAGATGCTATGGGAAAAATCTTAAATGATCCAAGAAGCATCAAAAGAAGATCGATGGAGTACTCAGAATCACTGTACCAGAAGGAATTGGCCAACATTGATATATTTCAGAAGTACCATATGATCGATCAAGAGCCTATGGTAATGAAGGTAAAAGTTCAAGCTGTACTGAAGGCATTGACATAAAAAATAAGGCTTCAGGAATTGATAGGATACCAACTGACATGTTTCAACAAACATACAGCCCTGGATGTGCTTATAAGTCTATGCCACGGAATTTGTAGAAAAGCTGTCAGGCCGACTGACTGGAAGAGATCCACGTTTGTTCCCATTTCTAAGAAATATCCAAAAGAATGTAGAAATTATTGAACAATATCATTAATATCACAGGTAAAGCAAAATACTGTGAAGATAATTTAAAAATGACTAGAACAATACATAAACAGAGAACTGCCAGAGGGTTAAGCTGAATTTAGAAGAGGACATGGCACCAGGGATGTCATAAGAATCCTAGCTGAAAACAAATCATAGCAGAGAATTCCTATTTATGCCTTATCAACTACGTAAAGTTAGTTGACTGTATTGACCATTACAAAGTATGGCTAACCTACCAGAGGAATAGGAACCCTAGAACTCTTAATTGTGCTCATGTGAAATCTGTACCTAAACAAAGAGGCTATTGTCGAAACAGAACAAGAAAACATTACAAGTTTTAAAATGAAGAAAGGTGTGCGTCAGGGTTCTATCCTTTCTCCATACCTATTCATTCTGTATGCTGAGCAAATGATTTAAGATGCTGGACTCTATGAATATAAATGTGGCATCAGGATTGGAGGGAGCCTCATATATAACCTTCATTATGTGGCTGACACAGCCTTGCTTGCTGAAAGTGAGGACTTTAACAATTGATACAGAAGATCAAAGACTATAGCCTTCAATATGGATTGCATCTCAACTTCAAAAAAATAATTCTTACCACTAGACTTAGAGGCAACATGATGATGATGATGATGATGATGTTATTTATGTGCCATCGAATTGCTTGCAACACATAGCCATCCTAAGTACAACAGCCCTATACCCTGCTCTATCCTGTGCCAATCTTATTTTCTCTGCTACGGCTACCATCATTACTCTAGTTACATAAGCTATCCATTTCATTGAAGGTATTCTTCTCTTGCACTGTCCCTCCATCCTCTAAAGTATGACATACCTCTCCAATGACTGGTCACACCTTGAAGCATGTGCAGAGTATGTCAGATGAAGCTTCAGAATCCTTGCCTCCAATGAGCAGCCTGGTTTCACTCTCTCTCAGATGAAACTGTTTGTTCTCCTAGCTGTCCATGATATATTCAACACACTTCTCTAGCACCACAGCTCAAAGGCATCTTTTCTTCTTCTATCATCCCTAGTCATTGGCCAGCTCTCTGACACTTAGCAAGGAATTACAAAGACCAAGCCTGAATCTGGTGCACCTTAATCTTCAGACTGACATCATTGCTCTTCAGTACTTTGGAAAGGTCTCTGACAGCTGACTTTTCCAATGCAATTAGTCTTTTAATTTCCTGGCTGCTGGGATCCAAGATTGTTGATTGTGGAGCCAAGCAAACTAAAGCTGTTAACAATCTCAATCTCTTCACTATCATGATTCTGCCAATTGACCCAGTAGTGAGAATATTTGTTTTCCTGATGTTGAGCATGAATTAACATTTAAGTCTGTAGTCGTTAACCTTATGCAGCAAGCACTTCAGGTCCTCTTCAGTTTCAGCAAGCAGGGTGGTTGGGTCATCTGCATAACACAGATTGTTGATGAATCTTCCCTCAATCCTAATGCGACATTTCTCCTAGTATAGCCCAACCTCCCAAATAATCTGTTCTGCATGTGAATTGAAAAGTTATGGAGATAGGACACTGTGGTGTACACCCTTGCTGATTTTGAACCATGAAATGTTTCCTTGCTCTGTTCTGATGAATACCTCCTGGTCCAAGTAGAGGTTTCACATTGTTGTTGTTGATTATTGTAAAGTCAAGTATGACTCATAGCAACCCTATGAACAAAAGGTCTGAAGCCTTTCTATAACTATCATCATTTATCAAAGTTCATAGAGTTTTCAGAGGCATGTTGTTTTGGATGTAGATATCAAGCACTCTTAAATGTTCTGAGATTCCAATTCTTCTTAGAGTTAACCAGTTTGTTGTGATCCACACAGTCAAATGCTTTTGCATAGTCAATGAAACACAGATAGACATTCCTCTGGTATTATCTGCTTTCAACCAAGATCCATCTAACATTAGCTATAATATCCCTAGTACCACAGCCTCTTTTAAACTTAGCCTGCACTTCTAGCAGTTCTCTGTTGATGTGCTGTCTACTAGTTTTTGAATAATTTTCAGCAGAATCTTGCCTTCATGTAATATTAATGATAATGTCCTATAATTTATGAAAATATTTAAATTGTCAATGATTTCACCTTACTTAGATCCACCCTTCGTACTAGCAGTCAGGAGGTCAGGAGACATGTTGCACTGTAAAAGCCTGTACCTGGTGAATTTTCCAAATTATTGAGGAGCAAAAATATTAGTTGGAGGGTTAAGGTGTGCCTGATTCAGGCCACGGTCTTGTCAATCACTTGCTATGTTACTATAAGCTGGCCAATGAATACAGAAAACAGAAGAATTTATGCCTTTAACTGTAATGTTGGAGAAGAATGATGTTGGAATTGAATATCCTGTAATCAAGGATGCTTTGGGCAGAATATTAAATGATCCAGGAAGTATTAAAAGAAGATGGAAAGAATATACTGAGTCATTATATAGAAAGGAATTGGCAGATACAGAGGGATTTAAAGAAATAACATATGAGCAAGAGCCTATGGTGATGAAGGAAGAAGTTCAAGCTGCTT
>NW_006399852.1:12303230-12313986 GCF_000299155.1 Elephantulus edwardii
CTCCTTGGAGGCAAGGATTCTGGGGCTTCGTCTGACATACTTTGGACATGTTGCCAGGAGGGATGGGTCCTTGGAGAGGGCCATCATGCTTGGGAAGGTTGAGGGACAACGCAGGAGGGGAAGACCCTCTATGAGATGGATTGATTCAGTGACTGGGGTAATAGGGATGGGTGTGTCAGAGGCGGTGCAGTTGGCGCAGGATAGAGCAGGGGTTAGGGCTGTTGTGCATAGGGTCGCTATGAGTCGGAAACGACTCGACGGCACATAACAACAACATGGACTGTTGAAGGAAGAATCAGTTATGTATTGGAGGAGTGTAGCAAGAGTGCTTTTTGAAGGCAAAGATGATGAAGCTTCATCTCAAATACTTTAGTCATATTGTTAGAAGAGGTGATTAGTTGAAGAGAAACATGCTTGGAATGGTGGAAGGACAATGAAAGATTGGAGGACCCTCAACCAGGCGGATTCATACAATGACTGGGGAAGCAGACTCAAGTGTATTAGATGGTCAGGGTGGCAATTTACAGGTTAAGACGTAGTTCTTATCTGTTTTTCACAGGGTCACTATGAGTTCAACCCATATTGACAACACCTAGCAACAATAATAATTATTCATTCTCATTGTTGTTGCTGTTGTATATAATCAAGTTGATTGGAAATCACAGTGACCCTGAGAACAACAGATTGAAATCTTGTACTATCCTGCCCATTCTCATAATCTCTGATTTGCATGAGCCCACTGGTACAGTTACTGTATCAATTAATCCCATAAATATTCTTCTTTCCTTTCCTTTACCATTCATCTTTTACAGTTGATTCCTTTTTCTGAGGACTGGCTTCTTCTGACAACTCATCCAAATTATATGAGACAAAGTTTCACCATTCTTGCCTCCAAGGAGTGCCTTGGCTACACTTTCTTCAAGATAGATTTGTTTGTTCTCTTGGCAGTATGTGGGCACAAACTTATAAAATTTTCCCCCTCCTGCTGGTTGTTGATTTCTTTATGACCAATTTTTAGTGATTGGGTAATTATACACCGGTGTTATTTCTTTCCTTCATTTCTGTCTGAAGTCTCTTGAGTCTTTTGTATCTCTGGTTTTAAAATGCTCATGTTAGGAAAAACAAAAGTTATTGCTTCAAGTATTTTTTCCACTCTACACTTTCATCTCCTTATGGAACTCCAGTGACAACATATATTAACTCACTTGATATTTTCCTAATCTATTTTCCCCCCTATGTTTCTATGAGAATGTTCTCCATTTTACTGATTTTCCTTTTGCACTGAATATTTGTTCTTAATTCCTTGGAATAAAAATTTTTATTTTACATATTATATTTTTCATATAATTAAAATGATCTCATAGTTTTTTCAAAACATCATTCATATTTCCATTTCTTGTAGTTGCCTGATGATGCTGTAACAAAAAAATACCAAAGTAGATGGTTTAACTCACTATTGTGTTGTTATGTGCTGTGGAGTCGCTTGAGACTCATAATGACCCTGTGTACAAGAGCCCTAAATCCTGCTCTATCTTGTGCCAACCTCACTGTCTCTGACACCCCTACTTCCCCCACCCCAATCACTGAATCGATCCTTCTTATTGACGATCTTTCTCTCCTGCACTGTTCCTTCACTCTCCCAAACATGATGTCTTTCTCCAAGGACAGGTCCCTTTTTGCAACATGTCCAAAGTATGTCAGATGAAACTTCAGAATCCTTGACTCCAGTGAGCGTTCCAGATTTACCCTCTCCAGGACAAACTTGCTTATTCTTTTAGCAGTCCATGGCATATTCAACACTCTTCTCCAGCACCACAGCTCAAAGGCATCAATTCTCTTTCTATCATCCCTACTCACTGTCCAGCTCTCCAATGCATAGCACACAATTGCGAAGACTACAGCCTGGATCAAGTGCACCTTTTTCTCTGGTCTGACATCATTGCTCTTTAGTACTCTGGAGAGGTCCCTGACAGCTGACTTTCCCAATGCAATTCATCTCTTGATTTCCTGGCTGCTGGTGCCAAGAGTGTTGACCATGGAGCCAAGCATATTTAACTATCTCAATCTCTCTGCCATCCATACTGATGTTGCCAATTGGCCCAGTGTTGAATATTTCTGTTTTTTTGATGTTGAGCTTCAATCCATATTGAAGGCTGCAGTTCTTGACCTTCTGCAGCAAGCACTTCAGGTCCTCCTCAGTTTCTGCAAGCAAGGTTGTGTCATCTGCATAATGCAGGTTGTTGATGACTCTTCCACCAATCCTGATGCCACATTCCTCCTTGTACAGCCCAGCATTCTAGATGATCTGTTTTTCGTACAGATTGAAAAGATATGGAGACAGAATACATCCCAGGGGGACTTCATCCCAATTTTGAACCATGTAATGTCTCCTTGCTCTGTTGTGATGACTGCTTCTTGGTCCAAGTATAGGGTTCACATAAGCACAATCAAATATTCTGGAATTCCCTTTCTTCTCAGAGTCAGCTATAACTTGTTGTGATCCACACAGGCTAAAGCCTTTGAATAGTCAATGGAGCACAGAAAGAGTTGGCTGATACAGAAGAATTTTATGAAATAATATATAAGCAAGAGCCTGTGGTGATGAAGGAGGAAGTTCAAGTTGCTCTGAAGGAATTGGCAAAAAACAAGGCTCCAGGAGTTGATGACATACCAATAAGCCTATTTCAACAAACAGATGCTGCCCTGGATGTGCTCACTGAGTTGTGCCAAGAAATCTGGAGGACAGTAACCTTGGCCAGCAGGAAGAGATCAATATTTTTTCCCATTCCAGAAAAAGGTGACATGACAGAGTGCAGAAATTACCAAACAATATCACTAATATCACATGCAAGCAAGATTATGCTGAAAATTATCCAAAAACGACTGGAGCAACACGTCAACAGAGAACTGCCAGATATGCAGGCTGGATTTAGAAGAGGTTGTGGCATTAGGGATATTGTAGCTAATGTTAGATTATCTTGGCTGTGTGCTTAACAGACAGAAATTTATTATTATTCTTGCCTTAGATCAAGTGCACCTCAGTCTTTAAACTAAGTGCTATTACTGCACTTGAGCGTTTAGAGGTATGCATGACAGTAGACTTGGCTCAGTGTAATGCATGTTTTGAATTCTTGACTGCTGCTACAATGGAAGTTAATAGTGAATTAAAGTAAAATTAAATAACTGACAATTTCTGTGTTTTCTCCATCTTTCATGATCTTGCCTATTGACCCAATGGTGAGGATTCTTTAGTTTCTTGATTTTGAAATGAAATCCATTTAGAAGACTTTATACTCTGATCTTTGACAAAATATGTTTCAAGTCTTCTTCCCCTTCTGCAAACAAGGATGTGTCATCTCCATAACATAGGTTGGTGATGAATCTTCTTCAAATTCTAATGCCACTTTCTTCTTCATGTAGTCTAACTTCTCAAATGATTTGCTCATAATACAGGCTGAATAAGTATGCATAAAGGATATAACCCTGATGAATACCTTTCTGGATTTTAAACCAGGCTATATTCTCCTCTTCAGTTTAAACAACTGCTTCCTGGTCTATGTACATGTTTCACGTAAGTGTAATGAAGTGCTCTGGTATTTTCATTCCCTTCAATCCAGCCATAGTTTGTCAAATTGTTCAACACTGAACCATCTGAGAAAATCACATGTAATCAAGAAACAATAGTACTTAATGAAGAAGTCCAAGCGGCACTGAAGGTTTTGGTAAAAACAAAAACAAAAACCCAGCAATTTATGTAGGACCAATTGAGGTATTTCAGGAAACAGATACAATCCTTAGCATATCAATAAAGATATGCTCACTAGGCTGTATTAAGAAATCTAGAAAATAGGTACTTGGGCAACAGACTGGTAAATGTTCACATTTATTCATATTCCTAAAATAGGTTATCAAACAGAATGTGGAAATCATGGAACAATACCATTCATATCACATGCAAGTAAAAGCATATTGAAGATTCATAAAAAAATGGCTGGGGCAGTACATTGAGGCAAAATTGTCAGATGTTCAAGCTGAATTCAGAAGAGTTTGGGAATATATATATATATATCTTGTTTGTTGTTGTTGTTGTTATGTGCCATCGAGTCAACTGTGACTCATAATGACAATTTATACCACAGCCCTAAACCATGCTCTATCCTGTGCCAATCTTATTGTCTCTGACACACCTACCACCATTACCCCAGTCACTGAATCAATCCCTCTCATCGAGGGTCTTCCTCTTTTGTGCAGTCCCTCCAACCTCCCATACATGACCAGTCCCTCTCCAAGGATTGGTCTCTCCTTGCAATATGTCCAAATTATGTTAGATGAAGCTTCAGAATTCTTGCCTCCAAGGAGCAGCCTGGTCTCACCCTCTCTAGGATGAACCTGTTTGTTCTCCTAGAAGTCCATGGTATGTTCAATACTCTTCTCCAGCACCACAGCTCAAAGGCATCAATTCTCCTTTTCAGCATCCCTAGACATAATCTCATTCTAGTATGTATCTGATTGTAGTCAATCTGATTCTTAAGCACTTTTATCTGGTGAGGTCCATGTGAAAAATCATCATTTGTTTATTTAAGATGTTTGCAGTAAAGGAATCATTGAACGTACAAAATGTGACCTTTTAATTTCTAAGCTCATTTTTGTCGTCAAGCCCTCACTTTTTGACTACCATGCCTTCTTCATTGTTTCTTACTTTTGCACTCCAGTTGCCAGTGATTATTAGTTCATCTTGATAACATGTTTTGTCAATTTTAAACTTCAAAATTTGGTAAAAATTTTTACTTTCCTCATTTCTGGTTTTAGCAGTTGGTGTATATATTTAAATAGTAGTTGTATTAACATGTCTTCCTTGTATGTGTTTGAATAATAGCCTATCATTCGCAATGTTCTACTTCAGGATAGAACTTGAAATTATCTCTTTTACTCTGAATGAAATATCATTCTTCTTCTGTTTTTCATTTCTAGCTTGTGCCTATCTGATGCAAAGTGGTCTAACTATCTCACAGATATATAGTGGCCAGTCTATGTCATGTCACTAACACCTAGAATGTTGATGCTAATGCATTACAATTTATTTTCTGCAACTTCGAGTGTTCTAACATTCGTACTTCATACCTTTAATGTTTTAACTATTATAGTATGTTTGATGTTGTTCCTCCTCATTTTATTGGCTTTCAGTCTGAACTCAACATCTAATATTATATCTATTATATCTATTCCTCTAATGTCCATAGGCTTTTGGCTCCTAGTTAGGAAGTGTTTAGCCAATCCTGTTTCCTCATCTGTCTTAATCTCTGAGCGCTACTAAAATTATACACCATGGGAAACCATCTGGTACACCTTTTAGCATCATAACAACCCACAAGTTACCTTAGTAAAGCAAACTGACATACAAATACTATACTAATAAGAACAATGGTAAATAAGTAACAATATAGAGGTTTTTGAAGGCGTGATATTCAGGAAGTGTTTTCTAGAGGTTTTTAGGCTTTAATCTGTGAGCTATAGTGAAATTATATGCCATATGGGACTCTTCTAGCATTTGGCACAGCTTTCAGCATTACAGCAGCCCAAAAGTTACCTTGGTAGAGAAAACTGACATAAAGGTACTATACTAATAAGAACAATGATAAACAAGCAACAATATACATACTTAAGGTGAGCTCTGGTGGCCTAGTGGCAAGAAGGTGTACTGCAATCCCAGAGGTGCACAGTTCAAATCCACCAGATGATGTTCTGCTGGAGAAGGAGGAAAAATCTCCTCCTGTATCAGCCAGATCTGATTTGATGGTACACACACACACAATAATAAAAAAAATATAGATACTTAAGCGATAAAGTAATTAGCAATATGCAGATCATTACCCTATACAACAAATTGGCAGATTAAGTCTCATAGTTTAGGAGGCTTCAAGTCCAAATCCCTGGCACCAGCTCTAGGAGAAGGTTTGCTTTCTGACAATTCTGAAAGAAGAGATATCATAAAGGTTGTCATCGATGAAGAAAGCAAAAGTTCATTAAAAAGAAAGAAGAGAAAGTGAAAGCCAAATCGGATATTAGAGGAGACCATGAAAATTACTCTAGAGCATCACAAATAAAAAAAAAAGAGGGTAGAGATGCTGCAGTAACAGAGCTGAGCTGAAGATTTCAAAAGTCAGCCTGAGAAGACAAAGAAAATGATTATAATGGGATGTGAAAATATTTGAAATTTGAATTAAAAGGGAAGAACTTGATTGGCATTTCTTAAGGTAACAGAACTGAAAAGCCCAAGCTTGAGTTGTAATAATTAGAGATGCTATGGGCAAAATCAAGAATTATCCAGAATGCATCAAAAGAAGATGGAGAGAATACATGGAATCATAGCAGGCAGACACTGAAATATTTAAAAAAATACCATATGATCAAGAGCCAATGATAAAGGAGAAGGAATTTCAAGTTTCCATGAAAGCATTAGCAAAATATAAGGCCCTAGGAATTGACGGTGTGCCACTTGAGATGTTTCAACTAACAGACAGAAGTCTGGATGTGCCCACCAATCTACGCTAGGAAATTTGGAGGACAGCTGCCTGTCTAAATGATTGAAAGAGATCTATATTTGTTCCCAGTCCCAAGAAAAGTGATCCAAAAGAATGTGAAAATTACTGAACAATATTATTAATATTGCATACAATCAAAATGCTGGTAAAAATAATAATAAAAATTTTAGAACAGTCATTCAAGCTGGGTTTTAAAAGTCCAAGATACCAGAAATATTATTGTTGGTGTTAAATAGATCCTGGCTAAAAACAAAGAATATTAAAAAGCACATATATTTGTGTTTTATTGACTATGTAAAAGCGTTTGACTGTGTGGATCTTAAGCAATTATGGCTAACATTGAGAAGAGTGGGAATCCCAGAACATTTAATTGTGCTCATATGAAACCTCTACCTAGACTAAGAGGCTATTGTGTGAACAAAGCAAGAAAACTCTACATATTTTAAAATTAAGAAAGGTGTGCATTAGAGTTGTGTTCTTTCTCCATACATACTCAATCTGTATGCTGAGCAATTATTTGAGAAGCTACACTCTGTGAATGAGCATGTGGTACAGGATTAGGGGAAGACTTCATTATGTAAATAATATAACCTTTCTTGCTGAAATTGAGGAGGGCTTGAAATACTTGCTGCAGATGATCAAAGACCTCCAGCCTTCAATATGGATTGTATCTCAGCGTCAAGGGGGGAAAAAGACCAAACAAAAACACAACCAACTCTCACCACTGTACCAATAGGCAACATCATGATAGATGGAGAAAAGATTGAAACTGTCAACAACTTCCTCTAACATAGATCCACAATCAACAGCCTTATTACAAGTAGTCAGGAGATCAGAAGACATATTGCCCAAGGAAAGTCTGCAATTGAGGGCCTTTCCAAATATTGAGTAGCAATAATGTTAGTTTGAGGACCAAGGTTCACCAGATTCAGGCCATGATCTTTTTAATCCCTTACTATGCATCAGAGAGCTTGGCAATGAATGAGGATGATAGAAGTAGAATTGAAGCGTTGAACTTTGGAGTTGGAGGAGTACTGAACATCCCATGGACTGCCAAAATAACAAACAGATATGTCTGAGAAAAGGTGGACACACAGGGTTTCTTGAAGGTAAAGTGATGAAGTTTAATCTCACATATTTTGGACATATTGCTAGGTGAGACTATCCTGTGGAGAGGGACATCTTGTTTGAAAAGATGGAAGGTAGAGAAATATCTCCGACTAGATGGATCAAGGCAGTGACTACAGCAACGGGCTTGAGTACACCAGAGATTGTGAAGAAGGCACAGGGTAGGACAAGGTTCAGATCTGCTCTTCATTGGGTCCCTATGGGTTGTAGTTGACTAGATAGCATCTAGCAACAACAACAACAGCATGTGTTTAGATCAGAAGTGATTCTGTTTAGGATGCACCATGACCTGAAATAACCTACCTCACTGATAAAATGAAAGACAATACTTGCCAGCAAGCAAGGTCATTAAGAGGTATACATATTAGGATTTCTACACTTTTCCTCAATGGTCACAATTCAATCTGTAATACCCTTAAGTTTCTATTCTCCTTGATATGATTAGACAATTTTATGAAATTGATTGTTGTTGTTGTTGTTATGTGCCATCGAGTTGCTTGCTGCTCAAAGTGACCCTATGTACAACAGCCCTAAACTCTGCTCTGTCCTGTGCCAATCACACTGTCTCTGACACTCCCATCCCGATTATCCCAGTCACTGAATCAATCCACCTCATAGAGGGCCTTCCCCACCTGTGCCATCCCTCCACCCTCCCAAGCATGATGTCCTTCTCCAAGGACTGGTCTCTCTTCACAATATGTCCAAAGTATGTTAGACGGAGCCTAAGAATCCTTGCCTCCAAGGAGCCACCCGGTTTAACCCTTTGCAGGATGAATCTGTTTGTTAGGGCTTATTTATTATCCTGTCAACTTTTTGCATCATATCAGTTATTTCTAGATATTGTAGATATTGAGAATTACTATAAATGAAATACTGAAAGTGAATACCTTTAATAAACAGAAATTTATTTCTTCATATTTTAGCAGCTAGAAGTTTGAATTCAGTAAGTCAACTTAATGCGAGGGATTTCCTCCTCTGTCATCTCTGGACGGAGATCTTTGTAATGTTTTAATATCTGTGGTTCCACCATTTCTTGGAGATTTCCATGTATCTAGACGTCAGTATTCTCCTGGTCTGAGAGGTTCTTAGGACAGAGATTATTTGTCTAAAGAACATTCTGTGCTCCAAGCTTTATTTTCTTTATCATACATAAGTCATTTTTTTCTCTGCTCAATTCTTTCTCATTTTGTCTCTTGTAAGATAACATACGATGCAAGCCATGTCTCAGGGGAACACTCCTTACCTCTCAGATCAGGGCTGTGACTTGAGTGATAATGATGTTACATAGAACTTTCATTTTGCCTCATTTACATACCAACCTAAACATCTATATATAGAAGCAGTAGCTAAGAAATAAAATGATACTATAACTGATAGTTTGCTGCAAAGGATTTCTTTAAAAAGTCACTTTGAAGGCTAAAGATGCACATGAACCAAGCCATGGTGTTTTTAAATCTCTTTGTATGCATTCAAAGGCTGAACAATGAGTTAGAAAAGATCAAAGTAGAACTGATACCTTTGAATTAAGGTTTTGGTGAGGGTTGTAGTTGATTGCCTTGGAGTCGAGCATGACTCATAGCATGAACAAAAGGCCTGAAGCCCCTCTACAACTATCAGCACTTATCAAGGTCATAGAGTTTCCAGAGCAAAGTTGTTTAGGAAGTGGATGCCACTCCTGCTTCCAACCCTGTCACAGAATGTTATTGGTTGAGTCACCTGTGATGTATAGTGACCCTATGTACAGCAGCTCTGAAACCTTCCCTGTCCTGAGCCAGTCTCACTAATTCTGACACACCAACCCCCATCACCCTGTATCAATCCAGCTCATCTGGAATTTCCCTCTTCTGCACTCTTCATTAACCCTTCTAAGCATGATGTCCTTCTCCAAGGACCAATATCTCCTGGCCATATGCCCAACGTAAGTGAGGTGGAGCTTTAAAATCCTAGCCTCCAAGGAGAGACTTGGTTTCACCCTCTTTAAGACAGACCTATTTGTTTTCTTGGCAGTCCATAGTATGTTTAAGACTCTTCTCCAGTACCACAACTCAAAGACATCTATTCTTCTGTCATCCTTAGTTATTGTTCAACTTTCTGATGCATAACAAGTAATTGAGAAAACCATGGCTTGTATTAGAACATTTTTGTATATAGACTGACATCGTTGCTCTTCAGCACTCTAGAGAGGTTCATGACAGCAGATTTTCCCAATGAAATTTGTTTTTTTTTAAATTTCCTGGCTGCTGGTATTATGAGTGTTGATTATGTATCCAAGCAAGGTATAATTGCTAACAACCTCAATCACTTCTCCATGTAGTATGGTACTGCCATTTGGCTCAGAGGTGAGAATCTTTGTCTTCTTGATGTTGAGCTTCAATCCATATTGGGTACTATAGTCCTTGACCTTTTGAAGCAAGTGCTTCAGATCTTCTGCTTCAGCAAGCAAGGTTGTGTCTTTTGCATACTATTGAACATACAAAGGACTGCTCGAAGAAGAAACAATTCTGTTTTGGAAGAACTGCAGCCTGGACACCTCTCAGATGTGAAGATAATGAAACTTTATTTCACATACTTTGGGCTTATTATCAGTATGATTCAGTTGTTGGAGAAGGACCTTATGCTTTTTAATGAAAACAAGTAATGCCTTCAATCTGATGGATTTTTCTCAGTGATTACATCAATGCAATAACACATATCCATGACTTTGAAATTGTACGAGACCAGGAAACGTACAGTTTTGTTGTACAAGGGCAATTTGTGAATTGAAACCAACTCAATGGTTGTTATTGTTGTTGTTGTTATGTGCCATCGAGCCACTTGCGACTCATAGCGACCCTATGTACAAGAGCTCTAAATGCTATTCTATCCTGTGCCAGCCTAGCCATCTCAAATGCACTTACTCCCACCGCTCCAGTCACAGAATCGATCCATCTCACCAAAGGTCTTCCTCTCCTTTGCTTCCCCTCCACTGTGCCAAACATGATGTCCCTTTCCAAGGACCAGTCCCTCCTTGCCACATGCCCAAAATATGTCAGACGAAGCTTCAGAATCCTTGACTCCAGGGAACACTCTGGCTTCACCCTCTCCAG
>NW_006399852.1:12315249-12322178 GCF_000299155.1 Elephantulus edwardii
TGGGCCAGCTGGCTGTTCTCCAAAATTCTTGGCACAACTTAGTGAGCACATCCAGGCCAGCGTCTGTTTGTTGAAATATGTCAATTGGTATGCCGTCAACTCCTGGTACCAAACAAAAATATTCTTATTTCATTAACACAGAAGTCATATATAACATCACAAATGTACGGTAATTAATTCAGAGACCATCATTGTCATTCTCTTCGTCTGATAGAAGAGGGCTGGAAGTTGGTCTTTCAGGAAAAACAGGAAAGGAATGTGAAACAGCGGCATCAATGAACTTGGTAATAATGAACCTAATGATAGAACTTCTGGCAGGAACCCAAAAAGAGTTACACTAAAAATAACCTCCCCACTCCAAGGAATCCAGGAAAGCCAAACCACAACCAATCCTACAAGTCCCTAGCAAGAGTGAGGCTATGGCCAGTCTCGGGATTGTTGCTATTTTTATGTGCCACCTGCGACTCATAGCAGACCTATGTACATTAGCTCTGAATCCTGCCCTATACTGAGCCAGTCTTCTTGTCTCCAAAACCCCTTCCTCCATTCCCCAAGTTACTGTGTCAATCCAACTCATTCAGGGTCTTTCTCCCCTATGCTTCTCTCCACCCTTCCAAGCATGATGTCCTTCTCCAAGGACGGGTCCCTCCTGTTCAAGTATGTGAGACTGAGCTTCAAAATCCTTGCCTTCAAGGAGCAACTTTGTTTTACCTTCTCTAGGATAAACTTGTTTGCTCTCTTAGCAGTCCTTGTATGCACTCTTCTAGCACTACAACTCGAAGACATCAATTCTTCTTCTATCATCCTTAGCATATCCTCTGATCCATAACAAATAATAGTGAAGACCATGGTCTGGATCAAGCACACCTTAGTCTCTAGATGGACATCATTGTTTTACAGCACTCTGGAGAGGTCCCTGACAGATTTTCCTAGTGTAATTCATCTTTTGATTTCCTGACAGCTGGTGCCAATGGTGTTGATTATAGAATTAAACAAGCCAACATTTTTTATAATCTTCTCCATAATGGTGCTACCAATTGGCCCAGTGGTGAGAATATTTGCCTTCTTGATGTTGAACTTGAATTCGTATTGACAATACAGTATCTTCAGTAAATGCTTACGGTAGTCCTCAGTTTTGGCAAGCAAGATTGTGTCATCTGCATAACACATGTTGATTATGAAATCTTCCTTCAATCCTGATGTCACATTCCACCTGACAAAGTTCAGCCTTCTGAATGATCTGTTCTGTTTTTAGATTAAAAAGGTATGGAGGGGGGGTGCGCAGCTCCGCCCGCCACTGCGTCCCCACTATGGCGGTGCCCATGCAGCCCACCGCGTTGTGGGCGCCCACCGGGATACCCCGCAGCTGTCGCCTCCGTGCCCCACATCGGTCCGGGCGCCGCCATCCCCCTGCTCCCCTCTCTGCAGCGCGGGCCTGACTGTAAAGGAGACCCGAAGAGCAACGCTGCCAGGCTGGATACAGATTACCCACTTCGCGTGCTTTATTGCGGAGGGAAGGCGGGACGGGAGTCCGACAAGATGTCGGACGGGGAGCTGAACGTGGATAGTCTCATCACCCGATTGCTGGAGGAACTCTACTATGCTTGGTGGTAAAAAGATGCACTACAGCCGGAGGGGCCGGGGAGCTGCTGGGCTGCGGCCCGGCGGGAGCTGCATCACTACTGACCTGCCCTCGGGTTGACTCAGCAATTCTGGTAAATCACCACCTGTAGCAGAATCATCACCTGTACTAGCCACCCCAGAGGAAATCGCTGAGATGCAAAGGAAAAATGAGCTGAAACTCAAGATAAAGGAAGAACATCTTGCTGCTTTGCAGTTCGAAGGCTGCAGCACTTCCATGATACATCTTCAAGGATATGAGCATGTACGGCTGGGCACGGTTGATGGCAGTACATCTAAATTCCAGGGTCGATCTCCATAATAGTCTATGTGTTTCCTACTGCCAAAGGGGCCCTTTAGAGTAGTGAGAGAAGACCTTCACCCTGAAACCCACAGCGTCCCTTTTCAGCAGGAAGTAGCTAAGAGAATACGCCATCCCCTTTTCCTTATGAATCAGGGTGAAGTCTCTCAGGGAGGAGTGATAGGGAATGGCAAAGGACACACTGACAAAGGATATTAATCAGAACTGGCTTTGACAAGCACTGTGGCAACTGGACAATTAAAACAGACATGGGGGGGGAAGGAGGAATGGACTGGGGAGGAGGGTGGAGAAAGCGGTGCAACAATGAATGAATGAAAACCCCAAATCTCTGTAAATGTTCATTAAAACTAATAAAATTTAATAATAAAAAAAAAGGTATGGAGACACGACACATCCGCGACGCACGCCCTTCCCAATTTTGAACCACGCAGTCTTTCCTTGCTCTGTTCTGATGACTGCTTCCTGGTTCAAGTATAGATTTCCCATAGCACATTAAATCTTATTGAATTCCCATTCTTTTCAAGTTTAGCCACAATTTGTCACAATCCACACATTCAAATGCCTTTGCATAATCAATGAAACACAGGTAGATCTATCTCAGCTTGTGTTTTAGGCAGTTCTCTGTTAATATAGTTTTCCAGTTGTTTTTGAATAATCTTCAGCAGGATCTTGCTTGTATGTGATATTAGTGATAGTTCAATAACTTCCAAGCTCTGTCAGAAAACCCTTTTTTGGAATGGGAACAAATATGGGTCTCTTCCATTCAGTTGGCCAGATAGTTGAACTCCAAATTTCTTGGTACAACCTGGTGAGCATGTCTAGGGCTGCATCTCAGGATACTGGGAGCCAATAAAGGCAGTGCCCTGCAGGGAGTTCCTCCTTTTGTTTGCTAGCACCATGCTAGGAGGTTTGACTCTACCTCTGTCTTTCCACACTTTTCTTTCTTTTTTCACTTTAACTTTTTTCAGTGTATCTTTACCTTTCACAGTCCATGCCTCTCTTTTAATTGCACTAATAAAACCTTTTCACTTGTTTTGCTAAATTGACACCATATATGTGTGTTGGTTCACTTATCTAAAGTTATCTCAACCCACCCCCTCTCTGGAAAATACTGTTTCTCTGTGAGTATTGAAGAGATTTTGAGAACTCTGATTTTAACATGTTTTTATCATGACGTATGTTTAAATCATTAGATGATAGCTAAACTACATCATTACATGACTGACAAACCAAAGAGAATTGTGACCTAGCAAAATTCAGGCTATGACATTCAGTAGGAAACTGGTGACCTAGTGGTGAGTAGCTGCTGGAATCCCAAAGGCACGGAGGCTCAAATCTACCAGCTGTTCAATGTGAGAAAGATGGGTAATTTCTTTCCATGCAATTTACTGCTTTTGAAAACCTGCTGAAGGGTCAGCAAAGAATCCCTTCTGACTTAATGGTACATAACAACAACAGTATTGTAAGACCGCTGAAGAAAGATAGAACCCAATTCAGGCCAAGAAATACTGTTGAGGAGAAAGTGCCAAGCTGGCTCTAAAGCAGAAAACTAGCCCCTGCTAATAGTTGTTTTGTTGTTGTTAATTGCTATCCAGTCTTAGATGACTCATAGTGACCCTATGAGTGAAAGACCTGAACACTTGTATAACTTTCTTTGTTTCTCCAGGTTCATAGAGTTTATGGAGGCAAGTTAGTTTGGAAGTGGATGCCACTCTTGACCATGGGTAACCATTATCACATTTGACACATCAGTATCACAGTGTTAATATCACAGCAACCGCAAGTAACCTCTCCACAGCAAATGGATAGACCAGTGTTATACCACTTATGACCAAAAACAATTAAAACCAGATCTGAGGACCGCAGATTAAAATCACTCACCTTTGGTGGTGATAAAATTCTATCCACTAGACCAAGAGAGCTTTCTTGTGGTTGTTGTTAAGTGCTGTTGAGTCCTAGACAATTTATGAACGAAATACCTGAACTTTTGTTTAACTTTCATCTTTTCTCCAAGTTCATAGAGTTTCTGGAGGCAGGAGAGGGGTTTTATATTGTCTTTTACAAGGAACTTGGAGGGGGGGATGTTCACAGATTTTGTTACAAATAGGGAAGTGGGCTGAGGTCTCAGATAACTATTTCTGGGAAAGGAGGGAGAACAGTTTCACATCCTTGACAGAGAGAAACAGCCACAGCTGCTGCTTCCAGTGACTGGATTATTTCAGTGCCCATTCTAGGAGAGAACAGAACGGGCTCTGCAGCCCCAATAAATATGAGTTATATTGTCCAACTTAATTTCTGGTAATTTTTTGTTCTATGTCCAACACTGTCACTTTTACATTAACACTTGTTAGACTTTGTTATATTTTTGAAAATAGTGTGTACTTTGGTTTGGCACAAAGTATAGGTATATCTGGCAACAGTAAAGGTCTATGTAGCAAGCAATTTTCAATGCTTATTTTGAGTTTAGATACAAGATACTTAGAATAAATTGAGTGCTATTATTAAGATATGCAAAGTTCCAGGAGGTACAAAGGATTAATATGCTAGGTTTCTAATTAAAGTTTGGGAACTTTCTAAGTCTACCCCAAATCACCTTAAAAGTCTGTCCTGGTAATCTACTTGTAAAAATATAAGCCACTGAAAACTCCATTTTATTCTGAAACAGAAGGGGTCACCATGAGTCAGAAATGACTCAATAGCAAGTGATTCTTATTTTACCAAGAACATTTTGTGGGAAAACTCCCCAAGGGTATCCTATTAACCTTGTACATATTCATAGACTAATTAAGCAAAGACTTAAATAACAGTTAATCTGCATCACAAGAATACCTTGTGATTCCTCCTGCATACAAAAGATAGGTGGTATGTGAAGAACCGCTCCAGGTCATCTTTGATTCACATTCTTCTCTTTCAGTAGTTGCTGTGCTAAGGCATGTGTTCAAACAGAAGAGGAGGCTTGGGTCCCTCTTTCAGAATATAGCTGTAAACCATAATACTTCCTAGCTGAAATTTGTAACAGACACTATTCAACAATGGGTTATCAGTCACACACTTTCCGTTACAATCATCTAGACACTTTTATTTCAGTACATTCACTTCCTGGGAGTGATCAAGGATCAGAGAGGGATGGTGGCTTTGTGTATTCATTCTTCCATTGTGCATGCAAGTAATGCAATTATTAATCTGAATGTTCTTCTTTAGCTAAATCAATGTTTAGTCCCATCTTGGACTTATTTTGTATGTGTTTAAAGTCTTCTGAGTATTTCTCCCAATGTGTGTGGTACGCACACTATTTGCCTGGGTGGCGGGAATGTTATATATTCCCAGCCTACATAAACTCTGATAAATCTCCAGCCTCCTGCTTACTAGCGATTTTTTCATTAGCCTTCAGGAATTTCTGCTCACACATATATAGTTAAGTCCTCAACTGGAGCGAATAATTTTGCAGAGCTCTGGAGCATTCCCTCTGTGTAGCAATTTCCCCTTCAGTATTCGGCCCCCACAGATTCTACCTACCTCAGCCTCCCTGGATTCCAAACTCCAATCTGTTTCTCCTCCATCTATTAAGACTGCCAGTTCCTGTTCCTTCCTCTAGTATAGCCTGGAAACTGACATCAGTCAGTAAATTGGAGTCAGTATGATCTCATCTCATTTATTTATCTATCCTCAGGAATTACAGTGCTGCACTGCCAATGTCTGAAAAGAATTGTTTTATATATTTTTCTAGTTTTCTAGTTGTTTATAGCATGGGCACAATTTTCATAATAGTTTATCCTTATAAGTCATTTATCCTTTATTTCTTTTGCTAGTGTTTAGTTGATTAATGTGTCAATATCTCACTTTCTATAAACTCTTAAGCACAGGAATTGGTACTCTCATCACAAAATAATATTTAACACACACATCTTTGAAGTAAATAAGTGAATGAAAAGAAATGCTTCAAAAGCAGTGTCAAACAAGTGCTAAATTCCATCAAAATAGCAATTGAAAGAAAGCTCGGAAGCTTTTCCAAAGATTTGTTGATACATTTTAAGTGATCTTAGAGATGCTTTAACATACACTATTGATAAAATCTTTACTGCACAAAGAAAAGAAAAAACAAAATAAACATAGTAAAAGGTGATAAGAGTAGACAGTTTCAAATTTGTGTATTAAGCAGAATCAGATCAGCTTGTGCTTTCCAGAGAATAAATAAAAGTGGCCTACATATAACAGACCTAACATTTATTTGTTCTTTTAATGGTACACATTCAGGCAGACCAGACTTTCTAGTGTAATCTGGCTTTTGAAATATTTCTTCACAGTATTTAGTTACTGTGAAAAATGCCAGTTTATGATTCAAGACAGCTTCTTGAGCTACAGTTGTTTGCTACAGCTACATTCGAAGCAAATGGGAGAAAGAAGCAAAGACAAGCAAGCTCTTTTCAAAGATAACCTATTTTAGTGATATTCTTCTACCAAGTCTTAGGCAACTGGACCATGATCACCAACTTCATATCTTTTCATTTATTTATTCATTTATTTAAAAATGCCATCTTTTTTTCTCCAAAGCAGTTTTACTTGTTAAAAACAATTGAATATTTCCATGAAAGTTGATGACTTAAAGAGGCTTATGCATCTTTAAGGAGATAGATAATATTTAAAGTATTGATAATTTTAATTTTTATCAATAAAGCTAGATATAGTCTGCTTCCTAATATCATTGGCAACATTAGATATTATTAAAATTTTAAATTTGTATTAGCTTAATAGACTAACAATGGTATTTCATTCATGTTTCTATTGTTAGATATACCTTGATGACTGTAGTTGAACATGTCTAATTATATCTATTAGCCATTTATGTTTCTCTTTGAATCACTTATTTATGTAGTTGTCCCATTAAATTACTTACATTTCATTATTCTTTTTTATTATAATTTTTAAAAATTTTATTAATTTTAATGAACATTTACAGAGATTTTGGATTTTCATTCATTCATTGTTG
>NW_006399852.1:12326083-12328797 GCF_000299155.1 Elephantulus edwardii
ATCAGGCTCTTGCCCCATGGCTAACTCCAGTCATTCGTTGGTTCTCAGCAGTCTTCACATGGGATTTCCTCCTCACACCGTGTGCGCCTCTGTGTCAGATCTGCTCTTATTGGTAAGTCAGTAGTAACCCACTTTTGATCTTCTCTGCTATAGCATGGAAAGCCCTCTTCCTAAAGAGAATCACACTCACAATGTAAGAGTCTGGATTCTAACACGTATTTGTGGGAGACATAATTCACCTCATATACTTCAGTGTACCCTTGACCACTTGGCTCACCCTCTTTGTAATCACTGCATCAATATGTGTCTTTGAGGATCTTCCTCTATTTTGCTGACCTTCTACAATTCCCAGCATGATGTCTTTCTCCAAGGTCTGGTTTTTCTTGAAAGTCTCCTCAAAGTAAGTGAGGCAAGATTTCACTATCCTTGCCTCTAAGGAGCATACGGTTGCACCTTCAGCAAGACAGACATGGCTGTTCTTTTTGCAGTCCCTTGTGCTTTTGGGAGATCCAATAATCTTTGTCAACACCACAGTTCAGAGAAATAAATTCTTCCTTTGTCATACTTTTTGTTGTCCAACTTTTAGATGCATAGGAAGCAATTGAAAATACCAGGCTTGGATCAGACACAGCTTATTCCTAAATTGACATCCTTGTTCTTTAGAACTTTGGAGAGGTCCTTGACAACAGATCTCTCCTATGCAGTAAGATTATTGTTTTTGAGGGGTAACCTCTTTGGAAAGTAGTTTGATGCTTCTTTAGAAAGTTGAAAACGAAAAAAAAAATATCATTTTATCCAGCAATTCTATTACTACATAGAGATCCTAAAGAGTCAAGAGCTGTAACATATGCTCATATGCACAATCATGTTCAGAGCAGCATTTTACAACAGCAAGAAAGAGTGAAACAGGCCAAGTATTCATCAATGTATAGACAGCTACAGAAGCTACAGCCCTTTCACAAAATGGAATACTATGCAACACTGACATAAAATATTTCTTTTTAAAAACTCTATAACTTGATCATTCTGGAAGATATTATCTTGGGTGAAATATACCAGTCACAAAAGGACAAATATTAAAGAACATCACTATTAAAACCATTTAAATATAAGCTAGCATAGACAGAATCATTTAGACATGAATACCAGAGATAGGAAGAGAGTAAAAATTAGCAAATATGTAACAGACACATATTAAGATGGGAACTCTGATGGCCCAGTGTAAAATGATTTGCACCCACCCAAAGGCAGGTGATTTGAATTCACTAGCTGCGTTTTAGGATAAAGATGGACAGTCTCTTCCTATGTGATTTACAGCCTCTGAAAACCTGCTAGAGGATCACCTGTGAGTTAGTTATGATATAATGGCACTTAACAACAACAATAACAACATTAAGATGGATGAAAGGAAAGGCAAAGTACAGTAAGGGAATGACAAGCAAAATATCACCAAAGGAAAAGAAGACAGAGGTATAGACAAAGTAATAAAAATCATAGTGATAGGGATAATGGAAAAATATTTGCACTTCAATGTGGGTATAGAAATTAATACTAAATAATAAAATGTGTATGAATAGTTGCACAAAAAATAACTTGATTTGTGACTTTTACTAGAACTAATTTTTTTTAAGACAAAGTGAAAAGATTATCTTACAATTTTCATTGGCTTTCCTATGGTATCTTCTCTGGTAGTGTAGTCTGTTGACAACTGAGTGGATCTGTTAACTCAAAGGTTGTCTCTCCAGGGGTCTGAATTTCCCTTTGGCTCAAAAGGAGAAAGGTAGACAATCTTCTCCCTTGAAATTTGCAGCCTCAGAAACTCACTGACTCTACAGCAGTAAATTTAAATATTGAGTTTTATGGTTAATCTAACTGTGTAGAACCTTGGCATTTTAAGTAGTAATTTTCAGAGACTGTAAACAACCTTGAGAAGCCATTGCCCATCTCCTATGGAGCAGTTGATTTGGATTAAAAACACTTGTCTTTGAGTTGGCAGGACAACTTCTTACCCATTAGGCCGCGAGAGTTTATGACTTCCCCCACAATTATTTAATAATAATTTTTTAAATTGCTATATATATTTTTATATATGATTATGGTAATGTGAAAAAAGATGATAGATTGACTGAAGAACAAGTGTACCCTACACTAACTGGACAATACAGAGAAGAGACTTTTTGATGTGCACCCGATCCAGGCCATGGTCTTCGCAATTAGTTGCTATGCATCAGAGAGCCGAACAATGACTAAGGAGGACAGAAGAATCGAAGCCTTTGAATTGTGGTTCTGGAGAAGAGTCCTGAACATATCATGGGCCACTAAGAAAACAAATAGATCTGTCTTGGAGAGTGTGAAATCAAGTTTCTCCTTGATCCTAAGATTTTGAAGCTCTATCTCACATGCTTTGGGCACCTGGCCAGGATGGACCAGTCCTTGGAGGAGGACATTATGCCCAGAAGAATGGAGGGACAGAGCAGGAAAGAAGGGAGAAAGTACAGGATGAATGGCCTGATACAGTGACTGGGACAATGAGGGTAAGTGTGTCATAGTCGGTGAGACTGGCTCAGGACAAGGCAGGCTTCAGAGTTGTTGTACATAGGATTACTATGAGACACAGGTGACTTGGCAGCACGTAACACCTATGAAATGACAGTATAGCCAAAAGATCAAAGCCATGAAGGAAGTAGTTGTTCGGCTGGGTAAAAAAAAAAAAA
>NW_006399852.1:12329747-12339251 GCF_000299155.1 Elephantulus edwardii
AGTCCTTGACCTTCTGCAGGAAGCACTTCAGGGCCTCCTCAGTTTCAGCAAGCAGGGTTGTGTCATTTGCATAACGCAGGTTGCTGATGAATCTTCCACCAATCTTGATGCCACATTCCTCTTCGTACAGCCCAGTGTCTCGGATGATCTGTTCTGCATACAGATTGAAAAGGTATGGAGACAGAATACATCCCTGATGGAGACAAGTAAAAGTCATAGCTGAAAAAAATTGTGAACCCAACGCTCAGAGTGTTGCCACAAGCCTGCAGTTCTGCCACCTACCAACAGATAAAACAACCTTGGACATAAGAGTTGAGATGGAAAAAGAAGATTTTTTTTTAACAAAAATGTATGCATATCAGTCTATAGGAGAAAGGAAGTGTACAATTCAGCTCATTGTCAATTGGCAATTCATTCATGGTAATCACTTTTAGTACCTTTGCATCTGACAGCTTTTTCAGATATGTAAAGCAGGACTTGTTAGTGAGGCAGAAAGGTGCTTAGGAAGGGACACCTGGGGCTGTCTCATTAGCTGACTTCCATGTTACTTAGGTAAGATGTATTCCTGGGTCTTGTGATAACTTAGGACTGACTTTCTTGTTGCAAATTGCTTCAGAGAGAAATACTTTGCTAGAAGAGAAAGGTCCTTTTATTCACCATATCCTATAAAGCAGAAAAGAAAATTAGAAAACAGGAAAGTTTGTGATGAGAGCAAATTTACCAAGATCCGGTTAAGGGTAATCCTATTCATTGCTAGAAACTATCCACTGGAAGTGTCGTCTTTGAGGAAATGTCAGAAGATTGTGTTTATTATGTTGCTGAAAGAGGAGTAAACCTTAGCTGAAGGTTGCAGAGTGGAGAGCCAAACATCTGCTAGGTACTTCAACTTGACCAGGAAGTGTCTTTCAATTGTCCTTCTAAAATAAGAGGACACTTCTTCCTTTTAAAAATGTCTCTACACATTTTCATTTCAATCTACTGCAGAGAATTACACAGCTAGTTTACCATTGTTTCTTTGTTGATTACTACAGTACTCGAGTGTGGATAGATTTCTCCCACATACCCGACGCGTCCTGCCCATGGTACTGGAGATAGCTTAGACCTTTTTTCTAGGGAATTAAATGATTTGTTGGGAGAAATGTTTCTGTTAGATCTAGAGTAGTCAAGAGCAGATTAGATGCCCTCCCAACTCAAGTAGGAAGGCTCACCCAGGCATCTCTGCTGGCCATTTAATCTTCTATTTAAACTCTGATGGTCTAGTGGTAAGAAACTGCACTACAAAACCAAAGAAATGCTTCTCAAATATACTAGGTCCTTTATAGGGAAAAAAATGAACAATCTCCTCCCATGTGATTTACTGACTCTGGAAACTACTGAAGGGTCAGCTATGAGTCGGTTCCAACTTGATGTAACAATATTTTTTCTTTCCGAGGTATCTGCAGTTTCAATAAGTACTCTGATATTACAAAGCAGAATACTTTATTTCCTCCAGGAAATTGTCCGAAGAAAGTAAAAATTAAAAGCTAGACAGGAATTTAATTAATATTCTGAAGTTATTTTGTAAAATAATGTTTAAGATGAAATATACACATTTTCACATGCCTTTCACCTTACACCTACACACAAAATCTCAATTCTTCATTGTTTTTGTGTACCATCAAGTCGGAACCAATCCATAGCTGGCCATCTAGCAGGTTTCAGAATTCATTAATAGCACAGGAAGAGATGGCCTATCTTTATCCCACAGAGCAGCTGAATTTGAACCACATATGGTTGGGTTCATAATGAGACTCCTTAACCCGAGGTCACCTGGACATTAAAGCCCAACAGATTAAAGATTTTATTTCAAATGTATACTGATGGAAAAGTGTCCATTTAATATATTTCTCACCTGAAAGTTCAGAAAGTAGTATTGTTGATGAAAACAAAAGAGAATAGCAAGACAATGAACTTCCAACATGTTGAAAGTGACCCAACAGAATGTGGAAATGATAGAATAGTATCACTTATGTATTTGATGATCTCTGTTCTTCTCAAGTTTAGCCACAATTTGTTGTGTTCCACACAGTCAAATGCCTTTACACAGTCAACAAAATACAAACAGACACCTTTCTGGTAGTCTTTGTTTACAGCCAAGATCCATCTGACATCTGAAAGTGTCAAGGAAAGAGAAGAAGATCCTCCAAGAAAATGTATTGACACCATGACTGGAACAATAGGTTCAAATATATCGGAAATGATAAGGATGGTACAGAGTAGAGCAAGGCAAAGATCTGTTGCCTATTGTGTTGCTAAGCAATTTGATGGCATACCACAACAATGATTTCAATTTCAGTCTACTAACGCTGGGGGAAGACTCTCTTTCTGTTGTGGTGGAAGGTCTTTTTTTCTATCACCATCTGTAGGCCCAGTGTTTTCTGGAGACCTACCTCCTTCATATATTCTGAACTTCCCTGGTGTCACAGGGTCCAAAAAGAAGCATTCCACCCTGATAATTACTTCTTGTTACTAAGAAATATTCCACATCTCTGTTTGCTTTCTTCCCCTTTCATCTGTAGTAAGATAAAAGTCACACTGTAGAGAAATTCCCTTTGTAAAATGATATCATTACATACATATATTTTTGGAGAGATGTGGACTTCTCCACTCTGTATGTTACCAGATCATAGCTAATCAAGCAATTTCCCTTATGATATGTGAAACAAAATGCCAAAGAAATTCTGTGTAGATTGAAGAGAGAATGTTAGGCAGAAAGAATCAGTGTAATAAATTTTTGTTTCATCTTCCAAATCAGAATTGATCTAGTAACATTTCAATGTTCATCTGCATTTAGTAATTTAATGAGTAGAGCATTGTTATTTTAGTAATTCTCATTAATTATATGCAATCTGTGGCTTTGTAATCGCACAGCAGACAGTATTAGATGATTATTACAATATAAATCTATTACGTAAAAAGGAAAAAAAAAACCCACCAGACCTGTGAAAATTGCAATCAATTAAAATCTTGTCAGAACACAGCATATGTCTCTTGGTTAGAGGTGTTGTATATAACTTGAGGTTATTTAATGAAGAGAAAAAAAGTGATTGTGTATTTATCTTTTTCCTTTGAATATTTTCTACTTAATCCTATGAAATCTTATAACACTTTGTATACATGATTGGGGTAGTTGAAACACAGTACATTACTCTTGAGTATTTCTAGGGCTTTCTGAGCTTCTGTTGAGTACAGGCCATTTGGGACATTTTTCTCCAAATCTAGAACATTGCTGGGTTGTCTACTTCTTCCTGTAGACTCAGTGTCTTGTTAAAAATAAATTGGATAATTTATTTCATATCATGAAAAACAAACTGTTCTCAAAATTCTGTCTGCAGGACTTTGTTTTTTCCAGAATTCTTTAAGGGAAGGAAGAAACATACTAAAACAATTCCACTTTTTCCAGTTAGGTTTTTCTTTTTTAAATCTTAAAACAATATATTTAATTAAACACGTGTTAAAAGTTAATTTTTTTTCTGGTGGCAAGTCATTCCGGAAGTAGATGCCACTCCTGCTTCCAAGTTTGTTTAAATTCGGAAGCTCCACCAAACACTGTCCACCATGGGTGACCATTATCACATTGGCACATCAGTGTCACAATGTTTAGCATCACATCACAAAGATCAAGAGTTACCTCTGTACAGCAATGTACAGACCAGTGCTATACCACCTAGAAGAAAGATTGACAAAATACCAATTTGAACCAGGCCGGAGGGCTGCAGATTAAAATCACACACCTTGGGTTGGTAGCATAACTTTCTGTCCACTAAGCCATCGAGTCGTAGTGCCGGAAACTCTATGAACAGTGCTCAGGCCTTTTGTTCATAGGGTAGCTATGAGTCGTCTATGATTCGATGGCACCCAACAACAACAACAACAATGTTAATTTACCAAGACCAGCTTGTCTCCTGTATTTCTATGGTTTACCTATTGCTGTGAGCAGGAAATGAGTCCATCAATACTTCAAACACCACTAGGATCACTTGTCATGGATAGGTGTGAGTGGAACTTCTTCTACACTAAGACTGGTAATCTGCTTCTGAAAATTAGTCATGTGAACCTTGAAAACTTTATGGATCACCATAGGATACTGTTCAACTTGTTTGCTTCTTTCAGTGGTTGTCATGAAAGGGCAATCACTGGAAGGGGCTGTTGGAAAACCAATGAGACCAGCTAACAATAATAAAATTAACTTATAAGTGAGGATGGGGTGGAGGTCAAGGAAGAAGTTCTAAAGTCATAGAGAAATATTGGAATGGAGGTAACTCTACATGAAAAATGTGAGGGGCTATGTAAACAAAACCACAAAGTCATTATGTAAGTAAAGAATATTCTATAGGTTGCAATTTACTCCGGAGTGTAATAGTTTGTCAATGAAGAGTTTATTTTTTGAATCTCAAATATGTTTACTTTAAAATTTTATTAAAATGTAAACACATTCATTAATCATCTGTTAGTTGAGGCTCAAAGGAGATGCTGAAAAAATAAGCTTGAAAGTACACTATAGGCAAAAGAAGTGTTTATGAAAAGGAACAATTAGAGAAGTGTGAACAGAGAAACTCTTGGACATCCATAGGAGACATGGCAATATATAAAAGAGGAAGTTCACTAGCTTCACAATTTCACTGCAGGCCTTCCCTGAACAGGGGTGAACATTTTATTTGCTGTGAGTTTTCCTGTCTTAGCATTTACTTGCAGTACTTGAGAAGAGACCATATCTTATAATGACATGAAAGCTGCTTTTCCTCTCCTGAAAGGGATGCTAACAATAGCACAGCTGTAGCAATCACTGTGAATGGCAAGGCAAGGACGCTTTCCATTCTGATGCTGTCCTGAAATGTTCTCTTGCATTCTCCCAGCTCCAGGTTAAGCTGCTGCTCACATATTGTGCAGCTATTAGTATTATATCTGCCGCATGGATATAAAGTGATAATATCAAGTGGTGAATATATCTTATAAAAAGAAATGCAAAAAAGTAAGATTGATTTTTTTTTACTATATTAGAATCTACTCAGTCAAATTTACCCTTATCCAGAGATACCGATCTTTCAAAATCCAGAGCAAATGAGTTTTCCCAAATATAACAGAAGTCATTTAGTGGAAAGAAAGGGCTGAAATTTCACCCAAGGTCAATCTTTTGCTTTTTAAGTGAGCAATTACTCACTTAACAGATACTAAAAAGGAAGTTGTGTTTTATGTCATTCCTAGATTAACTGATTTTATGTATGGGCTGATATTAATTTTGTATTTTGCTGAAATCTTTATGTTCAAAACTGCAGAAGCCTATGTAAATCATTCTTGTTTTACGAACACAGAATTTTGTTTATGTCAACAAATAGGGAATTGTGGATAACCTTTATGAAATAGAAAATATCTTTTTTTAAAAAAACAACTTTTGAAATAAAAGTCTTAGCTTTAAATTCTTTTTCAAACAGTTCCTATTTCAATCAATGTCATAGCAGGAAACAGATGGTATACTCAAATTAGGATAATTCAGAGATATTTAAATAAAGAAACTATTTATAAGGTTTGGGAAGGATATAGCAAAATGATGAGGATAACTCAATACGCTAAGCTTGTATCATGAAGTCAGCAATCTTCCGAGTCTTGAAGTAGAAAGGAAAGAAAAAAAGTTGCTAGAAGATGAGGCACCCAGACGTCTGTACAGAGGTTAACTGACAGTAATTGTGATTTTCAGTTGAACGATATAATCATGTCACAATGATTTCACCCTCTCCAACATGAGTAGCAGGTAAGAAGTACCCTGTTCTCACTTTAATTACACTTTCCCTTGCTGACTGAATCTGAGATTAAACTGTATAATGGAGCCTGCTGTGTGGATCATTCAGAGCCATCTATAAGGACTCCAAAAAAGTCTAGAGAAAATTAAAGAGTAGATGAACAAGCATATCTATGTCTATATGTTGTTTTCAAACTTACCCATAGCCATTAATTCAGAGCAGACTCATAACCTTCCAGTGGGTTTTTGGCAGCTGTGTAAACCTCACGGAAGGAGATTGCCTATCTTACTCAGAGCTGCTGGTAGACTTGAATCACCAGAAAGGCAACACCTTTAACAGTGCAACACCATGTGCTCTAAAATTTATTCCACTCATGACACCCTCTCTTAGTTCTAGTGAAAGTCTCAGAGTCTCTTCTAACATGTATTCTGGTCTTTTCTTTGCAATGACTTTTTGCTTTCATCACAGATGATGTCCTTGATGTCATTCCACAACTAATTTGGTTTTCTGTCATTAGTGAGCAGTTTATCAAATCTATTCTTGACATGGTTTGTTTTTTTTTTTAATTTAGTTGGGATAGATTCAGGTTGTATTTTTGTTCTTGTAGATTTGGTTTACACATTACAGCTAAAATTAAAACTCTAAATTTTTATTTACTCACATAAGTAATTGAAGATCTGTTTCACAATCAGCCCGTGGTCTTGTTTTTGATTTTCTATACGGCCTGCCCATTGAATCTCTCCCATATAGTCCATTAGGTGAAATCCATGTTTATTATTGACATGTACAGTTTTTAAAAAGGTATATTCAGTTAATAAAGAATTAATTATACATAATTCCATAGTTTAATCTTCAGCCTTATTTCTGTCATGATATCTATATTTCCCAAGTACCTGCCTCATATTTTAGTCAATTGCTATTATTGGATCTGGTTGCAGGACTGCAGAAAGTCAATAGATGCATTCAATTTCTTTATCTTTGGCTTTAGTGGTTGATGCTTATGACTGAATAATAGTTGTATTAACAAATCATTCTTGTATGCCTGTGGATAGTATTCTATCACTCACAGCATTCTACTTCAGGATAGACATTAAAATATTTTTGAAAGGGAATAAATGCTAAAGTAAGAGAGATGAACAGAAGATTTTTAAGGGAAGCTCGGGGAGCACAAATTATTTAATGGAATGTGCGAACAATTAGAGGTAAATAGAAGGCTCAGCATTTCTCAAGCTTAAAGAACTGAAGAACAAATTCAAGCCTCAAAATACAATACTAAAGGATTATATGGGCAAAATCTTGAATGAAGCAGGAGATTTCAAAAGAAGATGCAAAAACTATAGTGACAGAAATTCACTATATCAAAAAGAATTTATGAACATTGAACTATTTCAAAAAGTAGTATATTATCAAGAACCATTGATCATGAAGGAAGAAGTTCAAGCTGCGTTTAAAGCATTGACATAAAAGAAAGTTCCAGAAATGAATGGAACACCAACCTATGTATCTCAAGAAACAGATGCAGTCCTGAATGTGCTCACTAAACTATGCAAGAAATTTGGAAGATAGCTATCTGACCAATTTACTGGAAGAAATCCATATTGGTTTCCATTCAAAAAAGGAGATCCAATAAGATGTGGAAATTATTTAACAATATTATTAATAGTGCATTCAAGTAATAACTTGCTTAAGACTATTAAAAATAAGCTGAAACAGTCTATTGACAACAAAGTTTTAGAATTCAAGTTGTGTTCAGAAAGGAAAGGGGAACCAGAAATGTCATTGCTGGTATCAGATGGATCTTGGCTGAAAGACAAAAAAAGAATGAAATAAAGATGTTTACTTTTGCTTTATGGACTATGCAAAGGCTTTTGTCTGCATAGATAACCACAAATTATGGCTAATATTGGAAAGACTAGGAATTTCAGAGGAATTAATTGTGCCAATATAAGACTTATACATAAAACCAAAAAGCAGTTGTTCAAAAGAACTAAATAATGCTGCACTGCTTAATGTCAGGAAAAGTGTATGTCAGGATTGCATTCATACTCTATACCTATATTCAAGATACGTGTTCACCAAATAATTCAAGAAGCATGGCTATGAAGAAGACTGTGGCACCAGGATCAGAGGAAGGGTCATCAACAACTTGTTATACAGGTGACAAAACCTTGCTTGGAGAAAGGGAAAGATGATTTAAAACATAGATTGGAGACTACAACCTTCAGAATGATTTGCATCTTAACATCAAGAAAACAAAAATCCTCACCACTGGACCCATATAGATGATATTGTGATAAAGATTGAAGGTATCAAGTATTTAATTTTACTTGGACCTAAAATGAACACCCTTGTTAGCAACAGTTAAGAAATCAAAAGACATGCTGCTTTTGGGAAATCTGACTTCTCCAAATAGCTAAAGGGGAAGAAGGTCAGTTATGGTTTTATTTTTTATTTTTATTCTTTTAAAAAACTTTTTAAAATTTTATTTTATTATTTTGTGTGTGTGTACTGCCAAATTGGATCTGACTGGCACAGGAGGAGATTGCCCCTCCTTCTCTAGCAGAGCATCTGGTGGATTCGTACTGCGTACCCCACGGGAATGCAGTGCAGCTTCTTCCCACTAGGCCACCACAGCTCCCTTTTCAGATTAAAGATTAAAGTGCACCTGATCCAAGTCATGATATTTTCAACAAAGGTATAATGTGCTTAATGCTACCAATTATCATATTATTATTTTGCTTAGCTTGTACTAAAATGCATCTCTTGACTTTTTTCTTTCTTTCTTTTAAGAGCTTCTATTAAATTATGTTGTGATTAGGTGTTGTTGAGTAGAGTATGCTCCATAGTGATCCTATGAACAACAGATCTGAACTCTGTCCAGTCCTTTCTATTACATTAGGAAAAAGTTGGACAATTTCCTCCTGTGCAATTTAGAGCCTCTATAAAGCTTTTGAAGGGTCAGCTTTGAATTGGTTCTCACTTGATCGCGTTGTTGGCCTAGTCTGCAAGGAGTTTTGCTGTTAATTTAAACAATATGTCTCTCGGTTAGCATCCACTTGTTGCTCTATGAGAGTAAGATGAAAAATCTCCCTTGTGCCTTATAGCTCTGGGACACCTACTGAAAGGTCAACAATGGGTTAAAACTCTATGACAATGAGTGCGCAAATGAGCATTAGAAAACTGTTGTTGCTGTGTGCCATTGAGTCACCTGCAACTCGCAGAGACCCTACGTATAATAGTTCCAAACCTGGCCCTATCCTGAACCAGTATCAGTGTCTCTGACACACCTATTCCAATTAATTACCTCAGTTACTGTGTTGATCCCTCTCATCTAGCATCTTCCTCACCTACGCTCTCCCTCCACCCTTGTAAGCATGGGCCACATGCCCAAAGTAAATGAAATAAATCCTTACTTCCTAGGACCTGCTTTGTTTCACACACTTCAGGATAACCCTTTTTATTCTCTTGATATTCCATGGTACGTTCAATTATTCTTCTCCAGCACCACAACTCATAGACATCAATTCTTACAATCTTTGGTCACTACCCAGTTCTCTGATGCATAGCAAGTAACTGCAAAGACCTTAGGCATGGATGAACTGATTATCAGTGAATTTTCAGTGTAAATAAATGCCAGTAGATTTGTATTTGCTAAATTTAATTTTATTCTGGGTTACCCAACCTACTTAAATAAAATACAAATTAATTGCATTTATAAGACAAACAC
>NW_006399852.1:12341467-12354775 GCF_000299155.1 Elephantulus edwardii
GGAAAGTAAGATTTGAAGAGTAATTATGTAACTATTGCATCTGTCCCTTACAGAAGGAAAGAATAATGGGACAAATATAATGGATACTCCTAAATCAGCAAAAGTAAAGCTTAAGAAGTCAACATGGATCTTACTCTGACCTTTTACATTGTTATTATACAGTGACTGTGTATTATTTCCATCTTCTTTTGATGGCCATTAATTCAGTAAAGTGAAAGAAAAGTCATTAATTCACAGAATCTGTTCATTAGATGTCCTTAATGTATTGTCCTATAAAAGCATCAGGAGAGAAATTGTCACAGTATTTCCACAAGGAACCTTGGAAAGGGAAATGTAGTCATAAGGGTAGACTGATACTTATAGAAAATCTACTTAGAAGAGAGATAGATTCATAGGTTTAAAGAACTCTGTGTGTGATGTACATAGAAATGAGAAATAACTGAGAAGAGCCTGCAGTAAAAAATAAATTACCAACATAAGAGGGTTATCAAGTGGGAAAGGAAGAAGAAAAAGATCATATCAAGAGCACAGGAGGAATGGACCTTCAATGAGGACACATCTCATTGAAAAAGAGAGTGGATTCAGAGAGTGGATAATGTTACAGATGTTGCAGAAGCTGATTTTTGACAGTCTCTATTTTCTTCCTCAGCTTCTGATTGCTGGCTTTGCTTGTAATTTTGATTACCAAAATAAGAGAAGGAGTTGACTCATGACATTGAAAAGGTTTCGTGGGAGCCTCTGAGAGGTCAACTGAAATCTGAACAATAAATTTGTGATGATATATCATTTTGTTCTTCAGGTTTTAGTGCCTCAAAAATAGATACCAAAAAGCTTTCCAGTATATATTAGATAATAGTCCTTCAAAGCCACAAGATATTTGTGTGATTTTTTTCACAGGGAAAAAACAAAAAAGGATATATAAAAATGAATAAAAATTATGCCTATACATTTTATATCTGTATTAAAGATATGTCTTATATACATCACAGATATATAACACATCATCATTATTATATATGTATGTGTGGGGGTGTGTAAAAATCTCTATATATCTGTCTATCTTCCTATCTATCTATCTAGTTGTTGTTGTTAGGTGCCGTTGAGTTGCAGATGACTCATAGTGACCCTATGAATGAAAGGCCTGAACACTGTTCATAGAGTTCCCAGAGGCAAGTCATTTCAGAAGTGGATGCCAATCGTATTTGTCCTGTTGTTGTTGTTCCTGAATGTCACTGAGTTGGGCATGACTCATAGTGACCATATGAACAAAAGTCCTGAAGCTTTTCTTTAACTATTGTCATTTATCAAAATTCATAGTGCTTCCAGAGATATGTTGTTTAGGATGTGGATGTCACTTCTGCTTGTAAATATTCACAGTATATATGTATAATATATGTGACTCATTCACTCACTCTTTACTCCCAAGTCAGAACCAATGCTCAGCTGACCTGCCAGGAGATTTTCTCAGACTGTAACTTACCCAGGAGGAGGTTGTCCGTCTTTCTCTTATGGAGCTGCTGATGGATTCAAACACTAGAGGGGATCCACCTTTTGTAATTCCTTAATGACTAGGCCACCAAAGCTCCCTTATATTATCTTTCTGCGTTTGTATTTCTTGTTATTGTGTATCTTTGAGTTGGAATCGACCCATAGCTGACCCTCCAGTGGGTTTTCAGAGGCAATAAATCATACAGGAAGAAACTTCTCAGCTTTTCCTAGTAGGTAAACTAGTGGATTTGAACCATGTACCTTTAGGTTGGCAACATAATTACTTACCACTAAACCACCAGAGTGGATAGATAGATAGATAGATAGATAGATAGATAGATAGATAGATATAGATATTTTTAATATTTTTATTTCTGTATATCTATATAGCTTTCTATATCTATATAAAAAACCAAGTTTCTTCTTGGAGACTAGGATTTTGAAGAGCCGTCTCATACTTTGGGCATGTGGCCAGGAGGGACTGATTGTTGGAGAAGAACATCATGCTTGGAATGGAGGAGGGATAGTTTAGGAGAGGAGGACCCCAGATTAGATGGATTGATACCGTAACTGGGGCAATGAGGGTTAGTATGCTGGGATCAGTGAGACTGGCTCAGCACAGTGTGGGCTTCAGAGCTGCTGTACACAGGGTTAATATGGGTCATAGGCAACTCGAAGGAACATAACAACAGTATGTGTTTTTGTATAGATAGATTGATAGATACATGGGTTATATGAGAGGAGATTGCCTATCATTCTCCCTCGGAGCAACTGATGGCCTTGAAACACATGTCGTTGGGGTTGCAATTCAGCTTTTGCCACTAAGCCATCAGAGCTCCCTATCATTTGTTGTTATGTGCCATCAAGTTGCCTGCGACTCATGAAGACTGTACATACAATAGCTCTGAACTCTGCCTGATTCTAAGACAGTCTCACTGACTCAGACACACCAACTGCCATCACCTCACTTACTGTGTCAGTTCATCTCATCCAGGGTCTTCCTCTCCTGTGCTGTCCCATCACCTGTCTGAGCATGATGTTCTTTTCCAAGGACTGGTCCCATTGGCCATGTACCCATATATGTGAGACAGAGCTTCAAAATCCTTGTCTCCGGGGAGAAATTGGATTTCATGCTCTGTTTGTTCTCTTGGTGGTCCATAGTATGCTCAATACTCTTCTCCAGGTTAGCCACAACTTGTTGTGATCTACATAGCCAAATGTCTTTGTCAATGAAACAGATAGATATTCCTCTGGTATTCTTTTCTTTCTGCCAAGATCCATCTGACATTTGTGATATTAGTATTTCCATAAACCTTGTTATATATGGCTTTTATATACTTGCACATATATGTGTATTTATTGTTGTTTTATGTGCTGTCAAGTCACTTGCAATTTATAGCGATCCTCTGTACAATAGCTCTGAACCTTGCTCTCTCTTGAGCCCAATTCATTATCTCTGACACACCTACCACCATTACCCTAGTCACTGAGTGTATATATATTTTTTTGGGTTTGTCTTCTTACAGTGCAAATTTAATTAGCGTAGAGGTTTTGTGTACTGTTCTCTCTCTCTCTCTCTCTCTCTCTCTCTATATATATATATATATATATATATATATAGTTATTGTGTCTTGGAGTCAGAACCCTCCAGTGGGTTTTCACAGGCAGTAAATTGCATGAGAGTAGATTGTCCATCCTTCTCCTGCATAATAGCTGTCTTTGGAATTGTAGCTTCTTGCCACTTGGCTTCCAGAGCTTCCATATATAACTATATGTACGTATTTTTTACAGAATAGTATTAGAATTTTTTTGGTTTGTCTTTTTTACAGTGCAAATTTAATTAGCCCAGAGGTTTTGTGTACCAAAGAAAACTTTTTTGAAGAAGTCAGTTTGAGTAGAAATATTAAGGGTGAATAGGGATTATATTGTATAAAACAGCTGCAGAAAACTTTCGTCAGACATGAAAAAAGTTCTTTAAAAAGTTGATGGCAAATATAATATAAAAAAAATATTTTTTCTAAAAAAAAAAGGTTGATGGTGGAAAATGTTCTAGTACAGTTTAAGAAAATGAGGGAGCCTGTGGAATTTGGAGAGTGAGGGTAGTGGATTAAGTTCTTATTTACAACCATAGGTTGACTGAACTCAGAAGTTTGCATGAAAAAAGACCCAACAATTAGCTTCCATAAATAGTACAACGAAGAAAACCCATCAGAACAGTTTTATTCTGTAACATGGGGTTACTATGAGTTGAAGAATCAACTTGATGGGACCTCAATAGAAGATTCAAGAGGGTTTTTTGTATACTTGGTTTTGGATTTTTAAGCATATTTTAAAACATGGTAATAGTTAAAACCAATGAGAATGTTTCTTTAGTAATAAAATATTACAATAATGTTTTAATTTTAAAAGGATAACTTTGAACACAGAGTTGAGTGGAGGAATGAGTAGGAAAAGGAAGATTGCATAAAAGGTTTTTAGTAGTCTGTTCAAATATAAAGGTTTGAAAGGAGGCATGGCTTTGAAAGTCATTTAGAATTTAAACTGACTCTGAAAATCATCTACTTTATACAGCTTGTTTGTAGGGTACAAAAATGCCACTGCAATTATCAGCACGTGCAGAAACTATACACAGATTTAAGAAGAGGCATCATCCTCTTTTTCTAAATTCTTTTACAAGGGCACCGCTTTTGGGCAGACGTAGCCTTTTAGCACAGGGCACAATCTTTTCCAGGGTATGTATGTTTTCTTGCCTTTGCTGTCAGGTAGCTTAGTATAATGAACAAATTGCAAAGTTTTACTAAGGCAGCCTTAGATAATGGAAATCACTGGTGTATCATGAATTCATAATAGAATGGTAGTGACTCAGATTAAGAGGTATTATTCTGGACATCAATTGATTTCTCATTTCTGGAAATGAGAATCAACTAAAGCCCAAGGGTCGCTATGAGTTGTCTATGACTCGACGACACTTAACAACAATAACAACAACAACAAAGAGAAAGCTACATTGGCCTAGTGGACAGAAAGTTATGCTACCAAGCCCAAGGTGGGTGATTTTAACCTGCGGTCCTCAGGCTTGGTTCAAATTATTATTTTTGTCAAATATTCTTCTAGGTGGTATAGAAATGGCCTGTGAATTGCTGTACAGAGGTAACTTGTGGTTGCTGTGATGCTAAACACTCTGACACTGATGTGCCAAATGCGATAATGGTGGACAGTGTTTGATGGAGCCCCCCTATTAAAACAAGCTTGGGAACAGGGTGGCATTCACTTCAGAAAATACTATGAACAGTGCTCAGGTCTTTCATTCCTAGGGTCGCTACGGCTTGAAGGCACTTAACAACAACAATTATCAGTAAGATTTCATTTTAAGTTGTGGATTCCTCCCTCTCAATTTTCTCTACAATCAACCAAAATGTGTGTAATAAAGCTATAAAAAGTTTAGTGATGTTTATTTTGAATTTGTGATGTGAAATGCACATGGCTTAACTTTTTGTCTCCTGTTAGAGAGGATGAAGATGGGACCAGAGAGGGCAGGATTCAGGTTGGCTGCTTATAGGGTTGCTAGGAGGTGGTCTTGACTGAGCACCACCAAACAACAATGACAACAACAGCCATTCCTTTAGATGAAACTCTGGTGACCTTATTGGTAAGAAATTGTGTTGCAATCTGAAGGCTCACAGTTCAATTCTACCAGCTGCTATGCTGGAGATTGATGGACGATCTTCTTCCATGCAATTCACTGCTTCTGAAAACCCACTCGAGGGTCAGCTAACAACAACAACAATAACAACAATTTCTTTGGACAAAAATGCATTCTACATTGGTAGGAAGTGTTGTTAGATTTCTGAGCTTTAAAGGGAGATTAGTAAAACATTTTATTGCCTTTTAATTAGCACACTAGGATAGGTTTTTTTGTTTCTCACCATAATCTCAAGTACAAAGACAGATTAGATTCTTGGATCTGAGGTGACCCTTAGAACAGGGTGGAAATTTTACTGTTTCTCTTCAAAATCACCTCTGCAGATCTCTGTGTAGAATTCCATTGATCAGAGGAGTGGATCCTCACATGTAGTTTTTGAGTTTGTGATTCTGTGTCTCTGGGACCCAGACATACACTTCTTTCTTTATTGACCTTCTTTACCTCAAATTCTTATATTTTGTTCTTTCATGATTAACTATATTGAATAAAATATAGCTACATAAGTCCTGTGGTGATTTGATTTTTTGACTTAAATATTATATGACTTAATATTAGATTTTAAAATCCCTAAAAGATTTAAAAGACAATTTTCTTCCATTTCTAATTACCCTCCAAACTGGATTTTTCCATAATGATGAGTTGAATGCATATTCTCAGTTGATAGCACCAGGATTATTTCACTGTAAGTTTCCTGTGGGAAGTACAAACTCAGGAAACATGTTCACGATTCAATTTTTTTATGAAAACTATTTTCTGGTTTGTATGTAAACATGATTTTATAATGTATCTAAATACCTATTCTGAAAAGTTACCTGTTGATTAAATTTTAATAGTAAATAACTGTATTTTGAAAAATTAAACACGGTGGAAGCATTATATAATATAAACAGAAAAACCAATTACTGTATATGTACCAGAGGGGTCAGTACTGCTAGTTGTCTGTCTAGCAATGATTTCACTCTCATTCTTTATGAAGAACATTTAATTTTTTTCCTTATTTTTCTTCAGTAAATCTACATTTAAGGGAACATGGATCGTAACCTCAGTTCCAAATTGTGATGGTTCATTTTATGTGTTTGCTTGTGTAGGATATGGTTCCCTGTGACTTGGTCAAAATCTAGTCTAGATGTTGCTCTGGAAGTATTTTGTTGATGTGTCTAATATTTACCAAAAAAATGACTCCAAGTAAAGGAATGCATTTATTAACAATGTATATTTGAGAGGCTGGGCTTTATGAGGAGGAATGTGGCATCAGGATTGGAAGAAGATTCATCAACAACCTACATTATTCTGATTACACAACCCTGCTTGCTAAAACTAAGGAGGATCTGAAGCTTTTGCTGCAGAAGGCCAAGGATTGTAGTCTTCAACATGGATTTCAGCTAACGATCAACAAGACAAAGATTCTCACCACTGGACCAACTGGCAGCACCACGATAGATGGAGAAGAGACTGAGGTTGTTAACAATCACACCTTGCTTGGCTCCACAATAAACATTCTCAGAACCAACAGTCAGGACGTCAAGAGACAAATTGCACTGGGAAAATCTGCTGTCAGGAATCTTTCCAGAGTACTGAGCAGCAATATGTCAGTCTGGTGCCTAAGGTTCACCTTAGACCATGGTCTTCACAATTACTTGCTATGCATCAGAAAGCTGGACAATAAATAAGGATGGATAAAGTACTAAGCAGCAATTATGTCAGTCTGGAGACTAAGGGTCACCTTAGACCCTGGTCTTTACAATTACTTGCTATGCATCAGAGAGCTGGACAGCAGGACGGCAGAAGAATTGATGCCTTCGAGTTGTGGTGCTAGAGAAGTCTTGAACATAACATGGACCACCAAGAAAAAACAATTGCATTTGTCTTGGAGATGGTGAAAACAAGTTTTTCCTTGGAGGCTAGGATTTTGTAGCTCCATCTCACATACTTTGGCATGATTTCCTTGGAGAAGGACATCATGCTCGGAAGGCTAGAAGGACAACACAGAAGAGTACATGTGTTGGAGTCAGTGAGACAGGTTCAGGATAGGGCAGACTTCAGAAATGTTGTATAGAGGGTCTTTCTGATTTGCAGGCAACTCAAAGTCAACAGTAACAATAAAATGAGTTTTAACCAAATAGAGTCCTAAGAACAAAGATTGAGGTTTCAAAAGAGAGATGGACATCTGATCTAGGACTATAACATAGATATTTTGTCAGACTTTTTGGCCTACTAGCTGACTGATAGATTTTTGGAACCTGCTATCTTTCAAAAATATATGAAACAGTCTTTTAATACAAGTCTTTGTTTGTCTGTATTGATTCTATAGATTCTGTTTCTCTGTAGAACCTTGATTCATAAACACACTTAAAAGATGGGGCAGATTATCAGATTAATGAAAAGAAATCTCATCTCTCATCTGTGATGAGATGAAGCAAAAACTGGTGATCTAACATCATCCAATGAAAATTAAAAGGTTTGAGTAACTACTTGAAAGAAATTTTATTTGTCTTCAATCAATGTAAACCAGATCTTTCTCTCCTGAAAATCAACATGAGTGAAGGTGGGTCCCTAGTGTGTAATGCTGATAACCAAAAGACATCTTCACTCTGGTTGTCCAAATATACCAGCTACTTTGCTAGAGAAAGTTTGACAATTTCCAGATGGGCATTCTCCTTCTGCGCAATGCACAGCCTCCCAAAACCATTGCAATTTCATCTATGAGTCAATTTCAAGTTGAAGGCAATGAATACAGTTTGAATATAAACAAGGGGATGTGAAGTACTAGATGTCCTTCTGTGCTTAGTCCTCCTTTAATTTATTTTCACAATAAAACAATCTTGAAACCTCTTCTCTTGATGGTCTTTTCGTATGACGTTTCTTTTTTAACTGTTTAACAAGAGAAACGAAGGGAATAAGCTTTGAAAAGACAACAAATTAGTTTTCAAACAGATTTGTTCATAGTAAACACTACTAAGTATATGAAATAAAACAAAACTCAGTATGATGAGAGAATTTAGACTGGAGGTCTGGGAAAAAGTCTTTGAAAAAGTCTTATTTAGTTGAAATACAAAGTAGAATTTCACTAAGTAGAATTGAGCAAAGAGGATTCCATGAAAATGTTCTGAAGTAGAAAAATTATTGATGCTTTTAAGGAACCTGTCCCAACCAGAGAAAACAAACAGGACATTTTTATGAAATGACACTGTATCTATAAGACAAAACAAAATGTAAAGGGCATTTATAACATTATTTAAACAATATTAATTGTTAAAAAAAGACAAAACACAACAACCAAACAAGTTGTAGGATGTTACCTTGTCAAGTTGATGGGTAATTAACTACCCAACAGTCAAGTTGATGGGTAATTAACTACCCAACAGTCAAGTTGATGGGTAATTAACTACCCAACAGTCATTGGTTGGGAGTGAGGGGAATTCAACACATTCAATGTTGTTTGAGGATTGTCTCTTATCTTTGTTGTTGTTATGTACTGTTGAACAGGAATGGACTCATTACTCTCCATTTAGTAGTTTTCCAGAGGCTATAAATCACATGGGAGGAGACTGTCCATTCTTCTCCAGTAGAGCATCTGGAGCATCGAACACCTGCCCTTAGGTTGGCAGAGCAACCCTTTATTCGCTAGGCCACCAGTCCCGAGAATTGTACCTGTAGCACACAAATTTGCAAAAGTTTTAGAGATTAATTGTATTTTTAAATAGTTTACAAATAATAGTTCATCTGTAGAAGTTGCTTTGCAAACACTCATTTAATCCTGTTATGGACTAGAGACACTATGTCTTTATGTACTAAGCACTTGACTAACATGTCACAGAGCTTCAAAAGATTCATTCATTACCAAATGACCAAGGAGAGATAGACTCAGAGAAAACAATAAATTTGTCTGATATTATAATTCAGATATGTTTTTGTTAGGTGTTATCGAGTATGACTCAGAGTGACCCTATGAACAGCAGGTTTGAGCCCTATACCATCGTATGCTTTCCTCATTATCTCTAATACACTTGAGTCACTGTGTCAATCTATCTTATTGAAAGTTATCCTCTCTTTTACCAACCCTCCACCTTCCCAATCAATGTATCTCTAAGGAATAGCTTCTTCTAAAAACATGTGAAAAGAATGGGAAATGAAACTTAGTAATTGGCATAAAATCGAGATATAACAGTTATTGTTTACAGAGAAGTTGAAAAGAAAAATAAGAAAATCTAAAAGAATGATAACTTGATGTGATAAATATTCAAGATTAGCACATTAGTTGTTAACATTCAGTTTTATAAATTTAAAAGCTCTTCAAAACAATCATTTCTTTCATTCATAAAGGGTGTGCAAAGGAAATGGAATTATCCCCCCAAACAGAAATAAGCCAACTGAATCTAGTGAACTGAATAAATTGCTGGCGCTCACATCGACAGCCAGGTTGCCTCTCATTTATGATTTCTATTTTCCTTGGCCTTTCTTCCCACTCTGGCAAAGTATGGCTTTGAAATTATAATTGCAGATGAAGCTAATAATAACATGTTTTCGTGAAGCTGTTTCTAGCAAAGTGAAAAATCCCATATTGATCTCTCCTGTTAGAATGAGTGAAAACCAAAAATAATCACTGTGACAGAAAAGATGACTACATTTTTTTTCTGTCACATTTACATAGTTGCTGGGGGAGGAGAGCCAAAATAATCTTGACATGTTTCTGGTTGGGGAAAATATATTGCAAGACTGTCTGCTGAAATTATATAGCAACAAAGCCTACCTTCTGTTTTGAATATGGACCTAAGGCTCTTTCTGGGTTCAATGTTGTTGCATTTTAGTCAACCCAGCTTGAAGTGACCTTGTATATAAGGTGATTGTAAAAGGCCATAGCTTGAGTCCCATGAGCTATACACATAGAATGTGATAATTTGTTAGAGGAAGTGCATAAATTTCAGCAGTTAATAACGTGTGGACCATTGCAAGTCAGTCATTGCCTTTATGATGTCTAGATTCCCACAGTACTCTAAGGATGGCTGACTGGCCTTGTTGTTGTTGTTGTTGTTATGTGCCATCAAATTGCCCGCAACTCATAGAGACCCTAGTTCTGAATCCTGCTCTATCCTGAGTCAGTCTCACAGACTCCAAAACACCTAATCCCATTGCCCTAGTTACTGTGTCAATATATCTCATCTGAGATCTTTTTATCTTATGCTGTCTCTCAACTCTTCCAAGTGTGATGTCCTTCTCTAAGGACTGGTCTCTATTGGCCATGTGCCCAAAGTATGAAAGAAAGAGCTTCAAAATCCTTGTGTACAAGGAGAAAGTTGGTTTTACTCTCTCCAAGACAGACCTATTTATTCTCCTCAGTAACTTGGAGAGGTCCCTGACTTCAGATTTTCTCAGTGCAATATGCCTCCTGATCTTCTTACTGTTACAAGGGTGTTATTTGTGGACCTATAAAAGATGAAATCTTTCACAATTTAAATCTTTTCTCCATCTATCATTATACAGATATGCTTATTAGATAGTTGTGTCTTGGTCCAGTGGTGAGAAATTTTGTTTCTTAACATTGAGATGTAATCAGTGTTAAAGGCTATAATATTTTATCTTCTCCAGCAAGTGCTTCAAGTCCTCTTCACTTTTGAAAGCAAGGTTGTGTCATCTGCGTGACACAGGTTGTTGATAAATCTTACAGTGCTGATGCTACATTTTTCTTCATAGAATCCAGCTTGTCAGATGATTTGCTCAACATACCAATTAGATAGTTATAGAGAAAGGATACAATACTGACACACACATTTCTTGATTTTAAACCATATAGTTTTCCCTTACTCTGTTCACACAACATTCTCTTGGTCTAGGTCCAGGTTTCACATGAGCACTATTAAATGTTCTGGAATTTCCTTTCTTCTCAATGTTAGCCATAACTTGTTATGGCCCACACAGTCAAAGGCCTTTACATAGTTAATAAAACACAAATAGATATCTGGTATTCTCTGCTTTCCGTTAGGATCCATCTGACATCAGCAATATTTAGATAAAGGCTCACATCTAAACATGTAGCCACCATCTTGGTATTGTTCCCCAGAATGAAAAATTTGGAATGGACTTTCCTTACCATTCAATAAGTAAATGACAAGATGTGGATGTAACAGTTTGCTTAATTAGTAAAGAGCTTCATTTAGTTGATTATTCTTTCTCTTGAACATCACTAATTACAGCATAATTTTTTTAAAATAATTCCTTAATTCATGTTAAATTCTTAAGATTGTATATTCTACAAATCATATTCTACATTTACTTAAATTTTACTTTAGAAATTACTTGGGAAGCATACCTATGAATTGAACCATCTGGAATGAAATCTGAGAATGAATAAAATAAAATGTAACAAGTACAGTGTAAAGAGAAGGGCTTTAAGCTTAAAAATATATGTAAAAAAATATGACGTAGTCTTGCAGGGGAAAGAAGATGATTTAGGGACATTTGTGTTACTGCATGCTCCATTTGCCTTAACAGTGCAAAGGAGCTACCAATAATGTTAATATGATCTTAGGTTACAGTTGTACACATAGAGTTTTCTGAAACAGCTCAAGATATAGTGGCTATACCACATCTTATATTCCAAAGCAGTGTAACAGACTTTATGGAACACACTTAAAAGTCACTTTGCTTACTCATGAATTATGGCTTGTGAACATACCAGTTATGCAAATGTAGATAGCCCGGTTTCTAAAATCTACAAAACCCAGTTATCTCAACTGTGAAATTGGAATATCACAGTGATATTTAAGAATGAAATTAGGTCATATTTATCAGTAAGCTTCATCACTTGTTAATTTAAAAATAATATCCACTAAAGGTAATGGTCTCCCAATTAATTCTTTTTTGATCTAAGGAATCTCATTTCCTGCAGATATCCCACACCAAGGCGTTTATTGACTGGCTGTTTTGCTTGCATTTTTTCCTTAAATGAACTTGGCTGTTCACTTCAGCCATTAGAGTATTTTAGTTTTCCCTATTCCATGAATTCTATGGCACAGTATTTTAATTAAGAGAATCCCTTATTCTCTAACAATTATTTAAAAATTCTTGAGCAGTGAAGAGTCTTTCTCTGTGGATAGTCTATCTCTCATCTGATGTTGTAATATTCGTTGTTCTTACGTACCACTGAGTCTGATCAAACTAATAGCTAAGCCTCCAGTGGGTTTTCAAAGGTAGTAAATCACAGTGGAGGAGATTGTCCATCATTCTCCTGTGGAGAAGTTGGTAGAGTTGAACTGTATAGACTGCATTTGTGTTTCTTTTAAAGAGTATTTGCAATGAATAAATCCCTGAATGTGTAGAATTCTGTCATTCTTTCTCCAGCCTCATTTCTTTCACCAAGTCCATGTTTTCCAGCTACTGATCCTTCTTCCCTGTTCCCAACTTTTACATTCCAGTTGTCCATTATTATCAATGCATCTTGATTGCCTGTTCAATTGATTTATTACTGCAAAAATTGGTATAAATCTTCTATTTCCTCCTCTTTGGCTCTAGTTGTCAATGTATATATTTGACTGATAATGGTAGTCACTGGACGTCCTTGTATGCAAATGGATATTATCCTATAACTCACTATATTGTATTTCATGATGGATCTAGAAATGACTTTTTTAATTATGAAACCAATCCCATTTTTTTCTTACCTTTTCATCCCCCAAATAGTAGATCATATGATTATCTGATTCAAAATATTCCATGCCAAGCCACCTCACTTTGCCAATACCTAGTACATCAATATTGCCACAACAGAGCAAGGAAACACTGTGTGGTTCAAAATCTGGAAGAGTGTCCATCAGGGATATATTCTGTCTCCATACCTTTTTAATCTGTATGCAGAATATATCATCCAAGACTCTGGATTGTATGAGGAGAAATGTGGCATTAGGTTGAAGGAAGATTCATCAATAACCTGTGTTATGCAGATGACAATACTCTGCTTGCTAAAACCAAGGAGGACAAGAAGTGCTTGCTGCAGAAGGTCAGGGACTGCAGCCTTGAATATGGATTAAAACTTAACATCAAGAAAACAAAGATTCTCACCATTGGGCCATTTGGCAGCATCATTATGGATGGGGAAGGGATTGAGATAGTTAACAGTTTTA
>NW_006399852.1:12355077-12357649 GCF_000299155.1 Elephantulus edwardii
GACTGCTAGGAGAACAAGCAGGTTTGTCCTGGAGAGGGTGAAACTGGGCTGCTACTTGGAAGGATTCTGAAGCTTCATCTGGCGTACTTTGGGCATGTTACAAGGGTGGATCAATCCATGGAGAGGGACATCATGTTTGGGAAAGTGGAAGGACAGCTCAAGAGAGGAAAACCTTTGATTAAATGGATTGATTCAGGGATTGGGTTAATGGGAGTGGGTGTGTCAGAGACAGTGAGGTTGACACAGGATAGAACAGAGTTTAGGGCTCTTGTATATTGGGGCACTGTGAGTTGCAAGTGACTCAATGGCACGTAACAACAAAACTGTACTCATATTTCTTTTTCAAGAAGACCCAGTAATAGCCTGTATAATGCAGATGACACAACTTTGTTTCAAGAAAGTGAAGATTTGAAGTGTTCATTATAGGTCAACAACTACAGCCTTCAATATAGGTTACATCTCAAATCAAGTGGGGGGGGAACCCTTAATCACTGAACCATTACAGATTAAAGATTGAAGTTGTCAATGATTTCATCTTACATGGATTCACAATCAAAATCATGACAGCAACAGTCAAGAAAGTAAAATCTGCTGTCAAGGATTTCTCCAAAATGCTAAAGAGCAGGGATGTTAGTTTGAGTACAAAGGCATTCCTCTTGATACATGATACTTTCCATTACTTCTTATGCATTTGAAAGTTGCACAATGAGTAAAGAACACTGAGGTTGAGCCAATGCCTTTGAATTGCAATGTTGACGAAGAGTATTCAGTATACCCTGGACTGCCAAAGAACAGTCAAATATATCTTGAAGTACAGAGTGTCTCTTAGAGACAATGATGTTGAAACTTCATTTCACTTACTTTGGGTATATTTTGAAGAAGAACTAGTCCTTGGAGGGAGACGTTAGGCTGGGAAAAAACAAGGGGGCAAGGAAAGAGAGAAAGACTCTCAAGGAGATGAATTTTCATTACCTCTGAGGGCTTGAGCGTGGCAGAGACTGTGCATATAATGCAGGACAGGGTAAGATTCGGATCTTTTCACCAGTTTATTACTGTGAGTAGTAGACTTGAAAACACCTCACAATAACAGGAACGTTGTTGTCGTTATGTGCCATTGAGTCATCTGTAACCCATAGCAACCCTATGTACCGTCACTCTGAAGCCTGCCCTGTCCTGAGACAGTCTCACTAATTCCCACCACCAACCTCCATTGCCCCTGTCACTGTATCAATACATCTCATCTAGGATCTTCTTTTGCACTGTCCCTCCACCCTTCCAAGCTTGAGGTCCTTCTCCAAGGACCAGTCTCTCCTGACCAGGTGCAGAAAGTATGTGAGATGGAGTTTCAAAATCCTAGCCTCCAAAGAGAGATTTGGTTTCACTCTAAGACAGACCTATTTGTTTTCTTGGAAGTCCATGGGTGTTCAAGACTCTTCTGCATCACAGTTCAGAGACATCAATTCTCCTTAGTTGTTGTCCAGCCCTCTGAGGCATAGCAAGTAATGGTAAAAACCATGGCCTGGATTAAGTGCACCTTAGTCTCTAGATTGACATCGTTCCTTTCCAGCACTCTGGAGAGGTCTCTGACAGCAGATTTTTCCAGTGCAATTCCTCTTTAAATCTCCTGACTGCTGGTGTTAAGAGTGTTGATTGTGGAACCAAGCAAGCTTTATTGTTAACAACCTCAATCTCTTCTTCATTTATGATGATGCTGCCAATTGGCCCACAAACATTGGCATGCTAATTATTTTGGTTTGGTTAATTTTGGTTTTTGTTTTGTTTTGTTTTGTTTTGAGTACCCATTTCCATATTTGGAAGAACTACAAATTGTGGTCACATTTATAAAAACCAAAATGCGCTGGTATTCATTTTCTGGAAAATTTTAATGTATCACAATACTTGCATTTTCTGTTTTCTGGTGCCTCTCAATATTAACTGAAAATCGCTTTCATTTCTGCCAAATAATAATGATTTTGGCTCCCTTTCCATCTGAGTAAAAAGAAAAAATGATTTAATGTGCATGAATCTTACAAAGTTTTGCTATTACTATGGCTGTTTAATTTTTATCCAAATATTATTAAAAAGAGCTTCAGGTTTTCCTAGTTTGCTAGTATACATTTGCTGTTTAAAAGTAAATTCAATCAAACAAATTTTTAGAATAAATGCTTACATTGGATGAATATATTCTGTTGTTATGTGCCACTGAGTTGCTTGCAACTCATAGTGACCCTATGTACAACAGCTCTGAATCCTGTCTATCGTGATCCAACCTTCTCACCTCTGGAACACCTACTCCCAATATCCCAGTCACTGAGTCAATCTGTCTTCTCAATGGTCTTCCTCTCTTGCACTCTCCCTCCACCCTCCCAAGCATGATGTCCCTCTCTAAGAACAGGTCCCTCCTTGCAACATGCCCAAAGTATGTCAGATGGAGCTTCAGTATACTTGACTACAAGAAGCAGCCTGCTTTTACCTTTTCCAGGATGAACCTGTCTGTTCTCCTGGCAGTCCCTGGTTTTTAATAGTCTTCTCCAGCAGCACAGCTCAAAGGCATCAATTCTCTTTCTATTAT
>NW_006399852.1:12358844-12359793 GCF_000299155.1 Elephantulus edwardii
GTATCAATTGATTTTCTGAAGCCAGAAAGGCTGATGGAACTTTTGACACAGAATTAGAAGAACAATAATTAAATATTTTCAATAGGTGAAAGACAAACTTGAAGAATTATAGGACAGTATATATTTCTTATATATAGAAATATATAAGCAAAAACCAAAAGGAGCTTACAACAATAAAAAATGCATACAAATCAAATGAGGCATTAGAGGCACTGGAAAAACAAGAAACCAAGATCCAAAATATGAGTTCCAATGTTTCAGATGCTGTCAATATGATGGAGGAATATTTGAACAGAGTTGAAGGGATGGAACGCAGAACCAGTGAAATAGAAGATGGAATTGTCACCACTGATCGGCTAGAGTAAAAAGTAGAATCAACAAGGAAAGAAAAAGCAGAAAACCTAAGAATAATGTGGACATCATCAAGAGGAATAATATGCATACCATCAGAATTCCAGAACAGGAAGAAGCAAGTAAAGGTACCAAAAAAGTTGTGGAAGAATTACTAGAAGAAAACTTCCCAGACATTATGAAGAATGAGAGAATACATATTCAAGAAGCTGAGTGAACACCATGTAGATCAGACCCCAAAAGAAGAACATCAAGGCATATCATAGTCAAATTTGCCAGAACCAAAGAGAGAGATTTTTGAAAGCAGCAATGAAGAAACAAAGAGTAACCTATAAGTGAGAGCAGATAAGATTAAGTACTGATTTCTCAACAGAAACCATGCAGGCAAGAAGACATATCAAACACTCAAACACAACTGTCAACCAAGAATACTGTACCCAGAAAAATTGTCCAACAAATATGAATGAAAGATCAAGATAATCCCAGAAAAACAGAACATAAGGGAGTTTGTAAAAACAAGAACAGCATCACAGGAAACATTGAGAGACATCCTTCTTACAGAGGTGCCACAGAAAGCTAGATGGACCAAAGTAACTAG
>NW_006399852.1:12360488-12381154 GCF_000299155.1 Elephantulus edwardii
GCACCCAAAAAAGCACAGTACACTTTCTTCTCCAAAGTGCATGGAACGGTCTCCAGAACAGATCACATTTTAGGTCACAAGGAAAGCATCAATAAATTAAAACACATGGAAATAATAGAAAGCATCTTCTCAGACCACAATGCTACAAAATCAGAAATTAATAACAAGACGATAAAGGAGAAAAATAAACCCAAACCCCATACATTTGGAAGCTAAAGAACACATTGCTTGAACATGAGTGGGTGCTAGAAGAAATATAAAATGAAATTAAAAAGTTTCTTGAAACAAATGACATGAAAACACAAGTTACCAAAACCTTTGGGAAACAGCCAAAGCAGTAATCAGAGGTCAGTTTACAGCAATAAGCAAACATGTCAAAAGTCAGGAAAAAATTGACCATTGACTCTCTAACCCATCATCTCCAACAAATTGAAAAAGAACAGCAAAAATTCTGACACGTTCTAAAAAAAAAACATCAACAAACAAAGAAACAAAAACAAACCAAAACCCAACTGAAATTATAACATTTAGAATAGAAATAAATGAAATAAAAAAAAAACCCGTAAAACAATTGAAATGATCAACAAAACTAGAAGTTGCTTAAAAAGGTCAATAAAATCAACAAACCACTAGCAAAACTAACAAAGGAAAAGGCACAATCTGAATAAAAGATGAAATGGGCAACATCACAACAGAGCAAACAAAAATAAAAAGGCTAACATTAGAATATTATGAAAAACTATACTCAGACAGGGAGTGTCCTGTCTCCATACCTTTTCAGTCTGTATGCAGAACAGATTTTCTGGGATGCTGTGCTCTATAAGGAGAAATGTGGGGTGAAGATTGGTGGAAGATCTATCAACAATCTGCGATATGCAGATGATGCAACCCTGCTTGCTGAAACTGAGGAGGACCTCATGCACTTGCTGCAGAGGGTCAAGGACTGCAGCCTCCAATATGGATGGAGGCTCAATGTCAAGAGACAAAGATTCTCACCACTGAGCCAATTGGCAGCATCAGGATGGATGGTGAAGAGATTGAGATTGTTCACAGCTTTAGTTTTCTTGGCTCCACACTCAACACTCTCAGCACCAGTAGCCATGAGTTAAACAAACACATGAAGAAATCTTCAAAATCCCTAGCCCTAAGAGAGATGCAAATCAAAGTAACTGTGAGAAATCATCTCATCCCAGTAATATTAGCAAAATTTAACAGAACAGCAAACAACAAATGCTGGCAAGGTTGTGGAGAAACTGGGACCCTTATTCATTGTTGGTGGGAATATAAAATGGTGCAACCACTATGGAAGGCTGTATGGCACTTTCTGAAAAAGTTGGAAATAGAAATACCATTTGATCCAGCAATTCCACTACTGGAAATATATCCTAAATAATTCAGAACTGCCACCCAATCAGAGATATATACACCCATGTTTATTGCAGCTTTGTTCACAAAAGCAGGGAGTTGGAAACATCCCAAGTGTCCATCAACAAACGAATGGCTAGAAAAGCTTTGGTATATTCACACAATGGAATACTATGCTGCACTGAAAAACAAGGAACTCATGAAATATTATTCAAAATGGGTGACCTTGGAGGACATTACACTGAGTGGAATATCTCAGTTACAAAAGGACAAATATTGCATAGTGACACTATTATAAAGTGTGTTTGACATTGGAGTTGGGGGAGAACAAAGAGGGGCTAAATAAAGCATACTGCATTGAAACAGATGAGGGAGAGAATTATTTAGGAGGAATACATGATTAGATATTATTTTCATAACAAGAATCCAGAATGAAAGCTGCATAGTGGAGTGGACTTTGGGTGTATGTGTGTATGTAGCAAAAAAATAATTTTTTTAATTTACTTTTCAAAGAGAAAAGCAAATGGGGGAAGAGTAGACAGGTTGGAAAGTGTGCAATTATGAATGAATGGAAATCCAAAATCTGTTGAAAAACTAACAAAATATGGAGATAGGACACATCCTGGCATACACCCCTCCCAATTTTGTACCATACAGTGTTTCCTTGCTCTGTTCTGAGGATTGTCTTCTGGTCCAATTATAGGTTTTGCGTAAGAACAATCAAGTGTTTTAGGATTCCAATTCTTCTCAGAGTTAGTCAGTTTGTCATGATCCACACAGTTCAATACCTTTGCATAGTCAATGTAACATTTCTCTGTACTCTCTGCTTTCAGCCAAGATCCATCTAACATTAGCTATAATATCCCTAGTATCACAACCTCTTCTAAACGCAGCCCGAATACCCAGTAGTTATCTGTTGAGGTGTTTTCCAGTCATTTTCTGACAACTTTCAGCAGAATCTTGCTTGTACGTGATATTAATGTTATTGTTTTGTTGTTATTGTTATATACTGTCAAGTCACTTGCAACTCATAGCGACCCTATATACAACAGCCCTAAACTCTGCTTTGTCCTGTGCCAATCGCACTGTCTCTGACACTCCCATCCTGATTACTCCAGTCACTGAATCAATCCACCTTATAGAGGGCCTTCCCCTCCTGCACTGTCCCTCCACCCTCCCAAGCATGATGTCCCTCTCCAAGGACCTGTCCCTCCTTACAACATGTCCAGAGTATGTTAGATGGAGCCTCAGAATCCTTGCCTCCAAGGAGCAGCCCGGTTTAACCCTTTCCAGGATGAATCTGTTTGTTTTCTGAACAGTACATGGTACCCTCAATACTCTTCTCCAGCACCACAGCTCAAAGGCATCAATTCTCGTTCTATCCTTCCTAGTCATTGTCCAACTCTCTGATGCATAACAAGTGATAGCAAAGACCATGGCCTGTATGAGATGCACCTTAGTCTCCAGAGAGACACTATTGCTCTTCAGTACTTTGGAGAGGTCCTTAACAGCAGACTTTCCCATGGCAATATGCCTTTTTTCAATAATGTCCACACTCTTTTCGGTCATCTTTCATTGTAATGGGAACAAATGAGGAACTCTTCCAGTAAGTTGTCCAGGTAGTTTTTATTCCAATTTCTTGGTACATCAGGGCAAAATCTGTTTGTTGAAATATGTCAATTGGTTATGCTGTCAATTCCTGGGCCTTGTTTTTTGCCAATTCCTTCAGAGCAGGTTGCATTTCTTCCTTCATGACCACAGGCCCTTGCTCATACATTGTTTCATGAAATTCTTCTGTGTCAGCCAATTCTTTTTGGTACAGTGACTCTGTATACTCCTTCCATCTTCTTTTAATGCTTTCTGGATCTTTTAATATACTGCCCAAAGCATCCTTAGTTATTACAACTTGAGGCCTGCATAAGTATACAACATATGTCTCTGTGGTGATGTGCCAGATATCCACCTCACTTCTACATTTAATTTCTTTAAATGATTATTAGAGTGATTCAATTTATTCCAATAAATTCAACAAATCAAGTCAAATGGAATCATCATTGAAATGGTTTAGTCAAAAAGAAACAATCATATAATATTTAACATATTTGATACATTGACTATGCTTATTTTATTTTGGGGTTTGTTTAATCCATGCCAAAATTCCTTCACTGATGAATTTTAGTAAGTATTTAATTGTTATTAAGTGTAATCAAGTTGACTATGGCTCATTGTAGCCCTAAAAACAACTGGATTTTGCCCTCTCCCCCACCATCCTCACAACTCACAATTGTCAAGACCCGTTGTGATCATCACTATGTCAAAATATTTTTTTAAGAAGTTTTCTTTTTTTTCTGACCTCTATTTCCCAGCATGTCTCTCTCTGACCATTGATTTCTCCTAAAAATAAGCCCTAATAAATGAGACATAGTTTCACCATCCTTGCCTTTAAGTATCATTCTGGTCAATTTGCCTTCAAAACACACTTGTTTGTTCTTATGGCAATCCATTACAATTCCAAGGCATCTATTATTCTGTCATTTTTATTCACTATTCAAGTTTCAGGTGCATAGGGAGCAAAGTGAAAATACCACAACTTGTACCAGGTGCACATTAGTCCTATGGACTTCCTCACCTTCTAGAATTTTGGAGAGGTTCTCGACAGCAGATTTCCCCAATACAACACAACTTTAGATTTCTTGACTGCTGCTACCATGAGTATTGATTGTTGATGCAGGTAAAATGAAATAATTGACAACTTTATCATAATGTTGTCTGTTTTTTGGTCCAGTGTTCATTATTTTTTCCCTTGATTTGAATGCTGTAATACCTCTCTCTCTCTCTCTGTGTCTCTCTCTCTGTATGCACCATTGAATCAGGTCCAACTGGCACAGAAGATTGCCCCTACATTCCTACATTCCATACGTGACCCTCATGAAGACATGAGAAACCATCTTCCAGGAGGAGATTGCCCCTCCTTCTCCAGCAGAGCATCTAGTAGATTCGAACCATGCACCTTGAGGATTGTAGCACAGCTTCTTGCCACTAGGCCACCAGAGTTCCCTGGCTCCAGTCTTTGATCTTCAATAAGTGCTTCAAGTATTCCTCACTAATTGAAAGAATGGTTGTGTCATTTGCATAATGCAGGTTGCTTTTGAGTCTTCCTCCACTCATAATGCCACATTTTCATTTATATAGCACACCTTCGTAAATAACTTATTCACCATACATATTTAATAGGTATGGAGAAAGCATACCACAGAAAAGGTGATGCATGTCTTTTCTAATTTTCAACCATGTAGTATTCTATTGTTCTGTTTGGACCACTGTTTCTTGGTCTGTGTACAGGTTTCTAATGAGCACAAATGCTATGTGATTACCATTCTACTCAAGAGGAGCCATACTTTGTTTTGATGCTGTATAATATACTTACATATGCCCCAAATGGCTACATCTATGCTAAGCTGGCTTACTTCCTCTTATTAGACTTGCTTTTCTATTAAATTTGTCTTTATCATTTCTTCTCAGAATGAAGGATAGCTGGCCATTCCCTTTTATCAAACAGATAGTATTTCTTCCCTCTTAAACTAAGCTTGTTACTAACATTTTCCTAGCAGTCTAGATAACTCCTGATTTTGCTATGTGACAAATTGTGGGGCTAGCCTTGAGAAGTATCGGAATTCCAGAACACTTGATTGTGCTCATGCAAAACCTATATTTGGACCAGGGAGTAATCATCTAAATAGAACATGGAAACACTGCATGGTTCAAGATCAGGAGAGGTGTGTATAAGAGACTCACCTCATCGGCATACCTTTTCAATCGATATGTGGAACAGATAATTCCGGAGACTGGACTTTATGATCATTGTTAATGAAATCTGGCAAGCCCGATCAGCTGACACCCACTTGTGGATGTAAAAGCCCAAAAAACAACCAAATATTCCATAACCTCATGAAGACATGAGAAACCATCTTCCAGAATCCAAGCACTTATGAACCTCCAGACTGCAGACTTAATCTAGTACTACCACTTTTTAAAATACAGGCATGTCCACCAAGTGCTGGTTGACTACAAATCAAGAGACCTACAGCCTACAGCTCATTGTTAGCTAAATCTGGCAAGTCCGATCAGCTGACACCCACTTATGGATGAAAAACAAAAACAAACAAACCACAGCCAAATGTTCCTTTATGAGGAGGAACGTAGCTTCAGAACTGAAGGAAGACTCATCAACAACCTGTGTTATACAGATGATACAATCTTAACTTGCTAAAACTGAGGAGAACCTGATTGTTTGCTACAGATGGTCAAGTGCTGCAGTCTTCAATATGGATTGAAGCTCAACATCAAGAAAACAAAGATTCTAACTACTGGGCTGATTGGCATCATCATGATGGATGGAGAAGAGATTGAGATCGATGACATTTTCAGTTTGCTTAGTCACACAGTCAACACTCTTGGCACCAGCAGTCAGGAAATCAGAGGAAAAATTGCATTGGGAAAATCTGTTGCCAGAAGTCTCTCCAGAGTACTGAAAAACGATGTCAGTGTGGAGACTAAGGTGTACCTGATCCAAGCCCTGGTTTTCACGATTACTTTCAATGTATCAGAAAGTTGGGCAATGACTTAAGATTATAGAAGAATTGATGCTTTTGAGTTGTGGTATTGGAGAAGATTATTGAACATACTATGGATTTCCAAAGGAATAAAGGATTTTGAAGCTTCATCTCACATACATTAGGCATATTTCCAGGAGGGGCTAATCATTGGGGAAGGACATCATGTTTAGAAGGATGATGGGACAGCACAGGAAAGGAAGACTCTGGTTGAGATGGATTGAGTTAGTGACTAGGGTAATGACAGTAGATATATTAGAGATAATGAGACTGGCTCAGGATAAGGCAGGGTTCTGAGCTACATTGTACATAGGGTTGCTATGTGTTGTATGTGACTTGATGGCACATAACACCACCACCAATAAATTAATGTATTTTAGTTTGTCTCTTCATAAGATTTTCAGTATGTCTGTGAACATAAACCTAAGGGGCTTTCCCTTTGGGGAACACTCCCCAGTAGATCCATAATGTCAAATACCATTACATACTCAATGAAACACAAGTAAATATCTTTCCAGTATTCTCTATTTTCAGCTAAGAGCCCCTATATCAGCTATAATACTCCTTGTGCCACAGACTCATCTGAATCTAGCTTGAATATTTGGCAGCCTCTGTTGATTTATAGTGTTCCATATTTTCTACATTCCATTGAATCACCTTCTATAGGAATAAGAAGAGTAAACAATTAAAGAAGAAATAATAGCACTTCTGTTCCTGAGGAGAACTAACAGCAATCTCCTGTGTGACTTACTGTCAACCTCATGACCCAGTGCAGTGTCAGGCATGAACTAGTTCTGACTTAACAGCAATGAGTTTGAGTTTTGACCCAAACACAACTTGAAACCACCCCCCCCAAAGAAATTACTTTCACGAAACACTTTATGGTACAAAACCTACCCTGCTACAAATAATCAGACTGACACTAAATGAAAAGTATGCCAAAAAAAGAAAGATATGCCAAGCATTTCCATGAACATAGTTGCATACTTTTAAAATATAAAATATATCAAATAGTACACAAAGGATGATTATTATGGCTAAATAAGCTCAATATTGGAATTCACTATTAATTCATCATGAAATCAATATAATTAAACATTCTAATTAGTCCACCATATGAAGTGTATTATCTCAGTAGGTATAGAACAAAGAACTCAGATGGCTTAGTGGTAAGGATTTTTGCTGCTAACCCAAAGATATTAAATCCACCAGTTGGAATCCACCAGCTCTTCATGGAAGAAAGATGGACAATCTCTTCCCATGTTTAAGTGCCTCTGAAGGCCCACTGGAGGGTCAACTATGAGTCAGTTCCAATTTGATAGTGCATAACAAGAACAACAGACACAGAGCAAAATGTCTTAGTAAATAAAAAATATATTTTGGATGGAAGTTCTCAGCAAAGTATAAATAGAACAAAATTCCTTTTAATCAATTCAAAACATCTATATAAACCCACAACTAATACCATATTTAGTGGTAAACTATCAAAACTACTTTCCCTGAATATCAGGAAATGGAGGTATACTTGACAAAGTGTTGCTGTTGCTGGTTGGTGAGTATTGTAGAGTCAGAAGTGACCAATAGCTGATCCTCCAGTGAGTTTTCAGAGGCACTTAATCACACAGGAGGAGATTGCCCATCCACTGTCATGGTGCAGCCGGTGGCCTTGAACCTCATACCTTCAGGTTGCAGTGCAGCCTCTTGCCACTAGGCCACCTGAGCTCCCTTGGGTAAGTGTATTGTTGTTGTTGATTGCCATTGAGTCAAAGACGACTCATGAACAGAAGACCTAATGCCTTTCTGTAACTATCGTCATTTCTCCAAGTTCGTAGAGTTTCCAGAGGCATGTGGTTTAGGAAGTGGATGTCATTCCTGCTTCCAAAACTGTTTTACAACTTGGAGCTCTACCAAACACTGTCCACAATGGAAAACCATTAGGATATTTGATACAGCAATGGCACAAGGTTCAGCATCACAGCAAACCCAGGTTACTTCATACAGCACATTGGCAAAGAGTGATGTACAAAGTGGGAGGGTGGAGGGACAGCGCAGGAGAGGAAGGCCGTCTATGAGGTGGATTGATTCAGTGACTGCATAACTGGGATGGGAGTGTCAGAGACAGTGTGATTGGCACAGGACAGAGCGGAGTTTAGGGCTGTTGTACATAGGGTCGCTAGACTCGCAAGCGACTCGACGGCACATAACAACAACAACAACAACAACAGTTTCATTTAGCAGTGGTTAAGTGTTGTCAAGTCAAATATGACTCAAAGTAAGCTTTGCACAAAAGACCTGAACTTTGTTCTATAATTAACATTATTTCTGTACATTTAGAGAGTTTAGAGAATTTGTAGAGTTTCCAGAGGCATCTAGTTTAGGAAGTGAATGACACTTGTACTTCCCAACCTTAATAAATCTGGAAGCTCATCTACACATTTTACATAATGGGTAACCATTATGGGATTTGACATGACTATGGAACAGTGTTTGGCGTCACAGCAGCTCCAAGTTGTTCAGTACAGTAAATAGAGAAATGATTGTTGTTGTGTTTTAAAGAATATTAATTCTAACAGCCACACCCTCTATCAGGCCTCCACCCTTAGTCTAAGGCTCAAAGGCCCCTCACTTTTTTTTCAGGGAGGAAGAGTAACACACAACAAACACAAACCCAGAAACTTCCCTTGCGTACCTGCCATCTAGAGGAGACCACCATTGATATGCTAGCTAGCTGCCAACTCCTCGAGTTAAAGGAGACTCCAAGGGCCAAGGCCCCAGGTCAGCCCACAGACCCATCGCCTCATTATGAATTTTAAAGCTACACCCTCTAGCAGGCCTCCACCCTTAGTCTAAGGCTCAAAGGCCACTCACTTTGTGTGTGTGTGTGTGTGAGAGAGAGAGAGAATAGTGAATACTAATTGTTTTCATGTGAGATCTATATCTAGATCAGAATGTGGTTGTATAATCAGGACAAGGGGGCACTATGTGGTTTGAAATTAAGTAGGGATTGTGTCAGGGTTGCGTTCTTTCTCCATATTTATTCAGTCTGTACGCTAAGCAAATTATTTAAAAAGCTGGGTTCTATGAAGATTAATATGACATCAGGCTTGGATGGAGACTCATCAATAATATATGCCATGCAGGGGATACAGATTTGCTTGAGGACAGTGAGGGGGACTTGAAGCACTTGTTGCAGAGAATCAAATAATATAGCCTTTGATATGGATTGTATTTCATTGTCAAGAAGACTGGACCAACAGGCAACATCACTATAGATGCAGAAAAGATTGAAATCATCAACAACTTCAACTTATTTGGATCCACAGTTGACACCCTTGACACCAGCAATCAGGAAATCAGGAGACATAGTGGACTGGGAAAGTGTGTAATCAGGGATCTTTTCAAATTATTGAAGATTAATGATGTCAGTTTGAGGACTAAGGTGGATCTGATTTAGGTCATGGTCTTTCTGATCACTTGCTATATATCTGAGAGCTGGATAATAAATAAAGATGACAAAAAATAATTGATATCTTTGATTTGTGGTATTTGAGAACCATTCTGAACATACCATGGACTGCCAAGAGAACAAACAAATATGTTTTGGAAAAGGTGTAGCCAGAGTGCTCCTTGGAGGCAAAGATAATGAGGCTTAACCTCACATATTTTGGGCATGTTGCTAGGAGTGACTATTCCTTGGAGAGGGACATGGTGCCTGTAAATGTGGGAGGTCAATGAAAGAGAGGAAGGCTGATATGGTGACCACTGTCTATTGTGTCAGGAAGTGTGAATATGGCACACGATGAGATGAGGTTGAGATCTGCTGTTCATGGATTGTGTTTACTCTATGGCATCTAACAACAACAAAAGCAGCACTTAGTCAGTATTTCATAAGCAGTTCTACTTAATATAACCAGACAAGAGAGACTCATAGAAATACATACAGATAGAATAGGTTAAGTGTTGGTTTGTATAACAAAATATTGATGCTTCAAACCCACAAGTCACTCCAAGAAAGAAAGATGAAGCAATAACCTTCTGTTTACAGCTTTGGAAAACAAAGGTATGTTGAACATAAATCACAGTTATTTGATGTCATTGGCTTTAGATAGGATAAAACTAAAACTCCCTGCTACTGAATATATTCCAACTCAAATTGGTTTCCAAGCTATAACTCGTAATGGAGGAGACTGCCCATCTATCTCCCTTAAGGAATTTAAATTGCTAGTGACACAGGAATCCAAGGTGGATACTAACAGCTGATGACCCATGACCTTTTTTTAGCAGTACATTTTTTTTAACAACACACTACCAACAAAACCATGAGAACCCTTGTCTGTTGTTTCCAACAGACAATTTAATGATCTGAATAAAATGTTTAGTGCCATCTACAAAAGAAGCCACTGCAATTACTGACTTTACCATGGTTGTTCGAAGTCTAGAAGATTCCATTTGTGTTAAGTGGTTTCAAATTGTTCTGTAGATCTAAATGTCAATAAAAAATCCCACTAATTGTTTTTATGGAAATTGAGAAACTGATTATAAACATGTATTTACATTTATATATGTAAATACAAGTTGACTAGTATATCTAAAACAACTGAGAGAAAAATAAAAAGACATAAACAATACCCGAAACAAAAAATCTGCACACAACTTGAAAGTACTATCTATATTTTAGTCATAGTACATAGATGAAGAAAAAAAATAAACTTGGCTAATTTATCATCCCTTTGGACCATCTTTAAGTTTTTATTCTACCCCTTTGGCTACCCCTTTGGTATTCTGTTATTTACTTTTTTAGGATCAGAAATCCTGTTCACAGTTGTTAGTTGTAACTAGTGAGAGAAAGGATGTCATCATTTAATTCCATTGTACTGGCATCGACACTTTGTAATAACAGATTTTTCAAATTTTGAAACTTTCTTCATTGTTGTTGTTATGCACCGCTGAATTGACTATGACACAGGAACTACAACTCTGAACCTTGTCCCATCCTGAGCCAACTTCACCATCTCTGACACACCTGACCCCATTGTCACGGTCACTGTGGTCTTCTACTTTTGTGTTGACTCTTCACCCTTCCTAGCATTATGCTCTTCTCTCAGGAATAGTCCCTCCTGACAACAAGATCAAAATATGTGAGAGTTAATTCCTTTATACCTTTATATTTATTATTTATATGTTTGGATTTAATGATGAGCATTCAAGTTAAAACAGACTAGGAAGAAGGATTGGCCATCCACTTTCAAAATAGCAGGCCTTTAAAAACCCTATATACAATAAAGCACACTTAGGTTAGCAGATATGGCAACTGAAGCCGAGAACTCAAGTATGGAAACACAAAGAAGAAACAGAGAAGAAGCAGAGGGACCAGTCCTTGGAGAGAGGATGCCGCTCTTGGAATGGTGGAGAGACAGAGCAAGAGAGGAAGACCCTCGATGACATGGATTGATTCAGTGACTCGGGTAATGCGGGGTAGGTGTGTCAGACACGGTAAGATTGGCACAGGATAGAGCAGGGTATAGGGTATAGAGCTGTTGTAAATAGGGTCGCTATGAGTTGCAAGTGACTCAACGGCACATAACAACAACAACAACAACAACAGTAAAAATTCATGGAGGTAAAGCAAGGCCTTCATTACCATAGCATTCAATGTAAACAAAGGCAGTGTGTTTTTCACTCTTCTCATATAACCAAAGACATGCTTTTAGCCATTTTCCCTTTAAAACTTCTCATTTGAATATGTTTTTCATGTTATAATTTTCATTAAAGGTAAATACATAAAATCTATAATTCAGTCAGTTGGGGCTTTCTTTATGCCTCTCAAATGCATGTTAGTATACTGAATAAGAGCAAGGAAAATAGTGAGTTTGACCTGAATTCAAATTCAAGATCTGCCATATATTGGCTGTCTCTGATCTTTAAAATAAAATCATTTAACCTTTCCTCAAGTTCTTTACAAAACTGAGGTAATACTGTTACCAAATTCAAGCCCAGAATTAGTGCTTCCAAATTTCAGCACTGAAATGTTAATGTGTGGTAAGTGCTCTGGCTTCTATGTCCCTTGCAAAGAATTGAATTGAGTGGCTGACCATGAGAAGGCTGGCGCCATCAAGGAGAAACCAGAGAGCATACAGCAGTTTTACTGGCTCTTTAAAAGCCACTGCTTGATATTAGAGTACCCAGGGCCTGCAAACTCAATAGCCACCAAAGTCAAAGTTAAGCGTGTCTAATTCGCCGAGAAGGAAGGCAAGAGGAATAGAAGTTAAAGGAAAGGCAGTTAGAGAACGTGCACCGCACAGAACAATCTACTCTCGGAAAAAAGAAAAGGGGTGGAGAATACAGAATACTGAAGGTTGGTACTTATTTACTCATTCTTCTTTCTCCTGAGACAGGCTTTCTGTAAAGCAGGTGAGTGGTTTTAGGACAATGGAATGATGTTGCTAGAGATTCTCACTTGGGACCATTGCACATGACTTTACTGGGTTTTGTGTGCCCTAAGTCCTAATTAGATTGTTTTTGGGCATGTCAGCATTCTGAGTCTCTCCTTATATAAGTTACGACAGCATATCTCTGAGTTGATTGCATAAGGACTAGCTTTTGCCCTTTGCTGGCGCCTTTGTGTTAGATGTGCTTAACCTGTGCTCTAATAGCTTGTTCAGCAAGGTTGTAGCAGCAACTGCAAAGTCATTTCCCTTTTTTACTTTACCTTTGACTCCACGTCCCTGTCCTTTTGCCTCAAATCTTTTAACAGTTATCTAACTCTTAACTATACTATCTGCTCATGGTTATGAGAATCTCTGGTGGGACGGTTCATAGCATGTGATGCTGCTAGCCAGAAGGTCAAATGTCTTTAGTGGTTCGAGTCTACCAGTAGATCCTTGAAAAGAAAGATGGATGGAGTCCTCATTTACAGCCTCAGAAACCCAATGAGGGGCTATTGGGATGAACAGACATAGTGGCAGTATCTTTGAGTGATAGCATAATGGAGATTAAAATAAGTTTTGTATATTAGGTATCTACCACATGACCACACCCAGTAAATATTCATTGTATCCCAGCCATTTATTAATTTGGGGTCAAAAAAAGTTCTCATTTATGACATGCCTGTTTTGGTGTTTTATTCCATTTCATAGCAGTGTTTATTTCTAAAGTTTTATGCTTCAACAGGTTCAACTTTGTATGATTTCTTTTTTAATTGTTATACCATTTGATTTGTTCATAGGATCGCTATGAGTTGCCTATAACTCAATGGCACTTAATAACACAGAGACTAGTTTGCCTAGGGACAGAAAGTGATGCTACTAAGTCAAAGGTGGGTGACTCTAATCCGTGGCCCCCAGGCCTGTTTTTAATTGTTTTTGGTAAAACATTCTTCTAGGTCCTATAGCCCTGGTGTGTCCACTTGCCATACAGAGGTAACTTGTGGTTTCTGTGAAGCTGAACACTGTGACACTGATGTGTCAAATGTGATAATGGTTACCCATGGTGGACAGTGTTTTGGGGAACTCCCCCATTTAAAACAAGCTTGGAAGCAGGAGTGGCATCCACTTCTGAAAAGAGCTTGCCTCCAGAAACCCTATGAACTTGATGAAAGTCATGCAAGTGTTGAGGACTTTCTTTCATAGGGTCACTATGAGTTGTCTACGACTCAATGACACCTAACAACAACAACATTTGTTTACAAAATTTAAATGCATTGTTTTTCAGACCATATTCTTCCAATTTCCCTCCCCCTCCATAAAATTGTACAATCCCATGATTGATCCACCCTTCTACCCCACCCCTGCACATCTACTTTGTATGATCTCTCATTGGGAAAGTCCCCCCCAAAGCAAAACTTAGAAGAAAGATTTTAGTCAAGATATGTCATAGAGCATGAGATCCTGCTATGCATAAAATTAGTGTCTGTTCTCTCAGTAAGCAGGCTCTGCAGGTAAGAAAGACTTTGGAATTAGGTGGTTTACTTGAAAGATCCCATGTTGAGGATGTTGTTGGATATCTTATTCTTCATAAATCTATGAATTCATTTCCTCTGTGATTATTATATGAACTTAGCCCATTAAGTGTTTCCTACATGGTAGGGATTAATTTAGGAAAATGATAAATATCACATGTAGAAAATTTATTTTAAAGAAAAAAACCCCCAACTGTTTTTAAAATAAAATTTTATTTTATACTAGTTAAAGCAACAATTTTTTCAAGTGAACTAAATTGAAAGTGTCCCGATTCATGATTAGTTTTTGATTTACATTTTTGTTTAGATTATTTCATGCACATGAATATATCTCTGTTCTCATGTTTGTAAATGAATGGAACATATACACTTAGGTTAAGAAAGCGAGTCCCCATATAGGTGTGTGTGTGTGTGTGTGTGTGTGTGTGTGTGTGTGTGTGTGTGTTTTCCTGGAAATTTTAGCTGTTGAAAGTGGAACTAATAAATATAAAATATAAATGTTAACATTAAGGAATAATCTCAGAAATTATTTTATTGTTTGTTGTTGTTGTTTTTGTTATGTGCCATTGAGTCACTTGTGACTCATAGCGACCCTATGTACAACAGCCCTAAACTCTGCTCTGTTCTGTGCCAATCACACTGTCTCTTACACACCCATCCCGATTTCCCCAGTCACTGAATCAATCCATGATGTGCCTCTCCAAGGACCGGTCCCTCCTTACAACAGGTCCAAAGTACCAAAGTTTAAATTCCAGGCACTATAAAAATGAAAAATAACATTCATCTTACATAGATAATACATTTTCTGTCACTTTAATGTAGATTGTTAAGATGATATGTAAGTTACTTATATAAACTACACAGTAATCAGTGGTATTAAATTGAATGCCATAAAAGAAAGTATCTTATTGTAATATATTACTTGAATTTTTCTTTGTAATTCAATCAAGAATTCATAATTACTGAAACAAAACAACTAACAATACCAGTTAAAACAACCAACAAGACCAACTTACATAACCAATTATAAGAATAGTGAAATTGAGAAGAGCTTCTTAAGTAATATTTTCATAGGCATTTTGCAGTTTGTACTAATGTTCATAGGCGTTTTGCAGTTTTTACTAATGTTAATAACATCTGATTATATCCTGAGAAATATCCTAATTTTAATAGTTTCATATATAATCTCTTGTAAAATGCATCCTTGCCCTTTAAAATATGTAAGCCAACTCTTCTTCGCTTATGCTATTTTTTCCTTTGTTCCTACACTCCACTACCAAAGCATCTTTTTTTTCAGTGAGTAGTAGATGATATGAGAGTAAATTTTTCTATTTGCTTCTATCAAGGAACAGATAACATTACACAGTAGTCTATTTTAGCCCATTGACTTGTTGTACAGAGAGTTCTGGTGGTACACTGCATAATGCATTGTACCACTTAACCAAAAGGTCAGGGGTTCAAATTTACCAGCTACTCTAGAGTAGAAAGACGAACAGCATCCTTTGTAAATACTTAGAGTTGCTATGAGTTGTACTCAATTTGATAATAGTCAGCTGTATATTTTATGGGAGTGTGGTTGGGAAGAGGATCATGTCATGTGGCCACAAGCAAAGAATGGATTGTACATTCTTAAATAGTTGAAAAATATATAAAGAATAGTATTTTACTATACGTCAAATAACATAAAATGAAAATGTGTTTATAAATAAAATTTTTAGTATAGTTAATAGAAATTGTAGAACTTTCTTTCTTTTCTTCTCTCTTTAGGGAAGTTTAATGGTCTAGCGGGCCAGGAGTTGTACTCGCAACCCCACAGGTGGTTGTTTTTAGGTGCTGTAGAGTCAAGCACAACTCTGAGTGACCTCATGAACAACAGTTCTAAAACCTGTCCTATCCTGTGCCTTCCTCACAATTTCTGATCTATACTCTTGCGCTGGCAGGGCATCATTTTAAAATATCAGATATGTATAAAATGGAATTCTTTTTAAAGCAAGTATCTGAAAACTTATACATTTAGAAAAGTATACTGCCTTTAAGTAATTATCTCTTTTTTTTTAAAAAAAAGGATTTAATTCTGTATGATTTAAACACATTTATGCTGAAAATATTATCTTGAGCTGTGGTTGTTGGGAAATATTGAGCGGGAACTCACCCAAAGCTGATTCTCCAGCAGGTCTCCAGAGCAGTAAATTTGAATGGGAGAAGATTGCCTCTCTGTCTTCCTCAGAGCAATTCATGGATTTGAGCCATATATCTTTTTGTTGGCAATACAGTCCCTTACCATTAAGCCACTATAGCTTAAAAACTGGGAATTTTTGAGTTACAAACATCAACTTCTTTTCCAACTATAAAAAGGAAATATTTATTTTTTATTGTTTCTCTCATTTATCAGTCTCTTTTTTTTGTATCTTTGAGCCACACACTATTTATTCTTCTAATTGGAATCCTCTATTGCCACTTATTTTTATTGTTTCATCCACAGTCAATTGGAGCGATTTTCTTAAGATGTCAATGAGATCTTCTACTAGAATGACTCTTAAGTAGCTCAGTAGCTACATCTTATCAAGACCCATTATGAACTAACCAATTCTAAACTTCCCAGCCTTATTTGCACTGCTCTCTCACATGCACCTGACAGAGGGGAAAATATGCAACTCCCAGTGCCCTGCTTTCTACTGTCTTCACTTATCTATTTTTATCTATTTGAATTTATCCTAGAAATTCAAGCTGGGATAAGAAGAGGCTGTGACATTTAGTTACATGATTAGTGATATCAGATAGATATTGGTTCAAAGCAGGAAGAGGTCTATTTGTGTTTTATTGACTATGTTAAGGAGTTTGACTGTGTGGATCACAACAAATTGTCACAAATGTTGAGAACAATGGTAATCCCAGAACACTTGACTGTGCTTACGTGAAGCCTATACCCAGACCAAAAGCTCTTGTGCAAAAATAGTAAAGGAACTCCACATGGTTCAAAACCAAGAACCTGCTCAGAGTCCTAAAGGGCAACGATGTCAGTTTAAAGAGTAAGGGGCTCCTGATTCAGGCCATAGTCTTCTTGATTATTTGCTTTGCATCTGAGAGCTGGACAATGACAAGGATGACAGAAGAAGAATTGTTATTTTTGAGTTATGGTGCTGGAGAGGAGTATTGAATATCCTATGGACTACCAAAACAACAATCAAGTCTGTCCTGAGAGAGTGAAACCAAGTTGCTCCTTAGAAGCAAGGATTTTGAAACTCTGTCTGGCATACTTTTAGTATATGATCAAGAGGAACAGTGCTTAGAGAAGGACATCACTCTTGGAAGAGTGGAAGGTCAGTCAGTACAAGAGCAGAATACCCTGGATAAGAGGGATTGACACGGTGACTATGCCAATGGGATCAAGCGTGTCCGAGATGGTAAGGATGGCTAAGGATAGGGCATTATGCAGAGCTATTTTTCATAGTGTCTCGCTATGAGTCATAGTCAACAGCACGTATTGTTGTTGTTAGGTGTCATCGAGTCATAGACTTCTCATAGCAATCCTATGAATAAAAGACCTGAAAACTTGTATAAATGTCATCATTTCTCCAAGTTCTTAGAGTTTCTGGAGGCAAGCTGTTTTGGAAGTGGGTGCCACTTCCTGCTTCCAAGCTTGTTTTAATCGGGGTGCTCCTCCAAACACTGTCCACCATGGGTAACCATCATCACATTTGACACATCAGTGTCACAATGTTTAGCATCATGGCAACAACAAGTTACCTCTGTACAGCAAATAGGCAGACCAGCGCTATACCACTTAGAACAATGCTTGATAGCACATAACAACAATATCTTTTTCTGATGGACTATGAAGACTTTCCTGCAGAAATCTATTCATCTTTTCTTAAGGCAAAAGTTCAATCTCTAGAAGCTCCTATTCATTACTTCTGCCAAGGCCTGAGTTTAGTAAAATGCCATTGATTTATTCAGAGTATTGTATTGAACTTAATTATTATTTGTGATGTTTTAATAGTTTGGTGGCTCAAGTGTCTGTATTCCTAGTAATATGAGAGTTCTTTTGAGACTATCAGTTCTATCTTTTCTGCTAGCTATCTGCAAGCCCCTTGCCTTGAATATTGTGTATAGCTAATAACACAGTATCTCCCCTCAATTTTGCTAAGTTTAAATGTTTTCAGTAACTCAAAAGGGAACAGGTTATGTTACATGTAAGTGTGGGTACTTTTTAGGAAATTACATCTGAGGAAAAAAGTAATAATTTTTATATGATGCTTATCAAATAAAAAAAAATAAATCCATAAATTCACCTTAGGTCTGCTGTGTGAGTGTCATGAATTGATAAGATGGAAACAACTGGCTGAGTATTTATACTGTCATCCCCAGAAACCAAGGACTGCTCTGTGTGAGATTTTGTGTGACAAATATGTCAAATTGGTAAATTGAAAGTGTTTACCATGTTTTATTCTCATACATTTTCATTGAAGTGTGTGTGTGTGTGTGCCTCATATAAATGTGAAATCACTGAGGGATATATTTCCATTTCTTTTTACTTTTTTTCTTTTGACTGCTAAATTATTTTCTGCAGAGATGATATAAACAAAACACTTAAGGAGACTGTCATAATTCAAAATTATTGTCTCTAAGGATAACAGTGAATGAAAACACACTGTGTAAACACACTAGGTTACTATCATTGAAGCAATTTGCTTAAATTGAATTTATTAATGGTGTAATTATTTACTTCAGAGAATGATCTATTCTGTGTTAGAAAGAATGAGTTGGCATTTTTAAAAAAATTTATCTGTATAATCTACTGCATAAGCCCAAATTGACTATATAAAGTTTAATTTTTCTTAAGCTAGATTGCTATTTAGAATCACACTGTCAGATGATAATCATCAAATCATGGCATAATAGATGATACTGAAATAATCTACCTAAGACATCAAAAATGAAATCTCTACTTGCCTGTAAACAGATAATTCCAATTTATTTTTATATTGTTTTATTGCAACTGCAACTAAAGGACAAGACACTTCAATATTACATTCTCTTGCATTGGCATTATCTGTAATTTATGTAAACTGGTAAAAGCTAAGAATATTCAAATGAATACACGTTGGTATCTAAATAAATTTCAAACACACACAATATATATTTTGAAATGGTGTTTTATAGAACTGTGTTTGTCCACTTAGCCCATTCAGAGCTTTATATTGCTTTACTGATTTTTGCCCACAGCTCAGTAGTAAAAATATACATAATTAGGTTAGGGTTGATCTCTATTAATCAAGGAGCTCTGCCGCCATCATCCATAGGTCCATAATGTGTTGCAGCCCCGAAATATCCAATAGAGAGAGGGTTACTATGAGCTGTAGATAATTTTATAGCAATGCATTTGAACTTTGTGATATGTTGGTTAGAGCAATAGTGGCTACTATGCTGGATCTCTAAGTCTACACTACTAGTACTTTATCATGTAATGGAATTCTCCTTACAATTGACTTTGGCCAGTCCATAGGATATGCAGTATACATTTGAACACCACTATTCAAAGACAGCAGTTCTTTTTCTTTCATCTTTATTCATTGTCCAGCTCTCAGGTGCATTGTAAGTGACTAAAAAGACCATAGCCTGAATCAGGCACATCTTAGCCTTTCCGTGGGATGTGAAACAAATGAAAAGGTATGTCTTGGAAAAAGTGCATGCTCCTTGAAGGCAAGAATACTGAAGCATCACCTCTAATTCTTCAGATGTGTTGGTAGGAGAGGCTATTTTTTTTTAAAAAAATATGTCATACTTGGAAAGGTGGAGGGTCAGTGAAAGAGAGGAAGAAGATCCCTAATGAGAGGGATGTATAAGAGTGTATAGTGTATAAGAGATGATGAGAATGGCACTGGATAGAACAGGATTCAGGTCTATTTTTCATAGGATCATTATGAGTCATACTCAATTTAATAGCACCTAACAACAGTTGTTGTTGTTTTGTTTTTGTGTTATCGTTAAGGGCTATCAAGTTGAGTATGAGTCATAGCAATCCTATAAATACTGGATTTGAATCCCATCCTATCCTGTACCATTTTCATACTTCCTGACACATTAGAGCCCATTGTGGCAGTCACTGTGTCAATCTACCTGGTTAAGAGTCTTCTTCTCTTTCACTAATGCGCCACCCTTCCCAGCATCGTGTCCTTCTTCAAGGAATAGACCCTCATGGCAACAAGCCCAAAGTATGTGCGGCAAAGCCTCATAATTCGTGCCTCCAAAGTGTATTCTGGCTTCACCCTCTCCAAGACATAGCTGTTTATTCTTTTGGCCATCCTTGGGATGCTCAGTGCTCTTCTCTAATACCACAGTTCAAAAGCATCCATTCTTTTTCTGTAATCCTTATTCATCGTCCAGCTTTGAGATGGATGGCAAGTAATCAGAAAGACTAGGCCGGAATCAGGCACACTTTAGTCCTCAAGCTGACATCATTATTCCTCTAAAATGGAGTGGTCCATAACTGAAGATTTTCCAAAAGTAATATGTCTCCCTCTTTCCTGTCTGCTGGTACTAAGGGTGTTAATCATGGATCTGAGCAAGGTAAAGCTATTGACAATTTCAATATCTTCTCCATTCATCATGATGTTGCCTATGGGTCTAGTGGTAAGAGTCTTTGTTTTCTTGACATTGCAATGCAAATCATACTGAATTATTACTAATAAAATTACCTCTAAAAAGAAAAAAATGCAGCAACATGTAAA